>NW_017306331.1:1644421-1688515 GCF_000935625.1 Nanorana parkeri | reverse complement strand
CCCCCCATCGGAACGAGTGTAATTAGTATTGGAAGTCGGACCCAGTAATCTGCTGTATAGCGGAATTCAGACAAGCAGGGAAGGAGTTGGGTGGATTAGTGCTCTGAACCAGTGACACTGTTGTTTTTGCACAATATTGAATCCAGATCAAACAAATATACATTACCCGGCAAAGAATTTCTTTCAATTTCTGCCCAAGCACTTATAGTCGTCAGGTTTCAAAACAGCTCCAACTCTCTCAGCTCGGTTTCACTAAACTTCCTGTCCAGTACAAGATCACAAGGGTGAGCACAGTGTCCCGCAGCCATCCATCAACTAGCATGGAGATGAGAGGAGGGAGGACCAGGGGTAAGGGAATGGCTTACCTTGCTTTGCCTGTATGTTTGGATTATTACAGGATATAAGGGCCAGAGTACAGGGGGCCCAATGATTCTGCAGGAAGCTAAAACTTTTAAACATCAAGAAGCAGTTTTCATTGTAAGTGACTTAATCAGCAATTGCATGAGCTTAAAAACCTTTTGACTTTAATATTACTTGAAGACTGGGGAGGTCACCCTGGAATGGTTTTTTTTTTAATGAATACATAAATGCCATAGATGGTGTTTTGTTAATGTCCATCCGGATGTACATTTATTTATACAAGTTTAACACAAGTTCCTAAAAGTAGGTAGTCAAGGAGGAATTGCTTCCACATATAGACATGAATGGATTTAATCAACATCTGAAAAAGATTAAAAACCCTTTGACTTTAATATCACTTTGAAGTGACCCTAAACTCAGGAGTTACGTCTTAAAAATGCATTCAAGCACCCCAACTATTTAAAAAGTATCTTATTTGTGTATCACTCGGCTGTAGATCCTCAAATCATCTCCAAATCGGTGCTGACACTGTCCTTCCATCTGGAGGGTGGCTACTTTTGTTCCCCATGGTCCTTATGTGTGTTTTAAAGTAGTCACCGCTCCAAGCTCACTCCAGTGGTGGAATACAATCTCATGTTTAGTCTACTAATTTGTACTGAAGTTATAGTCTATCACGGGAGCAAGCTTGGAGCAGTGGCTACTTTACAACACACACAGGGACCATGGGGAAGAAAAGTAGTCCCCCTCCAGAACGAAGGACAGTGTTAGCACCAATTCAGAGATGATTTGAGGATCTACAGCCGAGTGATACACAAATAAGATACATTTTTGTTACTAGTTAGGCTACTTAAATGCATTTTTAAGATTTAACTCCCATGGTCCCTGTGTGTGTTGTAAAGTAACCAACGCTCCAAGCCCACTCCTGCGATGAATTACAGTCTCACATTTAGTTTACTAATCTGTACTGCACTTTGAGTAGACATTTCTTGCACTTGAATTCTTCATGTTCCTTTGTCTGCCTTATTGGCTTTTTCTGCCCTAAATCGTTTGTTCTAAAATTCCCTCCTTTTCCCATTTCTGAAACCTGGGAGGTTATGTAATGGCAATATACAAACATAAAAAAATAAGATTGCATTCCAACAGATCAGCAAAACTAACAATAATTTTGCTCATTGCCATACCACAGTGTACTGCTCCTCTGGCAGACGATCCTGTGCAGAGGAAATGTCATACCTGGATAGAGAGGTAACTAAGTATCTATTTAAATAGTGAAAGTGGCCTCCTGCTGCCCTGATATGTGAGCCACCCAGGGACAGGGCTGCCAGTCTCCCCTCCCTCCCCCCAATACACACACACTGCTAGGTAGAAACTGCTGAAGCCTCCATTGCCTGTATGTGTCAGCAGCAGCCTCTCTCACACACTCTGACGTCTTCTGTGCATTTCCTGCATTACAAGGAGAGAGGAGGAGGGGTGGGGTGTCGCTGCTGATCAGCACCAACAAGCTCTTTAGGCAGCACCAGCCTGCCAGCCATCCAGCAGGAATCTGCACACTGGATCCAGGCTTTCTGCAGCCGGCCCAGCCCAGGCTCATGTGTATTGCATGGGAGCAGCTGGAGGCGTCCCTGGGGAGGTGACCCCGTCCTGATGCGGATGTGAGCTCCCTGCCTTGGCCGTGCGTGTTGTGCGCGGACTCAGAAGAGGACCGCTGTCTTGTTCTCGGACCCGGAGGAGGACTGCGGCGGCTGCAATCTGCTGCCACACATCTGCATGGATCAGCTGAGACGGTAGGTAGAGGGAGAGAGAGGAGCAAGCAGCAAACCCCCCTCCACCCTGCCGGGATTACATGAGGATCTCCAGAGCCCTTGCAAGCTGCAAGAGGAGGAGGAGGACGTCCCCCTTGTTTTCCGTTAGAAATCAGCCCTGGATTGAGTGGGTGTCGCAAGGAGAGAGCAGGCAGATCCCGTCGGATCTTCATTGATCGCTACAAGCTGAGAGGTGGGATCGCTCCTTGTTAACCCCTCGCTCGCCATGGTGGTCTTCAATGGTCTGCTGAAGATCAAGATCTGCGAGGCTGTGAACCTGAAGCCCACGGCTTGGTCCCTGAGACATGCGGTGGGTCCCCGACCCCAAACCTTCCTGCTGGATCCCTACATAGCCGTCAATGTGGATGACTCCCGGATCGGGCAGACCTGTACCAAGCAGAAGACCAACAGCCCAGCCTGGCACGATGACTTCTCCACGGACGTCTGCAATGGCAGGAAGATCGAGCTGGCCGTCTTCCACGATGCCCCCATCGGATACGATGATTTCGTGGCCAACTGCACCATCCAGTTCGAGGATCTGCTGCAGAATGGGAGCCGGCACTTCGAGGATTGGGTAAGACAGATGGGACAGCCTGCCTGGGCTGCTCACACATGGCCCTAAGCCTATTGTTTTACTGCTGGAGTGTGGAGGAAATCCTCTAGTGGGGAATGACACGGCCACACATCCCTGATCTTCATCCTGTGCCCTCTGCAACATGTATGGGGGGAGGCATTGAGGATGTAGAGAGGGATCTGCTGCAGGAGGTGCTACATTGATGGCCAACTACACTATATGTGGTCTGGTGGTACTATAAATCCCAGCACACTGTGCTTCATCAAGCTTCTTCATGTCAGGATGCCAGTGTAATTGCCAGTTTGCAATTTTTCAGGGTGTTTTCAAAAACATGGTTCCAGAATAGAACCCAGCGGAATGACAATGATAGCAATCAGTGTACCCTAAAAATTGTAGAATTCCATTTGAGGCCCTGATCCAACATGGACAGGATGGTACGCTTGGACTTGTAGGTCCTCATCTGCTACATTCTATAACTGAAAACATTCACTTTTTTATTATTGTCATTATTTGTTTTGTTATATAGTGCTAAACCATACACACAAGTCTCTGCCTCAGCAGAGCTTACAATCTAATGCCCATGCAGAGTGTCATGTACACACTTGTTGCTGGACCAATAGAGGGAGAGACCAGGTTACTTGCCAATTGCTGTCTAACATCATGCAGAAGAACACCTTTCTTCCAGCTGTTACATAATTCTTTAAACCATCCAGGTGGCTGTGTGTACCAGCAGAGCTCACACTTCATTGTCCCTGTCTGGTCACATCACACCTGCTGTAGAAATGATATGGGCAGAAGCCAGGTACCCTATTGGCATGGCGATAACACCTGAAATCCCCTTCCTTCACTTGATTTTCCTTTTTGTTATAAATATCATTGCTGTTAGGTTTGTCATGTTCTGCAGAGGTTTACCTAAATACTTGAACCAATGACCCAGTTTGCACCCCAGCAGAGCTCACACTTAATTGTCCCTGCCTGGTCACATGTGCACACCTGCTGTAGAATCTATATGGGCAGAAGCCAGGTACCCTATTGGCATGGTGATATTTGTCATGTGCAATCTAACATCATACCTGAAATCCCATTCCTTCCACTTGTTTTTCCTTTATGTTATTATAAATATTATTGCTCTTCGTTTAGTCATATTCTTCAGCGGTTTACATAGACTCATGAACCAGTGACCAAATTCGCACGCCAGCAGAGCTTACACCTCAATGCCCTTGCACCATCACATACACAGAGGTGACACTTTGGTGTTCCTGCTTTAGTCACATGTGCAAACGCCTCGTGTCATTGTGATGATATTTGCTTTATATATGAAACCTCTTTGTATGATAAAGGCCATGTGGATGCACAGCTACGGCTGAGCAGCAGAAATGTATGAGATGTGTATAGGATCTTTGTGAACTAGAAATATATGGTGTGTTTCAATTGGTTTGACTACTGAGCAATTGCGGATAGAGTCACCAAAGGCCCCTGCGCCAGACCAATTTGTGGTCTCTTCCCTACTACTACTAGCCAAGTACAAGATTGTATTCACTGTGTTTGGATTTCTAATTGGATAGGTGTGCTGTGTTCAGGTCTACATGGCAGTGGAAGGGGGTCCCAACAACCATCTGACCCTCATCTAGTATACATGGGCCCTTGTGTAGCTGCACGATCTGCATAAATAGTATGCCAGTCTCTTCCAATGAGAAAGTAAATAGAAACCTACCTATGACTGTATCGGAAAGACCAATGCTATCCGTTGTGTGTATAGATAAAAGCATCAGCTGTTTTATCCTCCATGTTTTGTTTTTTTCTCATTACTGGGAAGCCTACTTTGGTACCAATTTCTCATACTATAGTAGTAGGGCTTCTTTGTCACAGTGTCTGAAATAAGAACTCTCTGTGCTGCATCACAGCAACCAGTCAATATAAGCCTGCCATGGAAAATGACAGAATGACTGGAAGAATGTGGTTGCTATGGGACAGTACTACCTATTCCAACCACTTTGGTGAGTGATGGCCATTGAGAGCTGATGTAACATTGTTGAGAATGTAGCGGTAAATAATTTATAGAGTTTATAGTGAGTATTAAAAGGCAGCATATGAACAGAACGGACAGGTTTGCTGTTGCAGAACCTCTTTCAATTGACTGTCAGAATGTAGGAGTTCTAGTAATCTATAGTTCAGGGGTGGGGAATGTGAGGCGGTGCCTGTAGCAGAATGCAGCTGCCATTTTTCCAGAACAAATTTTACACGTAAGCCCCCATTCACACACCTGAGTGTTTTGTCACTTGATTCTTGAAGTGTCTCAAGGTTCAAGAATACCATTATTTTCAATGGTGCCCATCCACACCTGAGCATTGTCGCTTGTAGCTCGAAAGAGTACATGAGCGTCATTCAGGCAGAGTTGTGAGTTTTTGGCCAAGTATTCTTCAATGGGAATGCCTGAAAAACATGGAAAAAAGCTTAAATTACCTGTAACTGCTCAAGTGTGAATTACAAACTTTTCCCTTCCCTTTTCTTTTATACAGGATTCCCTGTTACATAATCTTATTCTATTACATGGCTTATTCTATTTAAACTGAGTTCTTTTGACCTCCACTTGATGATATGTGTGGAAAATGACCCTTTACCACTTACGCCATTGTACCCCCTTCCCCCGGCTGTCGTTCCTTGAAGGAAATCCTTATGTCAGATAATGACCTTTCTTGGATCTTCCTGCTTTTCCTTGTATACATAAGCAGAGGCCTGTGAGGACATGACCAAACCACAGGGACATTCTGCATTGTATTCTTAGGCTGTGGTCACAGAGGTGTCGTGTGCTGGACTGTAATCATCTGCTTCCCATCGTAGGTTGTGCAAATCGCAGGCCATATCCTGCAACACTGCTATGATTATTTTAGGTTCAAAGAGCCTAGGTGGTCAATGAGTCAGGGAAACTGAGCTCTCCAGCTAGCTGACAATCGGTTTAACTTAAGGTGCCCACACACATTACAATTTATCTGCAGATTTTCTGTGGTCAGATGAAAAAAGTGCAACAGATTGGCCCAGTTGGAGATTACTCCATCCACACAGCTTAGCATAGATGGAGGAATCGGTTGCACCTTCTCCATCTGACCACAGAAAATCTGCAGATAATTGTAAGGTGTGTGGGCAGCTTAACACATTAAGATTTCCCTACCATTTATGTGGGTCATCTGAGCTCCAGTCTAGTCATTGCACAAGGTTTTATGCAGGAGTAATTGCATGAGATGGAAAATTTCTCACTAGATCAGGTTCTACATTCCTACATAAAATTCTCTAGCAGTCACTGGGATCTCACATTGAGAATGTGAGGTTGTCTTATGCTGGCCATATCCATTACAATTGTTACTAAATTTGGTAATCTTTTCTGATCAATCATTTATTCCTTACAGGCCTGCCACACATGTGCCTCTAATTCCACTTTAAGCAATCAGAATACAAAGTGTGGGGGGTGGGGGGCACTGAAGCTTTTAGCTATAACCCAGATAGCAATCAATTGAGCTGCAAGTTTGAAAATGACTTGCTAAACTATTGCAGACTTGCCAAGCTTCACAATTTGTTTGCACAATTACAGCAAGTCTCCAGATCAACGTGCTTTGCAAAAGTGTTGTATACTTGCAGAGCTCTTGCTAAAGCTGGCCATACACTTTACAATTATCTGCAGATTTTCTGTGGTCAGATGGAAAAGGTGCAACAGATTCCTCCATCTACACTTAACTGTGTGGATGAAGTAATTAGAACTTGTGCTGCGAGTCTTCTACAAGTCTACAACTTGCCAGGGAATGTGTGCAGCAAGTTAACAAGAATTACAATTTAACCCTGCCATAAGTTTGTGGCAAGTTATCCTTGCTATCTGGGAATGTGCTAGTGTGCACAGCATATTAGCACATTATGACAGACTTACCTGTTAAACCAACCTCCTCCCTCGCTGGCGCTTCCATCTACCGCCATGTCTTCTTTCAGATTTCTAGTCTTTGATTGGCCGGGCCCTGATGATGCAACTGCTGCGCAGGCATTACTTTATCTAAGCATGGTGGGTCTGTCATACAGAGTGAATGTGGATAGAACACCCCCCCATTTATGTCCCATTGGGGGTGGGGGGGAGGAGGCTTTAGGCACAGAAGGAAGTCAGAAGGAATCTCTTCAAAGTGAGGGGTATCTCCTTTTTAAGACTATTGTTACCAGAACAAGTATCGCATTGGAACTATTCCCTCTATGGCTGGGCACACACCTTACAACCATCGCAAGACTTTTGTCTTGCGATGGTTGTAAGGTACTTTAAAAAAACGTACGATCTGCCTATCTTGCATAGGCAGATCGTACTTGCGATGATCGCAAGCCACGCCCCCTGAGGGGCGGGCTTCTGATGACCGCAATGCCGCACACCGCCCCGTACTGCTGTTATCGTACGGACATGCCACAAACCCGCCGAACATCGTACGATGCTCGGCGGGTTTTCGAACATGTCCGTAAGTTTAAAGTCGTGCGACCTTACAGTAGTAGAGGTCGCACGGCTTCCACACACCTTATGATAATCGTACGATCGCGGGATTTCCCGCGATTATCGTACGATTATCGTAAGGTGTGTGGGGACCTTATTCCTGTCTTTCTGTGAACTCAACTTGTGGAGTTGCCTTTACTTTCAGATCTAGTGACAATGGTCAACAGGACAAATAAGAGAGGGCTAATCTCCTCCGCCAGGATACAACCAGTAGTGAAAACATGAGAGGTGCTTCAACCCCCTCATCAATCCATCTGTAAAAAAAAAAAAAAAAAGGTTTTTTCTTTAGATATGCTTTTAATAAAAATAAATAAATGAAACCACACATATTATTAGGGCTGATGCACATGGATGCCTGGGGCATTTCCTTACCAGAACCTCCGGTCAGAGGGAGATTTCCTCTGTCCTGTAGTGTCGTGAGGGAACATGGATCTGGCTTCCTGACCAATAAGTAAGCCGTGCCATGTGTCATTACCCATGGCCCAGCTTCCTAATTGGCCAGGAAGCCTGCTCCATGCTGATTAGCCAGGAATGACCCACCTCCCGGCTTCCTCATTGCACAGGGAAGCCGGCTCCATGCTACCGGAAGTACCGGTATCAGTACTCGGTATCCGATATAAAAAAAAAAAAAAATGGTATCTGTGCATTCCTAGTATATACCCATGTACAGCTGCTTACAACCATTGACTTCGATGGCCAACACTGACTCCTGGGTAGGGAAATATGCCTGGATTTTACATTTGTATGGCCCCAGGCATATGTGTGCATCAGCCCTTAAGAAGAAATAATATAACACATTTAACATTATAGTCTCAGATTGACAATCTCATAAGAGCGCACTATGCACATTACAATGTCCAACTAATCGATTTTGAAAATAATCGTTAGCTGCAGCTCTAATTCAATCAGATGGATAGGACATTTTTCTGTTCTTGAATTTGATATATGCAATTAGAAAGTTTCAGATGTATATGTTTAACAAAAACATTACTATGTATGTTCTAAACATCTAATGAGCAGTGTTTTTTGTTTTGAATCAGAACATCAAACAGAACATTGAAACGTCAGAAATGTTTCTTAAACAATATCTTATGTTTGGTTTGTGTACAGAAATGAATCAAGAAGCTGAAACATGACCTGTTGGTGGAACAGGTTCGGGAAACACTCTCCGGATGTATGGAAAGTGCTGTAACTCATAGCAACCAAGTCAATTGCATCCTTCATCATTCCAGAACCATCAGAACCATGATGTGATTGGCTGCCATGGGATACTGCACTTTGCACAAAGCCGTTTGTCTCACATACTGCAGAATGCTGAGCTGTATGTCTGGAATATCTTTTGGAATGCTTCTGAAGATTCATTTAGATTTTTGTAAATTCCTTTTATAGGACGTATACTTTTTTTCTTCTCTGATGATCGCAGATGACATGCAGACCTGTTTGGGACTCTGCCTGGTATTGTAGGGGTTAATCTCCGATCTGTTCTTTGCTTTTTTCAGATTTGCTTTGATATGGAAATGAAGTAAAGTCATATGTAGTGATGTAACTGGCTTGTTTTATATCACACATTTATTATCCAAATCGGATACAATTGAGTGTACTTGACAAGGGGAGGCTTTAGGGTATGACGGGAAGAGCCTTTGCTTCGGATGATCAGACAGCTGAAGTGCATTACAATCACTGCAAAATGGTAGCAGAACACCGTTGGATTATGACACCATCATACAAAGACGAAATCCTACAAAAACTATACATACCGTAACAATGGTATACTCGGTATGGGGTAGGGGAACATAAAGTTCTCTACATTACTATGCAGACCAAGACGTCAAGCAAAAGTGACCGTTAAAAATGTTGGGACAAACTATATAACACTGTCAGTGGTGCTTAAAACAGACAGGTTTTTTTTTTTTAATATGGTTTAAACCTTTTTTACAGCAATGTAAAAAGTAACTGCTTAAGAAGTGTTAATTCTACTTTCATTTGTTTGCTTTTATTTAAAGTCCTTTTTAAAACTACATGTCCTTCCAAGACTGCTCTGGGCTCCGCAGGGTGACACAGCTGCTGCACAATTTCACTGTAGCGCTAATGGCATTGTCACCCTGTTAAAGAAAGTGGACAAAAAAAGGATCTACTGGCAGGATTTACATGTTACATGCTTTTTTACCTGTCTCTTTAGGAAGATTTCCTTTCACTTCCTGTTCTGTAGACTCAATAGGAAGTGATCGGATATCTGTACAATGTGAGGTAAATCCGCTCCTAAACAGTTGTCATGAGACCAAGTGTCCCCGTCTGAAGATTTCCTATATTCTTGTTCTGGTGGCTACTCAAAATTGTGGATTTCCCTTCACTTTCATTCCCAATTCTTAAATTGACATTGGTGACCATAACAATTTGAGAAAGCGGATCCCCCTAAGGGAACACAGAGAGTTATAATAACCTGTCAGGTGTACTAACCCATTTTCCCTCTAACCAAAACTAAAGAAAGAGTTTTACCTTAAGTAATACTTTAATGGTGGTAACACTCTGGAAATGAAATGTTTTATTTTGCCCATTGTTTCTTGCTCACTTTTAAGTTTAGAGCAGTTGGAATTTTGGCCACAATTTTTAGCTGCTGATTATTTTCTGTCTTACAGCTTAATGTCAGGAACTAGCAGATGTGTCGTGTGTCAGAAGGTTATGTCTCAAGGCTAATTTTGGCGGGAAAGAGATAATGAGACAATATAATAAAGATAGATGCTAAGTAATTAAAATCAAAATATATATTTCATAATAACAATTATTTATTTTATTTTGAATGCATAACTACACTAATGTGAATATTTTGACCCCCTGGTGTATAACAGTCTCCGGTACTTTAATGGATGAGTGCACTTTTTGCCCCCTGACCTAAACTATCCCACCCTCCCCAGATGCATACATCGATCTGGCAGTCTCCAGTGTTTTCATCCCATACCATTGAGCCTCTGTATGCTAACCACACCTGCACAATAGCTCTCCATAGACTCCTAGGGCAGAAGGCTCTTAGGAAAAGGCCATGTGGAAGTCTACGGAGAGCTACCATCAGGAGTGGCTTGCTGGTAGTGGAGTTTTAGGATTCAAACAAACACCAGAGGCCATGGGTGCCGGATTGAGTTTAGTACACATCTTAGTTTGGGAAGAGTGGGGCAATCTAGGTCAGGAAAAGGAGAGGGGAGCGATAAGTGAACTTTGTTTTAAAGTTGGTCCAGTCATGCCACTCTTGGGCTTAGCTCCTTCCACTTCCAGTTACTGTCCAACGCCAAGAGTCTCTAACTTCCCTACTGCATGTGCCAGCTTGATTGATTTGCCCAGGCCTGGTTTAGAGCTAACTACATCTTCCATAGCTACTCATGTTATCGAATGCAGCTGCTAGTGACTATAAGGCCTGGTTCACACCTGAACGTTTTGTAGCGCGCTCAACGCTCGACGAACGCTCTACAAAACGCTCCCACATCTAAATCCCATTGTATTCAATGGGTCTGGTTCACACCTTGCTGTATTTCCGCCCGTCCGAACGCAATACAAAACGGCCTACGCCCAAAGAAGTACATGTACTTCTTTTGGGGTGTTTTGGTCTCGCGTTACCATTGGGATACAGCCAAGTAGCCCACGGAAACGCGCGTTTGTCGCACGTTTTTACCGCGAATCGCGGTAAAATCGCGCGGCGCAAACCGCGCATATTCAATACGCCTAGGTGTGAACCCAGCCTAATACACACAAATTGCAGCTACACAGTTTGTAGCTGCCTAGATAAATACTGTAGTCATTCAAAGTAGTAACTTTGTAACAGTTACAAATTATCAGTTACAAAACAGATCTTTAGCTGCTACAAATCTTGTCTTGGCTACAAAGTTGCTAGTGGGACATGGTTCTAACGTCGTGGTTCTCAACTGGTGGGTCGCAACCCTGTGTTAAGTGGGTCGCTGCGTGCCTTCCACTGCGCTAGGTGAGAGGGTCCTCAGCCTCCCCCTAGCACACTGCTGTCAGTTCTCGCACTGAGCAGCCATTCAAAATATACTGCGCGGTGCCGAGTGTCAGCTTAAAGTGGGGTGGGCTGGGAGTATGGCCGCGAGGGAGCTTCATCCATACATTCATTGCTTACAGCTCCCTCTTGTGCCCTGTAGAGGTGCTGGAGCAGAGTGACGTCAAGGTGATCGCACAGTTCCGCATGATTAATGCACTGTACCATGCAATCGCACCTACAGCGTTTTCTAGCACGGTAGGTGTGTTCACTTGAATGGCACCCAAACCCACCTCTCGCTCACAATTCGGTCGCCAGGACTGGAACGCA
Organism: Nanorana parkeri; assembly: GCF_000935625.1. Classification (NCBI taxonomy): domain Eukaryota; kingdom Metazoa; phylum Chordata; class Amphibia; order Anura; family Dicroglossidae; genus Nanorana; species Nanorana parkeri. The sequence goes on along the minus strand of NW_017306331.1, from coordinate 1,676,954 downwards.
GGGTACCGCAATGCTGTATGTTCCAGTGCGGTGCGACTTGGGTCACGTCTTTATGACCGAGGACAAATGTGGGTCCTGAGGTTACACAGGTTGAGAACCACTGATCTAAGGCATGGGTGGCCCCCCCCCCCCCCCCCCAAATAAAAGAAAAACAGATGGGGGTAGGGTAATAACTATGGATGTCCCAATACCATTTTTTCAAGACCAAGTACTTCCCCTCAGGTACTTGCCAATACCAATTACCGATACTTTTTCTTAAAGGGACATTGACATTTTTTCCAAAACAATACAGACTGATGATTTTAGGGCAGTTTCTTTATAAATATGAAGAAATGTAACTCAGTCCATGATTAGTCAGCAATGGAGAATGGTAACCGGCTAAAGTGGACTACAGATCCCATCAATCCATGATGATTCAGCAATTGTACAAATCGTACCAGAGCTGCGTTTGGGTCCCACCATGGCTGGGTGCAGATTCTGCCAGGGCTGGGTTCAGATCTCGCCAGGGCTGCGGTTGGATCTGAAAGGTTAGATCCTCTCCTGAAGTGATGTATGAGCCAATGGGAGAAACCACAGAGTGCTGAGCGGGAGCAGGTATTCTGCACACACCGGATATTGTGGAATAGATGCAGCAACGTGGCGGTGTTTCAAGACACTGACTGCTGGAAAGGTAAGTATGTTGTAGGAATGTTATTATATAGACGTTACTCTGTGCTGACAGGGTCACTTTATTGTTGCTTAACATACTTCTTTTACTGTTCTGACTAAAGCTGGCCATACACGGCTCAAATCTGATTCCTGATAAAGCGGCCAAACCCCACTGATAGCCCTGTTGGCACTACCCGGCTTGACAGACTTTGTTAAAAAAATTAGAAGGAGCTGGGTAATTGCTGACCCAACATTCAATCGGATGTAGTCACTGTTCGTGTATTTAAGGCAGCCAAGGGTGCCGGCTGTCTGAATACAATAACCGACAGGGGAAAGTCCTCCATAAACACTGTTTAGTGTGGATGGAGGAACCTGCTAGATTTAGTGGTTTAAACATGAGTAGTCTGTTTGTATGACTAGCCTTAGGCCTCTTCTACTCCTGTATCTTTAAATTCACACTATACATATAAGCCACACAGTCTGGGATCTGGTGCATAGAGACAGAACATGGCATTCTTCCAGCATTACAATAACACATCTGGTCACAAAGTGTATGCCGTGCCAGGCAGAAACCTTGCTTTTCATTATTTGGCCATTCACATGTAATATTTACTATTCCTGACACTCCAGGAGGCGACAGAGTGAATCGTGGACCATATGGGACTGCACAGCAACACCATTTGTCTGGAAGCTCGTTTGATATGTTGGTTGTGTTTTATGCACATGGAAGACAGCAGAAGTGGCACAGGGGTCCACAGTAACCTGTCAAGTCCTCGTTGCAGTTTTATATGGTACTAAACGTTGATACGGGCAACAGATTCTCAGTTGTTCAAAATGATTCCTGGGCCAATTTCTGTGGAAAAAGTTGGTTTGAAAACCTTGTGTGACTGTCATTGGATAATAATGGTGGTACTGGGTTGTGGGATGCAGTAGATAAATGCCTGCACTTAGAAGGGGCATGCAGGAGCATCACAGGTCCTCTGAGTGGAGGTAGCTACTAATTAGGTGGCCACAGTGAGAGGAGGCATAAGCCTTTTCTTTTCCTGCCTGAAATCAACTGCATTGCAAGCTGGCGCAGCCTACAAAAGAGTGGCAACTCTTCTCTGAATTCAGGAGCACTGCAGCATTGTTACTACTGGCAACTTCAATGGCAGGCTCTGTAGGTATTTGTGGGACTTTACAGGGGAACTTATTGAAAACTATAAGTTCATATGCTCTTAAAGTGCTGCAGTATTTTTTTATTTATTGAAAGGGCATAGTTCTTAGTACAGTACTTTAAGTTGATAACATTTTATAATTAGAACAAAAACTGTTTAAAGGGCTGTACCTCTCCCTGAAAGGATAATGCATTTTTCACATAAAGTGCTTGTATGCTTCCTACCTAGCCCCCTTGACTTTCAAGTAACTCTTACAGAGTAATTCCACATAGACTTCTATGGACCATCTCCCAAGCATTCTCAGCCTTGGCAGATGGTCTTATAGAAGTCCATAGGTATTAACTGTGCAGGTGCATGGCTAGTGGTAAGCCTGCATCTAGGGCAAGCGAGGTTGGGAAGGGGGGCTAGGCATGAAGGTTAAGTGTACCTATCCTTAAAGCAAACCTGTACTTTGGGAACATTTTGTATATGAAGAGTAACCTTTTAATTTGATATTTTCAGCACTGTTAAGTGCAGAAACATACCTGCAGTGTTCCTGCCAAACACCACTGTATTAGCCGAATAGTCTAAGCAGATGCTCACTTTCTGAAAGCTGGTATTTGGATGGCCTTAGACGACCTTAGGCTTGGCTATAGATTGCTTAGACTATAGCCAAGCTATATTACTAAATACAAAAAGAAAAATTCTTCTTGCGTGTGGGGTAATTTCTCATGACCAGATGTAAAATGCGAAAAAGAAGCCAACCTCCCATGATGCAATAGGAACTTCCCTTATTTTGCTCAGGGAAGTTGTGCTGTTATCTAGCATGATGTAGTGGAAAAGGTGGGCATAGACACAACAGATACTGTGTTAGATCGTAGGTGGTATCCGCTGCAAAGGAGACTATCTGCTAATTGTAGCTTCGGTAATTTTAACAGCTTTTTAATTAAAAGCCATATTGTTTTGTTTAATTTAACCAGAGTTCTTTAAGAAGCATGGCGTGGTAGGCACCATAATAGCAATCTCTATGCAGTAAAGGACTGTGGTTTGGTCAGCACAATCTTATCTTTGGAGTCGCAGCATAGGTCTTGGTTTGGTTTCCTGTGTCAAAACCACCATCCGAAAGATACTCAAGCTCTCGGAGTCTGTCAGAAACTGCCGATGTTCAAACCAATAGAGGAAAGGACTGAACACTGAATTACAGTGTGGTTGCCGATGAGGAATTCTGTTCTTGGAAGTTAGACCATTAGGGCTGGTTCACACGTGTTGTGTTTTTGGTGCAGTGAAATGCATAGTTAATGGCACATGAGAAATAAGTGATGAAGAGCGTGCTGTTATAATCAAATCCACTACTGCCATCTCTGCATTTTTATCTAGTGCTGTTTTTAAAGGGTATGTAAACCCCAACAAGGAAACTCTCCTTTTGGTCTATTACCTATACCATTGGAAATGTTTTATGTTATATCTGTTCAATAGGTAAAAAAAACAAAACCGTTGATTTGCCACAAACCCTGTCAGCTGATAACTTGCTCTTTGCCTGTGTCGCAGTCTTATTATAATTCCCAGTTATCTATGAGGAGTAGAAAACTCTCCCCTCTATGTTAAGGAGAAGAGTAGAAGGGGCCATTTCCGTATTCCTATACTTAAAGTACAGTGAATGAGTGGGACACAATAGGACAGGAAGTGTGTTACTGCTAGATCACCAGGTGAAAAATAAAGGTAAAAAAGACCTAAAAAAGAAAACTAATATGGCCACCATATCTAATATCTGAGTGGTAGACCTATATTACATTTTATTCTTGAATTTATCTCTGCACTAAAATGTATGCATAATTTTAACAGAACCAACCTGCAAAAAAAGCGGGATAGAAATGCAGTACTGTAAATAAGACACTGCATGTTTTATTTTAGAATGTACTGTACTCTGCCCCCCAATAGGAAATACATACAAAATGCATGCAAAGTGCATAAAAAATACATATAAAAAAAGCATATAAAATTGCATGCAAATGTGGTATTGAGTCCATATAATTATTTATTAAATCGCAGAACAGAATGCTCTTGGCTGTAATAGTCAATCATATTGACTGACTGCACGCTTCTGTTTTGGATTGTAGCGGTATTGTGTTGGGTACATTTGCCCAGGTCAGTTAACGAAGGTCTCTACTAGGAGCTAGGATGCTAGATCGTACCTCTTGTAGCCAGAAGCTAGTGTTCCATCCCTCTTTGTACTTAAACGTGCTGGGCTGTCTTATTGACCAGTGTGGGGGCCTCAGAAATCAGGTGAAACATGGCTAAGCTTAATCTGTTGCCCAGCACTTTGTAAAATTAAAATGCTACTTTTGCTGCAATACTCAGGGCCATCCCTATAATCTATAATGCAGCCACAGGTGGTGAGAGGGACGCCTACTAGAGGTACCGATTAACACGCATGGTGAAAAGTGTAAGGATGCTTCTGGAAATACTCCTCTTTTCTCTGGTGCTGTTTGCTGTAGACTCAGACATCCCACCCCTGTCCTCTTAAATGATGCCCAGCGTCATTCATCCCTCTTCACAGTTCCTGCACCCTGGAGGTGCATCAAGCTGCTCTGTGTTCCCAAAAGAATTCTGCAGAGAATGACGCTTAAGTCAATATGTGGCCAGAGACTAGGACTGGGGTACTGAGGAAGCTGGAATCGGGCTTTAACTTAAATGAGAGCTGCAAGAATGATATCTGAAAATTACAACTGAAGGTGTTTGTAAGGTGTTAATTACACTTGCTGTCATGCTTTTTTTTTTTCCCCCCGAAGATACAGCTCTTTTAAAAGTGAGCTCCAGGAATTGCACACAAACTACTTTTGCATTGGGGTTCCCTTGCATTGCAAAGGTCAATTGTTTATTAAGTCTAAGCCCTCGTTCACACCTGAACGTTTTGTAGCGCGTTCTACGCTCGACGAACGCTCTACAAAACGCTCAAAATTATAAATCCCATTGTATTCAATGGTTTCGTTCCCACCTTGGCGTATTTCCGCCCGTCCCTAACGCGCTACAAAACGGCCCACGCCTGAAAAGGTACATGTACTACTTTGGGCCGTTTTGTTGCGCGTTTCCATTGGGATACAGCCAAGTAGCCTTCGGAAACGCGCGTTTGTCGCGCAACTTTTTTACCGCGAATCGCGGTAAAAAAACGTGCGACGGTCGCGCGACAGATGCGCATATGCAATACGCCTAGGTGGGAACGAGACCTAAGGGTAGCTCTCCTCTTCTCTCTGGCACTCCCTGGTAGTGGACAGGCCTCCCCTGAGCTATTGGCCCTGCATTGTATGTGATGATGTTGGCCTGCAACTGCTGACTGGAGCGCCTTAAAGTAGATGCTTCGGCAGACAGGTTGTGCCGATGGAGGGATCCTGCCAGGGTGAGGAATAAGGTAAGTTTTGCACTTTATTCCTCTATCCCTAGACTTTTATTCCTTGCAGTGCTGGGGGTGGGCACTGCAAGGGTAGTTTTTGTGTAATTCCCAAAGCTTGCGGTCCTTCCTCTCTACTACTGGTCTCTTCTTCTAGTGTTTTTTTTTTTTTTTTAGAACTGCATAGCTGCAATAGAAGTAATTTCAGTGGTTTGTTCCATTAAAAAATAGCAGGGACTGGAGGTATTGAGAGCAAGGGGTGATAACATTGAGCCAGTGGTACCGCTGTGCTCCCTTCACAGATTTAGGAGTGCTGTATGCACCGTGATAAGTATAATTAACACACTAACTTCACCTCTCGCTGTCCTTTTTCAGATAGAATTTCTGGAAATCTCCTTTTAAGCTTCACTAAGAAAATTCAAACGAGATTCAACTGTACCTTAAGCGGTTTATAACCGTGGATCCTTTCAACATACATTTTTCTGGAAAAGTAAATTGCTCATGCATATTTCATCATACATTTACTTTGAACTACCTGACTTTGTGACAGGTTTACTTTAACAAATATTATAAATACAACATAATTCAAATAGACTTCTTCTCTAGTGTTCAAGTGTTCCTGTGGAAGTACTTGTTTTGTGGCTTCCTGAAGTTGCCTCCTAGGTCAGCCTAAGCTAAAGATCACATGGTGATTGCATTGCTACCACTCCTTATTTTAGGGACTTGGCACTAATAATGCAACTGTCTCTTTTTTTTTTTTTGGGGGGGGGTGCTCTGCTTTCTGACATTTTTGTAGACCTTTTACAACATTGATGCAAAAGAGGCAGAATATCATACTGGGCATCATCTGTGTGTGAACGTGGACTGTGAAATTCCTCCTTAATGGAGTACCAGTGTGAAAAGGGTAATGATAAAATATGCATTGAACTTTTCTGAATGGATATCAATTATTAAGCTGCAGATTTTTTTTTAACATGCTTTAAGGTGGAAACTTGGGAAGGATCTGATTTTTCCAAGCTCGTGTTTGTTTTGAGCGAGGGCTCGGCAAGAGCTTGCAATGATAAAATTCCTTCTGTACTTTTCAATTCAGGCGTTGCTGGGGAGCTCTTAAAGAGGGACCCAAAATGTGGAAGTCGTGCCCATAGAAAGTGAAGGGCTAAGGGCTAGTCTACAGTATTGCCTATAGGTTCACTGCACCTAATCTTATAACCATCACTGACTTAACATGGAACTAAACCTAAAATAAGAAAACAAAAAGTGAGCAGGCAAGCACTTAATTGCAGAAGAGACGTGCTGCGTCTTTTCTGCAATAAACAAACCTACCTGCCTGTTCACTATCTTTTTTAGAATTGTGCACTGAGCTGCGCAAGCAGCTGACGTTGAAATAAGAAAAGAAGTTGTGTAATCTGTAAATGAAAACTTTAACAAAGGGCATCTGTTTACATTTTTTGTTTACAGCATTTCCTCTGAAAATCAAATAATGGTTGTGTGTATTATCATTTGGATATGTGAAATGTGGGTTTACAACTACTTTAGCATGTCTTGTTCTGCTCTTGGTAGGGGCAGGGCTTTGCCCTCTCATGACAGAGCTGCCCCCTTTTAACTGGTGATATGATGACTGGTAAAGAGGAATAATTTAAAGTGGACCTTTACCCCCTTTGACTAAAAATCTCATCAGCATACAGCTCTACGTGCTGATATGAAATTGTCTTACATTCATTAGCTAAACAAACATATTTTTATTTTACTTACAATTTTTTTTTCTACTTCCTGGTCCACTTTGGTCCAAATTATGTAATCGTGCCCAAGCATTGCATCCTCAGAAGGTTACATCAGCAGAGCATTGCTGGGAAATCTCATCTGTAATCTCATGAGTTCTCAGCGAGAAGGCATTTCTTCCCCTTAAAGAGATGATGTGCATGGTCACATGTGCCAGAGTTCCAGGAAGTACAGGGAGATCTAGTAAGCTACCCTTAGTAAAAATATCCACCGTGAGAAGAATGGGGAGGAAAAAAAAAAGTATGCAAAGAATAAAAACCTTGCAATTATCTAGAAGTATCTGTTTGTAGATTGTCATTACTAAACATTTCAAAAGGTACCGTTGCTGGTTTTTTTTTTTAAGATGAGGGTAAAGATCTTCTTTAAGCAGCAGCAGGAGAGATGGAGGATGCACATATCAACAAAATGAATGAAGCACAAGCAGGGTGATTCTTGGACTGCGGGTCCTCAACTTTCTCTCCAGCAAAGAGTACAGTGATCAGCACAGAAGTGACCTCACAAAATCTCACTCTAAATCTTATAAGAATAGTAGTCACAGGCACAGCGCCTTAGTTCTAAAACTGCAGATATACAGCTATGTGGCTGTAGGTACATACACATACACATACACATACACATACACATACACACACAATCAGATATCAGTAATAACTGCCCAAGTCTAATCAAAGCAAGTAGATAGAAACGGTCCAGTGGAAGAGGCACTTACAGGTCTTGTATTGAAGCATTGTAAAATGTGTTCCTCTATCGCAAACACATTCGAATATGTAATATTCTAGGTGTACAAGCATATCTATAAATTTCTAGTATATATGCACCACCTTTGCCACAATAAAGTTCCTGTTGCTTTACAGAATTGACAATCACCAGCTCTCCTTCTATGACCTGTCTCTGTCACTGCTCCCTCGCTAGCAAGATTCTGCAAGTGATCTGGCCAGCGAGGAAGTACCATCCTTTGGGTAAAATTCCAGCTGCACCTCAATTTTCAGGAGGTATGAAGCCAAAGGAACAGATTTTTTTCGGCATTTCTGATATGACTTTTTATTTGCCATCATAGCGTTTTAGGCACTGAGGGGGTTCAAGGAACTGTGGGACACATTTACCCTAAGCCTGGAGTCGGTCTTTGAGACCCCCCAAATCAGACAAATTGCCCACACTTGATTTAATCTTGCTCTCATGTTTCGAAGCAAACCATATTGGCAATACTGGATTTTTTTTTTCTTTTTGTTCCAGCTTGTGATGCAGACCGATGCCATGGTTACACTGCATGTATTTCCACCCCGTGCAATTACCACTCTAATTTTCCTTTCATCAATAAGAATGCAGAATTACATTTTATTTTTACATGAGACTATAGCACATCATAGCTGTGCCTTTATAACTGGAGGATATAGCCTGCATTAACCCTTGTGCACCAGTGCAATTGGAGAGTTTTCCCCTCATTTCAAAGGAACAAGTCTGTCTAAATGATTGAAATAATTATTTGCATACCTTCTTAGGATTTTAATTGTTTTTAATAGTTTTATGGAACTTAAAGTAGACCTATCAGTATCCACAGGGGAGCAGGGCCAGCGGTTGACACTATTAAGAAGTGTCAAACTTTGCAGATTACAGCGACCAAGCCTGCCAACTTTTCTGTAAAATAATATCGTGACTCTTTGGTTAAATAATAACGGCTGTTAATAACCTTACCCACAAGTTTTATTTTATTGGCCAGGCTTGTAAAATTAGATGGAAATTATACTTGCACTTGGCATAAAGTATATAGCATTCGAAGGTTATGTGCAGGCACCTCTTTGTGCCACTATTGTGCTGCTGGAGCTTATTCATTACCCATGGGGTATTGGCATGCATACTTTGAAGATACACCTGCATATATAGATGGAAACATGGCTTGGAAAGAATATATTCATATACTGCAGGCAACTGTGTTGGTGCACAAGGGCTGTACCCCTGAAGGGATGTATGTACAGACCAACTGGAATTGAAAATATTTGGGGCATTGTGAACCAAGATTTGATAGAGCGAAGACAGGAAAAAAAAAAGAGAGAGAGAGACTTGTCTGCAAGGAAATAGGGAATTGCGTATGACTAATTGTAAAGCAACGTTTTTGGCCATCTTGCCTGCTGCAGGGTATTTTTTCCCCCCTGTGATTTGCATAAAGGAATTCATATTTTTGCTATGATACTTTCAATCTGGCTTTTTTTTTTCTTACTGTACATCTTTTTTTGCATGGACCCATGCAAAATAAAATATATGTAAACTTAAAATACAACTACACCCTCTAGTAATGTCTTCTCAGAATGATAAACAGGCATTTTAAAGGCATGTTGGTATGTGAAATGTCTTAAAAGAATTATAAATGACCTCTTCTTCTTTTTTTTTTATTAATAAATGCAGCTGGATTTCTCCTACGCCCTGTTCCCATTCACACAGCATACCTAAAAAAAAAAATTATACGTTTAAAATGATTTCTTACTCTCTTGATTTATGGCTGTTCACTACTAGGGCTATCAATGGTGCTAACATCTATTGAACTACAACAGAATGAAAGGTGACAATGCAGCAGTGAATTCACTGCAGAAGGTAGAGTGTTGTCACCCTATTAAAGGAAGTGCCTATTCAATGGCTCTACTGACGGGATTAATATTAAAATAATTGTTTTTTTAAAACTGTCAATCCTGTCATGAAGGTTCTTGTTTAGGCACAGCTATCACCAGGAGGAAATCCACCCAAGAGATTAGGTACATCAGTTCCCGGAGTGTGTGAATATAGACAGGAAGTGGCTGCAGGAAAACTGTGGTTCTGATATACAACAAAGGATGAAAAAAGGTGTAAAAAGTATTTTTTTTAAAAAAAAAAAAAAAAAAGGCACTTTTTTTTTTATCATATGCCATTCTTTAGCAAACTACATGCCATTAAGGTAGGGTTTACGTCTACTTTAAAGCAGCTCTGACATTTAAAAACCTTGCCTATCCCGCCGCTTGTTCTCAGAATCCTCTCTTCTGCGTCAGTTTCGGGGATGCATGTTGTCTGCATCTCCTGCTGCATGCTTTGGATCCATCCACCAACATCTACACCCCTAATATGTGCTACAGTGAGGTAAGGGGCTGGTGGATGAAACCAGATAGCGCAGCAGGGTAGCAGGCTTTTAGCAAACCCAGAAGCATATCAGATTTGAAAAGTCTTTTTGTGCAAGATGATTTTTGGGCACTTTTTTCTTTTTTTTTTCTGTTGTAGTGACAATGTGGCTTTAATTTTCTTTGATTTTTCAAATGCAATATTTCCAAACCTCCCCAAAAAATACAATGGCAGGTGTATATATAATCTCTTCATTAGCCATATTTGCTTAGTAGATATGCACGCCACGTTGTCTATATAGAACATGCAGCATTGTGGTCCTATCTCTTTTCACTTTCCACCCGTCCCTGGACATCTTACACTGCTATTGGTTGCCGTGAGCAAACCAACTGAGACAATTCCTTATAGACACATTAATGAATGAGGCCCCCGGGGCCTAGTATATGACTAAAAAGCCTCTGTTGCCACCAGGAGACTGGCCTTTGTGGTCCACAGCTAGATTCTGATTGTGTTTCTAGTACAGACAAGGAAGAAGCTAGTTGCTATGGGCAACAGAAGCAGACCATATTAAAACCTGTAGCCTGGCTATGCAATGCATTCTGAAAATGGCGCTGCGACATGAAGCCGGTTTTAGGTAGGCTCAGTACTTATGTCTAAGTAACACTGTCAGCTTGGGTATTCCTGTCTCACTTTATGCTCCCTGACTATATTGATTATTTATTTAAATCTCTGTGCAAATTTTAAGTGCTGAGATTAAAACAATATCCTTATCTATATGTACACTGACAGGCCGCGCCACCCAGAATGATTGCATTTATTGCTGATAACGCTTTATGGAGCTTTACTTCTCTACTATCCATTACCTTTTATTATGACGAGCGCCATAAATAGTGGCCTGCACTGCTGGGAAAGGACTGCAGCACTTCAGAGCGCGTGTAAGATTTGCATAGGAAAGGGGTTTCCACGGGGTGATTTATTGGCAATATTTGAGAGCGTCGCTGTGACTTCTAGGCTTGTTCTTGGGGTACTGCTGTTCAGGGGATGTTCAATGGTGTACAGTTATTTAAAAATGTACATAAAGTATATCTTAACCCTAGAACACACATTTTGTATTCTGGAGACTTAAAAATGCTTTAAGAGTACTAAAGCCAAACCATTTGTTGGCTTTAGTTCTGTTTTGGGTTATTGCCCGCTATTGCAGCTTAGAGCCGCGCTGCAGCCAGGAAAAATCAATATTGTGGGGAAGTTCATAAAAATTGTGAGCAGATGCCCATAGCAACCAATCCGCTTCACTGTTTCATTTTTAAAGCTAAACTGAACAAACTGAAAAGTGAAGCTGGTTGGTTGGTTGCCACTGCTCAGATTCTGTCTGCTACATATTTTATGCCCCCCCCCCCCCCCATTGTCAGAATCCACCCCGCTGCCTGATTGACAACTGGCTCTGCCTCTCTAGAGCCAGCTGTGCCCGCCCCCTCCCATGTCTGTTACCTCCAATGAGTATTGGAGGAACAGAGTGGGCAGGGGTCAATACCTGCGGATTGAAGCGGATCCCCCTCTGGCAACCAATGATGTCAGGCAGGTACGGCCAGCTTGTCCACTACAAGTGATCTAGGCGGCTGTACAGCCATTCACATCACTTATACTACCCTGCCTACTAATGCATTGTAAATGTAAAATTGATGCAGAGTCGATACATGTGCAGCCAGGATATACTATGGACAACAAAATGTGTTCATTCTTTAGCGAGACGTAATGGGTCCCCTTTCTCAATGTGTGCGACGTATGCATTGACTTTGCACCATCCATGAAAACCAGCAGGCTTCCCCTTTTACTACTTCCACCTTCTCATGAAACAATCACCTGTGTTACTTATGGGAACCGCGTTCCCTCTTTTCTCCTGCGTAGAACAAGCACAAAAAGCAGATTGGCTGCTGTGAACATTCGATTCAACTAGTGCAGGGTACTGGTATTTGTTGCCCATACGTACGTATTAATCTGAGCCTCCTGAGTAGCTGCTTATTCAATATAATAATCTCCTTCCCCCTCAATGTGTTCAATTTTAGATTTCTGAGACAGACTGTTCTGTGCAGTCACAATTGCTGAGCCTGTGTTTATATTCTGCCCATTGAAATTAGTCACTCGGTTATATGACTCTTCTTATCATTAGTGCTGTCACCGATCACATGTGGTGTACAGGGGCAGATGGCGCGCTATAGAACGCCAGATGGAATCAGCCGCAAGCACTCCAGGGTATGGAAATAACATGCCTCCAGTACAAGCCAGGCTTTCAGGTGTCTGACGGAATGCGGCCGTTTTGTGCCTCTTCCATACTGGCAGAAAGCAGCCTATTGTGTACTGTGTACCTGGGATAAGCAGAGCTGCATGGATGTAATGCAGAAAACGATTTTCTTTTTGCTTAGTTTGTGTTCTATTCCATATAAAGGACTTGTACACACAGACAGTTGTTGCTTGCGGTTTTATTTTTCCTGCAAGTGCTTTATTTGTATCTATGTGCTTTGTGTTTCCAGGCTTTTTAGAAGCAGGATAATACATAGGGAAGCCACCGTTATACACTATATGTAGGATAAGACAAAATAGAAGCGACTGTCACTTTGTCCAACTTCCACCCTTGAAACGTCTACCCGCTGATACTTGTCTTCTTTCCATTAACTGACCACTTATTTGTCCCTGGGTGGGTAAGAATATCTGGTGTGTTCCCCTATAACCCCCCACCCTGACCCCCACCAAGATGTAGTGGGCCTAGGTCGCCAATCAGACGGCCTTAACACTGTAATTTGTAGAGCTGCAGCTAACGATTATTTTCACATCGATTAGTTAGCCGATTATTAAGTTCGATTAATCGGTTAATCAGATAAAAAATAAAATTCATTTTTAAAAATGGCTCCATTGATGGGACTACTAGTTTGTTGTTTGTATTGAGATTGCAGTCCATCACAGGAGCAAGCTTGGAGCGGTGGAGGTAAAAAAGAAAAGAAAAAAAAGAGTGTTGTGCAATATAGTGAAATGGAAAGTGTAAAATTATACAGCAATGATGAAGAATGGCATCGACTATAGATGACTACAAATCCCAGCAATAGTACATTATTCTGCATTGCGCTGTATAATGTATTATTGCTGGGTTTTGTAGTCCTCTATACAGCGCAATGCAGAATAGCACCAGCTATAGAGGAATGCAACAAATCCCAGCAATACATTATACATAGGGTGTATAATGTATTGCTGGGATTTGTATTCCTCTATAGCTGATGGTATACTGCTCTGTATAATATACAGTGCAGCACAATGTACCATCAGCTACAGAGGAATACAAATCCCACTATCCCAGCAATACATTATAGAGCACCATATGGGGGAAAGTGCAGGCTTACCTGAGCAGTCTTCCAGCAATTTGTTTCTGAGATCAGGACTGTCTATCAGCGGCTGTCATCCCCCCACACCTGCTCCTCCTTCTTCTACCAGCGTCCCTGTGCCGATCGTGGATGTGGGCGGGCGGTGAGTGTGAGGCGGGAAGGAGGTGCTACGTGTGTAGCGTGGATGCGGCCGGGCGGGTCTGGCAGCGGCGAGTGTGAGGTGGGGAGGTGGTGTGGCGCACAGCGTGTGTGGGGCCGTGAACAGGACCGACCAATCGGAACCCGATTAATCGATTATTGAAAAAGTTGACAACTTTTTCAATAATCGATTATGTCGATTAGTTGTTGCAGCCCTAGTAATTTGATGGATAGGAAGCCGCCATTACGCCGTGTGATCTCCAACACAATCTGACATGGAGATGACGCGGTGTTTAGATTGTGATGGCACAAGGAAGGAGAGTGTAGGTAAGGAGAGGATCAGCAGGTGGGGGAATCGTTCTTTCACCTGAACATGTCACTTTCCCCATTTAGGAGTCCCTGTAATATAGCAGAACATAAAATAAGGGGCATGGTTTTTGAAAAGCTGATTGAGCCCAGCCACATAAAAGGAGCACCGGTCTGTCACCAGTGCTCCTTTTTTGTCACCACTGGTATGTGACCAGGGCCATCCAGGGGTTGGGATTGTGGGTGCTGTTGATAGTGCTGGGGTCCCGCCCAGCTCATTGACGTCAATGGGTGCCAGGAGCTTGGCGGGATGCCAGCCAGAATGACCCATTTAGCTCCCTGGCAACCAATGATGTCAGTAAGCTGGGCGGGAAGCCAGATGGAGCATCACAGTTTGCCAAGAGCTCTTGGTCATTCCTCTGTCACCACCCCCACCCCCCCCACATATACACATCTGTGGCCCCCTAATGAGATGCCGCTTGAGGCGACCACCTCAGCCTGCCCCATTATAGGGATGGCCCTGGTGACCATGATGATGCAGTTGTTCTCTCTGTAAGACTTGATATCCATAGGTGATCCATGTCTGACATCTGTGAACATGGGCACCAGGATCCACATGATTGTGTCTTTTCTCACCTGGCATTTCAATCGATGATACTGACCCTGCCTGATGCTTGAACAAAGATCTCTTCTTGTGATTTACTACAGAGTGACAGTTCTGCAGTCTTATTGCTGCGGGAGAAGAACCTGAGGAAATGCTTCCTTCCTTTTAATGACATTTGGCCTGTTAGATCAATTCTGTAGTTGCCAGTGTTCAAATCTACTAAATTAACCTGATTCTTCTCTTATAAAAAATGTCTATCATTATATCAACACTTACTTTTCACTAAGCTTATTCCCATTGGGGCATGAGAAGAAGGTTTTCTGGGATAAGATCATGGGATAGGAAGCTGCAGGCCTGTCTTATCTATTGAAGGTTGCTCAGTATAGCTGCACTTCTATAAGGTTGGATGTGTGAGTATAAAAGGAAGTCAATGTAACAGTTGCAAGGTTTCTTGGACAACATAGTTCAGCTTTCAGTGGTTTGTGTTGCCTATAATTCTTTTAATGGTTTGCACAAGAGGAGACTTCTGTCATCTACAAAAGCTTTTAAACAAACTTCCTTGAGCCAGAGAACAACCGGTCCCATTCATTGTGTGAGCCGATCTGCATGAACATTTGTTTTCTGAATGGATGGAAGACCTATAATTTGATTAAGATTGTTATGCAACCATTAAATAACACTCTGCGCTGCTTCACTAATGCTTTGTAGTGGGTACTGGTCTGCTCTAGACACCGTGCTGCGAAATACGATGTAATTGGGTTGTGGTCAGATTAAGTCCAAGGTTCTTAATTGTTATGGTTTCATGATACTGACAAGTAGAAACAGTCATCTTGTGTACGGAAACGGCAGGTCTCCATAGAGAAGTGTGACTTCTCTATGGAAGTCGGCTTTTGTGATTTGAATCATGAATTTAATATGATAACATTTGCCAAATATAAAAAAATGTAATTAATTGTATACCGGAAAAAAAAACATAACTTGATAAAAGCTCCTTCCATTCAAGTTTAGAAAAATATTACTATTACAATGGCCACGTGCTGGTTTTAGGGCCACTCCCCCTTCTCTGCACTTTCTAGCTGATGTGGTCCGAACCAATCAAATGTCATGATACAGAAGGAACGCTTATTGCTCGTTCACGCCAGCATGGTAAAATGTGCGTGTTCCCCCTATGCACAGCCGTGCAGCATGCATGCAGTGTTGTGCTGCAGTGCCATCCATTTATAAATTACATATGCGAACACAGCAGTATTGTATGCAGTGGACCCATTCACACTCAGAAGCTTTAAGGGCTTGTTCACACCAAATCCGGACCAGATCTGCATGAGTTTCTGCACGTGCAGTGTGTTTTGCCGCATTTTTGTCGCGTTCCGGACCGGTTGTCTCTATTTTTTTTTTATTTAAAGTTTTAGCCTAAAATTGGATTTTAGTGTGTTCCAGGGCATTTTCATGCATTTTTGATACTTTTACATGCGTTTTAGTGCATTCCAAAAAATAGGGCATGCTGCAGTTTTTCCACATGCACTGGAACTGAACGCTCTGGTGTGAAGTAGAGCCCAAATAAAATTGGAATGCATTTTTGATGCGTTCTGTACCTGCTCTGCTCTGCATCTGCTCCGCACTTGGTGTGAACAAGCCCTTAGCTACGTAAACCAAAACAAGCAAACGTTTAAAGAACTCCTCCAGGACTTTTAAAATGTGCTTGTTTTTGTCAAGGGGGTGAAAATAAAAAGATGTACTCACCCGATCCTCTGTCCCACCAGGCTGTTAGGCCCCCACAGCCTCTTCTCCCCGGGCTCCAGCGGTCTGAGGACCTGTGATATCATCACATCTAATGTAGGACCTTTTAGATGTGAGGATGCCAAGGGATATACCACAGCCGGAGCGAAGGGTGAGACAGGTGAGTGGTCACCGCCGCAGCACTGAGGATTAGGGGAGAGTTTCTTCTTGATTTTCACCCCTGTACTAAAATGAGCACCTAACCCCTGCAGCCCCACCGCAAGGGGAATTTTTACAAATCCTGAAGTTCTTCTTTACGTTTATAGTGTAAGTGGACCCATATGATGCTGCCCCTGCTCGGGGCTGACATGTGTGATCAGTGGTGGTGTAAGCATATAATGGCTCATTCAGAGCCGACATCAGTAATGTATAAATCAGATACTATCAGATGTTAGCAGTTGCAGAATTTACACCTCTCAGCTCAAGTGTAGGTCCATATGAGTTCAGATGCAGTATGCAGGGCCGGATTTACTCTCACGGCTACCCCAAGGCCAGGTTCCTCAATGCGCCCCCTACCCGCCAAACCCCCCATCAATGGAGAATGGCAGGCTGCACATAAGTGATCTCGGTGAAATCGCCAAGATCATTTGTACAAAACAAGTGGTGGTGGCTTCCCCGCTGTACATTTAGCTCTGCTTGCCCAACACAGGTCTAAATGTAGAAAACAACTGCCTGCCCGGCGCCTGGAACTGCATGTCCCGTGCGTCGAGATAGGAATTCCACACTCCTGCTACCCCTCTACTCCCAACTGCCCCGAGGCCGGGCCTTGGTTGGCCTTATGGGAAATCCGGCACTGGCACTATGCACACATTTTTACTCAGGACAGCTGTGGGCATGAGTCTTTCTTTAAAGGGTATCTAGGGTTAAAAACTAAAAATAAAGCGGTATTTCTTTATTAAACTTCCATAAGTTCTACCCCACTACTAATAACCAGATCCAACTAGAAGTTTGTAAACTTATTTATTGAAGATGTCCATAGGATGTACTTCCTCAATACACTGACCCAATGTCACTCAGCCCTGTGAACTACAACTCAACGTCTGAACAATGTAACATTATTATTGCTTGCTGGAAGCAATTCATGATGGGATACGTAGTCTTGAGACATCGAGACTACATCACATCAAGCAGCAGGGAAAGAGATGCAAAGCACACTGGGAATCCAGGAAGTTGGTGAAAGTGATGGGAAGATGGAAGGCAGCACTCACTGCATAAAAGGGATTTTTCCAAGTAAGCTTTGATTGTAATATCAGAAACAACTCTACTATGTATTCCTATTACATTGCTGATGTTCGGACAGGATAGTATATGCTGGGACTTTCTAACTAGTTTAAGCTAATCATAGATTGGACCATATTTTTTTCTGTCTTATTTGACCCCCTTGCGTTATGGTTCTTTAATTTCATGCACAAAACAACTATCGCAAAAGACTGAGTCCATGTGTGTCATGCAGATCATCATTAATGAAGTTGCTTTAGTATTATTGTAAAATCGGTTACATCACTAGAACATGTGTCTGCCTTTTTATTGCTGTCTGTTTCTGCTTTTGGGAAGTTCCTGCCGACTTGACAGGAAGTAAGGCAATCTCCGCACTTTAGTCTTAGTTGATGGGTGTCAGAGAGAACAGGAGGTGAGGGAAATCCCCCTAACCAGGACACCGATGGCAATGACACCCTTTCTAGTAGAGTGAGAAAGGTATAGAGCCTCTGATAGGGTTTTATCGTTGTCTGTGTCCCAACGAGGGAGATTTGTGAAATGAAGCAGCAAAATGCAACTATTGTGTAGCTCTGAAATGCAAGAGGAAATTGCATAGTGAATGTGTAAATATGGCTGCCACTGTGTGTGTGTATTACAAATTATACATACACATCTGATTTGTAGATGAAAACATTGTGATAATATTGTTTTTATACAAACTGATCTCTTACAATATATATTGTAAGTGCTAAATCAGTCATCCCTTCTTAACACAATGGTTCCTGTATCCTCCTAGGTTCCCCGTGTGATGTGTCATGGTTTCCTCTAAGAAAAATGGTATGTTTTTAGTGAAGTCAGGATTCAGCAACCTTTTAGAAAGTGCAATGTTTAGAAGAAGTCACTGGAAACTGTTTATTTGGAGAGAAAGTTCCTCTTGTCCTGTCCATGGCAAAAAAAACCCATTTCCAACTTTGTCAAACTAAGCTGCTCCAATTCCTGATAACTTGGTATTTAGAGACCACATCAGACATCCCAACTCTCCCAGACGTTCCGGGAGTCTCCCACTATCAGATAGCGGCTCCCAGCCGCCCGGGAGAGAAACATTTTCTCCCGGAAAGGTTTACTCTGCAGAGTAAACCTTTCCCTGCCATCTGGTTTTTTTCTGACATCGTGGCCGCCGTCAGTCAGAGAAAATTAAAAAGAAACCCAGCATAGGAATGCATAGCTAGGCTTCTATTGGCTATTTCAATTTGAAATAGCAGAATAGATATTGTACCCACCCACTACTGCTGTCAATGAGCAGAGGTGGACCTAAAGCTCTCCTGATTGACAGCAGCAGAGGGCGGGTGCAATAGCCAGCTTGTTATTGGCTATTGCAAATTGAAATAGCCACTAGCAATCTAGCTATTCATTCCTATGCTGTGCTTTTTTTTTTTTTTTTTTTCTGACGGCAGCAGCTGTCGGAATACGAAAAAAAAAAAACCCCAGCAGATAGTAAGGGAAGCATTAGCTTCTTTACTATCTGCCATCATCATTTCAAAGGGGGGGGGGGGGCCTGGGCAGGGCAGAGGGCACCAAACCTGAAATGAGAAGGGCACCTCCCTGAAATTACTTTTTTCAGGTTAGGATCCCTTCCACATAAACCTGAGCCTACAGTTCTGCAGGTCTGGGATTCACAACTCCTCCCATCAATGCCAATCTGCAGGTTTACTATACACAATTATGATGCCATCTTATATATTTTTTTACAAAATGCCTGCTTCTGCTCATCTCCAAAGTCTACAGACAGACATACCTGCAGAGAAGAGTAAAGCTGAGGAAGAGAGGTTTCAGAAAATGAGTGACCTGAAGCTGTTGAGCTGCCCAGTGTCCCGGTGAAATCCCTGCTGTATAATTCCAGTGATGGAAGGGGCTTATAAGTTACATGTAGAAGCAATGCTTCCTAGTAGCATTATGAGTAGGTTCATCATGGTTGAGGGAATAATCTACATATTCATCCTTGCAGCTATGCAATGGTTCTCACACAGCGTTCTCTGTCTGCAATGTCTATGCTGAATAGAAGACCAACGTGATTTTGTAGATATGCTTTACTCATCTGCCCTTATGCATCGAGCCTCACTGCTGTCCCATCACACCTAAGAGCTGTCAGACCTGAACATCAAGAATCTTTGTTTTATCACAATTACTAATCACTTAATTTATGAGGCTGATTCATCAAGGGGTGAGTTATTTTAGTGACATATTACGTATCTGTCGAAAATAACTGAATGCAGCACTAAGTGACGTGATCTCATACGAGCTAAAATAACACTTTAATTGAGAGATGTCACACAGCGGCTGTCTTTTCTCAACTGAGAGCTTTTGCAGTTTGAGAAGATATAGATATATATCTATATCTATCTCCTTTGCACATTAAAAAGGAAACGGTCATAAATGCATGACAAGGTAGAACATAGTCCTCTTGCTTGCCGTGTGGCAAATCCAGACTGAACCAGTACTACTCCGCCCCCCTCCAGGCCAATCCGGTAAGTGACCATCCCCCCTTAACACTAACTTAACCCCGTACTTCCGAGTTCCCTGTCCACCCTGTCATGTAGTCCTTCCGCCTATTTTTTCTTTTCTTTTGCTCCAGGACTATTTTTATGTGCTGTGTTACACATGATGTGCATGTTATATCTTGTTCTTCTATGTAATGACTCAGTATGCTTAGGCAGTGTTTGTTTCATTTTTCATTTGGATGGGCTATGTGCACGTGTCTTGACCTGGAACCTCACTTACCTAAAAAATAATTAAATGGTAAAACCCCTGTTATCTTAGGAATAGGAACTCGGCGCAGTGGGCACCTTTGCCCACATATGGTGGCAATGCCCGTTAGCACAGGAATACTGGAGGGAAATCACACGCCTCATAACCTCCATAAGTGGCATTCCCACACCTTTTAGACCCATGGCTATGCCTCTTTCATCTTAACCCCCTTTCTAAGCGCGTGTACAAAAAGACCGTAATACCCTTCATGCTCAATGCCGCCAAAGCTCTCATTCCAAAACACTGGCACTCCTCCCAAATGCCAACTGTGGCGGAGTGGTTGAACGGCGTAGATGCATTGAGGCTGATGGAAGAACTTACTCATTCTCATAAAGATGAATATAGCAGCTTTTACAAAACGTGGGCATGCTGGTTACACTTTAAATCCTCCGCTGAATATGTGGCTATGCAGGCCAAGGAAGTCACTGTACCATCTGGCTGAAATAATTGAAATAGTTAAAATGCTCATTTTTCATACTCACTCATTATTTGTATGTGTTCATATTAGTATTAAGGTGGAGATCAGACCCTAACTATTATAGTCATACTGTGCACTCTCATGAGGTACCGACGATAGAGCGAGAGCTATATGTGTCCCCTACCCTTACCCTTTCCCTTTCCCCTCCCCCTCTCATACGTGTCTCTTCCCTCCCCTTGTCGTCATTGTGGCTATGTGTGTAATTACTATTGTATAAATGTTTGTTGTATAAAACCTGCAAAATCTGAATAAACATTTAATTTGAAAAAAAGAATAGGAACTCGGGTACCTTTCCTGCTGCCTGCCCTGCTAGGCTCTGCTTTGTTTAAAAGGAAATTATCCCCAAAAGTCTTCTTCAAGGATAAGTTTACTTCTCTGTCACACCCATATTCAGGGTATAACATGTTCAGATTGCACCCCCCCACACACACTTACCTGAGTGGCAGGGCTCTTTTCCCCCGTAGGCTGGTGTTCATTTTTGAATTTGGCACGGCTCAACCCACACAGCTGCGCCATCCAGCGAGGGTCTGAGGAGATTGACACTCTGAAGTGTCTGTTTCACAAGGTGACTTCTGAGGACAATGCCTCTTGAGCAGTGTTCACTGACGCAGCAGGAGAGATAACTATTTACTCTTCTTTTGCAAGTAACAGGTTATTCGCGGGTTTAATGTGCACCACAGGGGAGGCACAATCATTGCGAAAATAAATGAACCACAATCATTGTGGTTCATTTATTCTGCGGTCGTTCACTGCCTTTCTGGTGCTGCCCGACGGATTTGACCCTGAACAGATGCTCTACAAACTCTGGATCTAAAGACGTGTCCTGGCTCAAATGGCTGGAGAGGAGATAGTTGTGGCACAGTGGCTTGAATGTTATGTGGCTGTTTTTATTTCTATAAAATGCAAAAATAAGGCACTGGATTGGAATTTTTGGTTATTCCGAGTATAACCGGGCACGGCGGCTCCAGTGAGGCTGCTCTTCACACAACAGGACACTCATTAAAAAGGGAGCTTAGAGTTGAGGATCCACGTGCACAAACAAAAAGGTCCAAGAATCCAATTTCAATATTAGTATTGGGTCACAAAAGGTTTACAAAACATCCAACACATTTCGGTGGCCCAAAGGATCTCCCCCCTTCTTCAGGGCTCAAGTGTTGTAAATGGTAGGATTCAGAGATGGCATATTCATTTTACTTAGATACAAGATGCGTTGCCTCACTGTGTCAGCAGAACACTATTTTTGTTTTTTTTGCATGGCTTCCCAGCAATGGTGTAGCCGCAGCCAGAACACTGCCTACAAAGGCACAGTGCTTTGGATGCCCTTCATTACCATGTGAAATAGGCCTTAGATTGTTTGTTTTTAATTCTGGTTTCCAGTTTTAGGTTATTTTTATATATACTTTCTGAATATGGAGGTATTGATTTTCTCCCTGAGCATGATGTCGCCTTGGAAGCAGACTTATCTAAACTGCCTGCCCTCAGTCACAGCACAGAAAAAACACGCTGCTTTTCAGATTTTTATATAGAAACCAAACCAAACTTTGGCTACATCTGCTCAGTGGTGGGACAAACAACAAGGTTCTCCATAACAGTTTCGGAAAATCCTTTTTGCCATAGGCCAACCTGTTTTTGTTTATTTGATTTTTAGGGGATTTTTTTGTTTGTTTTTTTTAAATGCAGAAATGTCTGGCTTACTTTTACATAGATCGTAGTTTATAATATGATGCCAAACTAGCATCCTGGCCTCAGGAAAAACCTTCACATCAGATTTGTCACATGCATGATCCCCCTCTGTGCGCTGTGGTATCTTCCTCCAGATCCTACAACTCGGGGACACGGTTGTGATGGATGGAACCACAGCGTGTGGTGGGGGCCCACAGGCATCTGTCACACCTGGAAGTCTCAGATTTTAACATCCCACTGGAGGCTCTAGGTCTACAAGGACGATTTCAGGAACAGGTGGCAGGACAAGTGTCAGTGCTCTGTTTTTGCAGGTTGCTGTTTGTGGGTTTTTTTGTTATCATTTTTAAAACGGGGATGTGATCACTTTTTTAAAATATTTAATTGAGAGAGTTTTACACTTTTAACAAAGAAGTGGGCATAGCTTCCTCCACCCCCATGAGGGAAGCCGTGGTCACTCGTTAAAAAGTATGCATTCATTTCTGGTGAATATCACACTAATTACTAAAAAATGTGTATACGATGGAAATTCACGGACGTTTTAGGTCATACCACCTAAAAATGTGTTATTTTAACTGGAGTTCCTTGTGTCCTTCCGGGACTTTATTGGTGTGCCTATTATAAGGGGTTCTCACTCTCTCCTGTGCATTACTACTCTGCGCTGCTTGCCATCAGCTCCCCAGCCCTACTTCTACAAGCTCCTCTCACCCCGGTGCCATGTGATAGCAATGCGCTGTGCAGCTAGTTGTGCAGCGGGGCATTTTGCTGGGAAGGCGGGTGTTGTCTCTTGAAACAGTGTTGCCCTATTCTATCTTGCTAAAATTGACCATACATAGCCAGCAGACTGGTCAAGAGAAAACGGCTCGATCCCCCAATCCATGCTAAACACCTTGAATGGAGGAATCTCCCATGTTGTCTTTTGTATTCTGACAGCTGAAGCCCACATCTGAAAGGTCTCGTTCACACCTAGGCGTATTACATATGCGCGTCTGTCGCGCGACCGCCGCGCAGTTCGCGGTAAAAAGTCGCGCGACCGTTGTGCGTTTCCGAAGGCTACTTGGCTGTATCCCAATGGAAACGCGCAACAAAACGGCCCAAAGTAGTACCTGTACCTTTTCAGGCGTGGGCCGTTTTGTAGCGCGTTAGGGACGGGCGGAAATACGCCAAGGTGGGAACGAGACCATTGAATACAATGGGATTTATATTTTTGAGCGTTTTGTAGAGCGTTCGTCGAGCGTAGAATGCGCTACAAAACGTTCAGGTGTGAACGAGGGCAAAGAGTATGTGAACGCTGACTGTAGCTGAATGACTGCAGTTGCTGTTTGGCCAACAGTTTTCGACCTAGCGTCTTTGATTTTTCTTTTTTTTTAGTTGAAGTTTGACAAGCCAGGTTGGTGCTCGCAGGGCCACCCACCATTATAATATAATACTGATTTAGGTCTCTGCAGACATGTTCCTGGTTGTGCCAGTAGTCAGTCTTGGTATGGAGGATTCAAAAGGGGCAACTGTGAGTGAATTCTTTTTAAACCTATATTATTTTAAAGAAGAAATTTGGTGCAGAATAGAAATGAACCCTTGCAGTGGGGCTACCCCAACACCTCAAGGTTTCACTGCTTGTTTTTCTCCAGTGGACCCAATAAAGAAGATATACTCACCAAAGCCTTGATCCTGCTGCAGAGAATGCTCACCTCACTCCCCCTCTGCTCTGGCATGGGGCATATCCCTCTGCATCCTCACACCTAATACACTATTAAGACGAGATTACTCAGGGGTTCTTAGGTTGTAGGGACCGGTCTAGCAGCCGCGCAGAGACCAGGATCAGGTGAGTATATCTTGTTGTTTTTTATTTTAGAGCCGAGACCAAAACGAGCACTAAACCTTTGCAATGCAAGGGTTAATATTTATTCTCGCCGGAGTTCCTCTTTAAAATGTTTTAAATATTTTATTGTCTGGGACAGACACTGAATCATGCTTAATTAAGTGGTGGGGGGGAGAAGAGGAGGGGGGGGGGGCGCAGTTTGGCGTCTTTCTCTCTGGGCACTGGATGACCTTGTCCTGGCACTGACTGGATGGATAATAATACAAATCTTTTGGCTGGTAATACCCTCTCAAAAAAGTATTCTATTTGTGCATGAAGTTCCACTTTAAAATATAATTTTTTGTCACATTGACCCTTTTTTAGCACGAAGATGATCTGGGGCGTACTACAGAGTAATAGAGGACTTCTTCTGTTTGTCATTTTTCCTTGTTGGGAGGCCCGATGTAATTCACCCGCTGAACTGTAGAATTTTTATCATAGGTAGATGTTGACATGTGCATTCATAGACCTTTAGATTTGTTGACACAAGATAAAATATTGATGGGCCAAAGCCAATGCTTGCACTTTTCCTTTACAGCTAATCATTTTCAGTCTGTGTAATTAGCACAACCACATACTCCCCGGAGTGCTTTGACCTTGTGAGCCATCGCCAATGGACAAACACCAGTGGCAGGGTTGTATTTTTGGGTCACTTATGTCATATTTATACATGATATAACTCCCGTGTTCTTATATCTTTCTGCCTTTACATTTGCTGCTTTTTTATATGCACGGAAAAAGATCAAATTATTTGCCCTTTCCATCATGGTATTTCCAGGATTGGGACTGCAATTTCAGTTCTAGTTATATGCAGCATGTCACTTGGGAACAACCGACAGGCGTCAATCAGATGGCAGCACATGCGTGATGACGACACGGCGGGGTGTCATCCGGTCTCCGCTCCGGGTGACACCCGGCCTCGAGACGCCCTTGCTTGTGTGCTATAATGCAAAAATTGTAGTAACATGCAGAAACTCTTGTTTTTTTTTTGCACATTGCTGCAAGGCATGCATGGATGTGAAGCGAACCTAAAAGAAACCTGTGCCGAGAGAAATACAGCGGCTGTTATTTTTAACTCCTTCAAAAAAAGCTAGTTTCCTGGCACTGATACTAACCTTCGTGCTTCAGTACTTCCCGAATTACTGACCTGGAGCCTGCATGCTGCAAGGAAAGTCAGAACTCTTGATCTGCATACTGTTTTTAGGCTAGTGGCTCCAAAATTAAGCCATTCAAACAACCTGAAATTGAAGCAACTAGGCCTTTCATGATAAATCGGCAGTCACCCCACCTGTCTATTTCAACAAAGATTTCCTTTAAGAAAATAATGTGCCGTTTGAGATGATGATGAGTTTATAAACAGAGGACATATGTAGTGGAGCCTCCTTGGTACCTGCAGTTGTATGTGAATCCTAGTGCTAACTGGCAGGTTCACTAAGATCTTTTAGAGCTCTGGAAGAGTAGAATGACCTGTTCTTCATTCATCAGATGAAAGAGATTATTTGTTCAAATAAAAACTGATTGTCTGTAGGTCTTCCCTATTTTAGTTTCTCTTACACACTTGTTCCTGTAATATCATTTACCCTCTGAATCAAGCATTCTGCTGACCTCTTATCCTCTCTCTTTCGGGATCAATTACTTTGCCATTGAAGTTCAGTGGATATCTATTAAATTGTGAACATCCGATTAGTGGTTAGACTTTCTGGCATCTCATGACATTGAATCATAAAAACAAACCAATGATGTCAAATTTCTATTATAGCTGCTCATTTTTTCATAATTAAGGAATGTAACATTTACATCAACATTGTCTTTAAGTCAGTCTAGACGTGCATTACCTGCACTGGATTATTCACAGTGGAGTGCTTCAGTAAGGCAACTGCAGAGCCTGCTGTGTGGGCATTCTGTGGCATCCTAAAGAATCCAGACTGGAAGTTTGGCAACTTTGCGTTTGGCCAAACACTATAATGTATGTCCAAAGATCACTTTGGCTTTCACACTTACACGTTCTGTACTTGGTTGCACAATGATGAGATACAGTCTTTTGTCAATTTATAAATATTCCTTCTACGTTCAGTTTGGTCATATACACAATGGTGGGCTAGTGTATTTATAGGCCAGGGCTGGTTTTAGTTCCCAGTAGAACCATTTTTTTTTCTCTTGCTCTCTTTCTACAGCCAATGACATGTTATGCCCTCTTGCAAGCTTTGAGCCGATTGTACTCCTTTTTTGTTTTCTTTGCTTTTTAAGTGCTATTTTTTTGACTCATCTCCCTTAGGTCTTTCATATTACCAATCTGTCCCTTCTTTATCCCTTCTACCCAAGCAGACAGCACACCCCCAAAAAATTATCTGTATAGAGCTGTCCCTCATAACCTGGCCTCTGTATAAAGGACTGCTTCTGCTGCTACCAGACCTCACTACAGTATTAGTCTTGGAAATTAGATTGCACAGCGTGATAAAGGTGTTTGTATTCTAAGAATATACAGCCAGTGCCTGTGTTGGTGATCACAGCCAGTGCCAGCCTTTCCAGTGTTGGTGATCACCGCCAGTGCCAGCCTTTCCAGTGTTGGTGATCACAGCCAGTGCCAGTCTTTCCAGTGTTGGTGACCACAGCCAGTGACAGCCTTTCCAGTGTTGGTGATCACAGCCAGTGCCAGCCTTTCCAGTGTTGGTGATCATAGCCATTGCCAGCCTTTCCAATGTTGGTGTTCACAGTCAGTGCCAGCCTTTCCAGTGTTGGTGATCAGTGCCAGCCTTTCCAGTGTTGGTGATCAGTGCCAGCCTTTCCAGTGTTGGTGATCAGTGCTAGCCTTTCCAGTGTTGGCGATCACAGCCAGTGCCAGCCTTTCCAGTGTTGGAATAGCGATTACACACATTTGAACAACTTTATTTTGGGATCACAATCTCTGACTGTCCTTGGCGCTTGCATTTGTTATACCACACAGAGACACTATATAATGTGCACAGTTTTTGTTACAATGTTTGATTTTTGTTTTACACAAGATACAATGTCTGTTACATAATCAGTCCAAACATTGAAACTCTCACAGATGTGGTATCCCCATACTCGGGAGTAATGATAAAGCTGGACTTAGTGTGAACCCAGTTTGACTGAGTTTGCCCAAGCCCACTCAAAACTCCGACCACCACCCCTCCTCCCAACCCACTCAGTTTTAGGTATAGCTTTCTCAGGTTTAAGAATAGCTCTCTTTTCATGATGATTTCGTCTGTAATTCCGTCTGGGAAAAGAGACATGTTCAAAGGAGAGGAAACAAAACGCCAGAAACCAAGAATTAGGAAAGGGTTAAACCCATGTCACATAGTAATGTTGTGGCTGCTTCCTTATCAATAATAATTACATTTAATGAAATATGGGTTATAAATATTGACAAAGTTTCTTCTACAGATGAAATCACTGCAGGGTCACTTCCTGGTTGTGCCACCTTGTTGTCATGAATCATTTTGTTTCCTCATACTACCTGTCAAGTTCCACGGGAAACATTTATTGGTGTCTACCAGGTGCTGGCAGCCATTTTATTTTCTGTACTTACTAAGTTGTTAATTGGAATTTCACCTGCAACTGTTTCCAGGAACATGGACTCCTAGAGCTTGCAATGAAACGCATTTCATACTTAATTGCATTTCAGAACAATAGCTTGGATTATGGTTTTAGCTAAAAGTCATTTTAACAATATGTGAATAATTTATCCTGGCAAGAGTTCCATGGATTGAACAAAACATTGTTTAATTTCCTCATCAGAGCTGACCAGCTTTATGCAGAATTCAGAGGTCAGTTTGTCCGGTTAGGTGCTGGAAAGCCGGTTAACCCATTGCTGCTGGAGCATTTTTTAGTAAAAATTTTTTTTGCAAATGGCAAAATGCACACTTTAGGCCCAAAGATTACCTAAAACCCCCAAGACAGTATGCATTTTCTGAAAGCAGCAGACCTGTAGAATAAAAATGTGGCAGTTGCAAATGTTATGTTGCACAATATTTGTGCAACTGTTTAACAACCTATGTTTTTAATGAAAATGTATTTAATTTATTTTAGTACACACAAACGCATTGTATGCACTAAAATAGAAACCCCCTTTTTTTAAACTTAAAAGTGTGTGCCTGTTGAGAAGTACAGTTTGGCAGTAGGACTGGCTCTTTATGTCCTATGTATAGACCCTGAAGCATGTAGGAATTGAGTGCTCACGTGCACACACATCTTCCCTATACATTTTTACTCTGTGCATGTTCTGAGGGCTTGTTCACACCAAAAGCGTGTGCGTTCCAGAGCGGTAGCTGCTGGAACGCACCGCGATCGTTTAAGGAACTTCCCCCCGCGTTCTGGGGCGAGAGGGGGTGTGGAGGTGAATTCAATGCCACGCCCCCTCCCGCCCCATAACGCGGGGGGAAGTTTCTTAGCGATCACGGTCCGTTCCAGCAGCTACCGCTCTGGAACGCACACGCTTTTGGTGTGAACAAGCCCTGATAGTTCTACTTAGCAGTTAGCACAACGTTTGTTTGAAGCCTCCCTGGATCAAAGGACTGAGTACTATTAGAGCCTGGGAAGGATTGCACCTAAACCCAGGGAATGACCACCACTGCAGGTATGAAATGACCACCACTAAATCCAGAGACTGACCACCACCTCAGCCAAGGAAAGACTAACACCAAACCTTGAGATTGAGAGGTGCAGCCAAGGGGGTGACCCCAACAACAGATGTGGAATCAACAGAATTTCAGCCAGAAAGTAACCATCACCACTAAAATATAATGGGGTGACCAGTATAGCCATAGAGTAGCTTCCACTACATGCAGAAAACATTCAACACATGAAGGCTTGATTCACATCTTTCTGTGTACATTTTCATTTTTTTTAACGTGTTTTTCAGACTGTCCTCAGCAGTCCATTTAACATGTGCTGATGTATCAAAAACAGACATATATATTTTTTTAGGCAACACATGTCACATAAGTGTGGGCTAGAAGCCCATCTTGTGTGCATGCTACAACACGTGTTGAAACATATAGATGTGAATCGGCCCTTAACACTAGCACTAAGTAGTGATTACCAATGCAGTCATAGAATGAAAACCACTACAACCAAAGAGCCATGACCTCCATAATCTATAATACTAGGTGTGACAACATGGTGATCAGTTTATAAGTTAAATGTGTATTGGTGTTGAGTTATGTTTTGAGTGCGTTATGCTGTGTGACCTGGTTATGGAAAGACTATCAGAACCATCCCTCGTTATCTCCTATTGTTCTCTGAGGGAGCTCAGAACAATGACATTCTGGCCAGGCTAGTGACTGGGGAAACTGGGAGCTACAGATCAGCGGGTTCCAATATCTCCTCAGCAAGGAAGAAGACAGCGGCGGACATACTCATCCTGAGTACGGGGGTCCGTCACACTAGGTTCCTAGCTTTGAAGCTGGCTAGAACAAATTAGCTGGGCCCTGGCTGGAAGAATTGTTAAATAATAAGTTCACCGCTGTCACTCCAAACCAGTTATTCAGGATTTGACTTAATAAAACTTTTCCTTGTGTACTATACACAAATCAAGACAAATAATTTGTCATCTTCAGTGCCAAAGAGTAATTTAGAGAACCATCTAAGCTAATAATACGGCTGAAGTGCAGGCATGTTGTGGGACCTACACGCATTGTATATGTGATCATTTTCAAAACAAACTCTGTGGAACTCTAGGATTCCAAGACCTGAATGTTAATATGGCATTGACCTCTGTCCTGGTTGACAATAACCCCAGCTTGACCAAGCACCCACCATTCAACACTCCAGTGCATTAGTGGCCAGTTGAAGCTCTGTCATAGGACTGTTGAAAGGTAGGTTGGGGCTTATTGTTGGCAGAGGCTTAGTATCACTTTAGACAGAAGTTGAACAAGTAGTTGCAGCATTTAAAGTGTAGACTTGTTGCAGCATTTAATCTTAAACAGTTTTGTCAGGACTTCCACAAGCCTGGCCATCTTCATTTTTTGTGATTGTAACACATATAGAGATTTTGACATTAGCCAGTAGAGGGAACACTCTGCGTCTCAGTGCCATTACTTCCTCTCAGCTGAGATAACAGTAAGGGAGGTTTTAGTGAGGTGGCCAACTCCTAGCCTTTCATTAAGAGGAGCAGCAAAGCAGAGCAATTGGATTAACTTACCATTTATAAACATAAAGTTTCTATAGCCCAATTTTGTTGCTAGTTTTCGATAAGGTGGTGAAGGATTAGAATCCCTGTCAGGTTTTACTGCGGTCCTGGACTCTAAGAGAGATTCCCCCTTAATTCTTGTTTTGGTGATGCCGATTTCACTGGTAAGTAAGGGAAGCTCTCCAATGGCAACACAGACAGAAGTAGTTAATGTAATATTAGAATCCCTGTCGGCTTGTTATCATATATTCTCTCTCTCTCTCTCTCTTTTTTCCTGTTGTATATTTCACCTTATTTCCTGTCTGATAATGGTGTCACCAGAACAGGAAGTGAGGGGAAATTTCAGTAACAGAGCACTGGCTAGCAGTAAAGTCTGACAGGTGTTCTTACCCTCCCCAACTATATCACGTACTAGAAAAAAAAGTTTTGGCTAAAGATACAAATTAAAGACAAAGTCCAGGAAAAAAAATGTATTTTGCAGTGGGGCTACCCCTGAGGGCTTGTTCACACCGAATGCGGTGCGTTCCAGAGCAGTAGCTGCTGGAATGCACCACAATCCCTCACAAAACTCCGCCCTAAGGGGGCATGGCGGTGCATTGAATTCAATGGCACTACTTCCACGCCGCCCCCCCGCCTGCAGTGCGATCAGACGTGCAGCAAAACTTTTGCCCCCATTCCGTTCCACTGCAAACGCAAAAAATAGAGCAAGCAGCATTTTTTGCATTTGCAGTGGAACGGAATACAGGCAAAGTTTTGCCACAAGTCCGATCGCACGGGGGGGCGGGGCGTGTAAGCGGTGCCATTGAATTCAATGAACAGCCACGCCCTGTCTCTCCCCAGAACTAAGGGGAAGTTTTGTGAGGGATTGTGGTGCGTTCCAGCAGCTACTGCTCTGGAACGCACCGCATTCGGTGTGAATAAGCCCTGAACTGCAAGGGTTAACTGCTCGTTTTTGTCTAGGTTAAGCAAAAAAAGTTATATTTACCCAACTCTCAGAGCCGGTTTGTTCTTAGACCGGTCTCTGGAGGCTGTCTCCTCCTCCGCTACAGCAGTCTAAAGTCTCATAAATCATCACGATGCGAGCACAATGAGGAACATTCCAATGCTGCAGCGGAGAAGGAGACGGGCTGGAGGGAGCGCTGTGACAGCTGAACGGCTCGGAGCTTTGAGTGAGTATATCTTTGTTTTTGTTTTTTAAATCTAGACACAAATGAGCACTTAACCCTTACAGCGTGGGGTTAGCCCCACTGCAAGGCTGAAGAAAAAGTTTTCCTGGAGTTCTTTAAAACTGTGCATTCCATTAACTACAGATTGTGCAGAGCTGACATCTAGAATAGTCCAGTGTACAATCTATGTTGCTGACACATAGGAAAACAAAAATGCAAAGGTGGAGTTTACAAGGTGTTGAAATAAGTTTCATTCTGTTTAATTGCATTTTGTAAACTGGTAAATGCAAACCAGATTTTCCATGATCCTAGCAAAGCACAATCCCTTCACTCTCAGTGACAGACAAGTCTATAGAGCTAGCAGAGCGTAGGTAAGGAATAGTGATCGCACTAATTACTGGGGGTGAAACTTTAGTTGCGGAGTCATGTCACAGCACAACACCCAAGACATTCCAGTTGCAGATATCCCAGAAATGATAAGGGTGTCATCTATTGATGGGTCTGTAAAAAGGCGTGTTGCCATTAACGCCCTCAGAATTTCACTGCAGCTGTAGGGATTGTATGATCTATGTTACATTGTGCAATATTGCTACTGTGTTCAAGTATTACACATGAAGTGTACAGATGTTGCATCTGTCGGGTAAAGGAAATTCCACAATTGTCGAAGAATAAAGAAGTGACACTAAACTCAGGAGTTAAAAGATACTTAAACCCTTGCATGTTTTTGCATACAAGTACTGCTAGCAAGCAGTAGATATATGCAAAAACATAAAATAAAAAAAAAGTTAGCAAATAGGTTTAAACTTACCTGTGTCTCCGACGCGCACTCACGTATAAAGATCTGAAGATTCTCAGCAGGCCTCAAAGGATTATGGGGCGGGCGCATGCGCAGTAGAGATCTTGGGCCCGGGAGAAGAGGAGAGACACAGGGTAAGTCAATGCAGCAGCTTGCACCCGCACAGACTCTGTGGGAC
>NW_017306331.1:1636683-1644353 GCF_000935625.1 Nanorana parkeri | reverse complement strand
AAATTTGTTCTCTTTTTTTTTTTTACTTTAATGTCACTTCAAATCTTAAAAATGCATTAAAGTACCTTACCAATTAATAACAATGTAGCTTAATTGTGTATCACTCGGCTGTAGATGCTCAAATCATCTCTGAATTGGTGCTGACGCTGTCCTTCTTTCTGGAGGGTAGCTACTTTTCTTCCCCATGGTCCCTGTGTGTGTTGTAAAGTAGTCACCACTCCACACTTGCTCCTGTGATGGAATACAATCTCAGTACAAATGTAATAATCTATTTTAGTCCATAACAAGAACGAGCCTGGAGCCGTGGCTTCTTTACAACACACTTTAATGATTAGGTCAGTAGTTAAATACACAGTTGAAATACATATATATGAACTGATCAGCCAGCCTTTTGTTAATGACACCCACAAAGTACAGTCAGGTACCAGGTATTAAACCTCCAATGCAGTAGATGCACAGTTTTGGTCCAGCACACATCTGCAATCTTCTGGACAATGAAGAGGCAGCAGCAAACTGATAAGGTCATTTTTGTGCTCCCTGCCAGTGTAAGAACGTTCTCAGTTTGTTGGACAGACATTTGAGGAAATCCTTCTGGCACTACTTCTACTATTCTTAAAGTGTTCGTCAAAGGGTATGTAATAAAAAAAACAACTATGCATTACATGCAAATTTCCACATATTTTAGCCCTGTAAATATTGCCCTAGTGAGACTTGCACCCGCCGGCACAGCCCTGGTGAAACCACCAAGCAGCCCTGGTGAAACTGCACGCAGCCCTGTGAGACCCAACACATTCTCCTGGGACCGTGAACAGCCCTGGCCAGATCCTACACAGCTTCCTGAGATGCCGCATAGCCCTGGTGAGCAACACAGAGTATGTAGCTTCATATTATATTCTCCATTGCTGGGATTTGGAGTCAGTGGCAGAACTATCAAGATCCCAGCGGTTGCAGCTGGGACGAATCCACATGACACAAAAAAAAAAAAGGTAACTTCTTCTGGTTCAGCTTCTTCTGGGCTTTCAAAGTCAGGTGACCCCTTTCTTCCCCACCTTACATAGATTGACTAAAGTGGACCTTTAGCCCCTTTTGGCTGAAATAATCTTGCATTCATTAGTTATACAAACCTCTTTTAATTTTACTTTCAGGTTCTCTTTGGTAAAAGTGATGTAATGTGCATAAGCATTGAATTCTGGGAAGGTTACATCAGCAGAGCATTGCTGGGAAATCTCATCTGTAATCTCACAAGATCTTAGGCTATATTCACATCTAGGCGATTAAGCTGGTGAGCTGTTGTCGCACGTTTTTTATTTGCTTGATTTTGCTTTGAAAACCACGCGGCTTGCAATGCTTGGAGATGTCTATGGGACCCAATCTGCGTGACAACTGCCTGAAAATAGCTCCTGCACCTTTTTGTGCAACAGGCGATTTCTACAGCATGACAAATCGCAAAGGTGTGAACAGCTTCCATAGACTTGAATGCAAATCTCTGTTTTGTGCGATTATTGCGTGGCTAAATCTGCGTGATAAAAAGCCTAGGTGTGAACTTAGCCTCAGGGAAAGGCATTTTTCTCCCCAGAGATGATGTGCATGGTCACATATCCTAGTCACATGTCCAAGAGTTCCAGGAAGTAAAGGAAGATAGATTCATCTGCCCTTAGTAAAAATGGCCACTGCGAGAAGAATGGGGAGGAAAACACAAATAAGGTATGCAAAGAATACAAAGCTGGCAATTATCTAGAAATATCTGTTTGTAGTTTGCCATTTCTAAAGGTGCCTGTGTTATTTTGAAGATATGGGTAAAGTTCTTTAAGGCAAACTCATTTGATCCACTAGTGGCTTGTTTTTGGTTGCCCAAATTCCACTAGCTCACCTCTACCTTGTTACAAGCTAAACAGATTTTCTCATCTGTTACTAGTGCCGCAGGTAGATTGTTGATGGTTTCCCTTGTTTACTCAAAGTGGTATTTTCCTATTAACATTAGGGAGCGGAACATTTGCTTTTGTACAGGGGGTGTGCAACTAGTGGATCAGTGCAGGTAGGACGTGATTATTTCTTTGTCAATGATTCCATTATAGTCATTGTTGGGAGCACAATAGCTGTATTGGGTTATTGATACACTCACTGCTTCCTTATCAACCTAAATCCTATTTGACATCTTTGAAACAGTTGGGGAAGAGTTACTTGTGCCAAGCTCAACAACAGGTAGGCCAATGTCACACTGGCTGTTTTGCAACAGCCACAGAATTGTTTGCCATATAATTTCTGTGGGTAGTAAAATAAAACAGATTGAGCTTTAGCAGCCCCACACTTGGTTATAGCGGGCCCAGACAAAGCCATAGCAGGCTCCAAACACCGGAATAACGGCCCAAGACTCAGCCCGCAATTCATCCTTGGTGGCACCAAATTTGGCCTTACCATTCTACTGCCTCTGTAAGATTCATTGTTTAATAGGGTGAAGCTTCTGTAATGTGCTAGGGTTTACTTGGGATGAGGGTAATTGCTGTCAAGCATGGCCTAGGTAGAGTTGTTGTATTTTTTTTTTCTCTTTTTAGTTCCTAGTTGGCTGTTTTATCATCCCCTGTTTGTTCAAGTTGCTACAAATTAGTGCCAACTTATGTTTTCTTTTTCTCTGTTTTCCAAGAACAATATTTATTGGGCCCTCCTAGGGGGGCAGCAGGCTAAACAGAAAACACATATCTGATTGATTCTGCACTCTGCCTAAATGAAGACGTATTTGTTTAGGATTTCTTTGTGGAATTGCAGCATGGCATAAGGCAAACAATGACCTACTTTTTGGATATCACAAAAATGCAAGTTGCAGCATTTTTGAAGTAGGAAAGTAACACTGCGGAGTATTCAGTAACCCAGAAAAAAAAAAAACACTCAGATAATCTAACAGACTACCCAGCTAAAAAGAAAAATCATTCATTGTGGTCCTCTGATACCGTTTATGAGCGAGATCAAGTGTCTTGTCACATGAAGTAGTGTTGTGCAGAAGCTTCCTTTCATGCAAAGGAAGGCCTAGGTTGGGAGGGGGCAGTATTAAGGAAATATGCTGGACTGGTTTCCCTGAGTGGAGATATTTCACTATTTAGTCATAAATCAAAGTGGAACCCCCAGTTTGTGATTCCTGATGGGCGTTATAAAGCTATCTATTTGCTGCCTGTTCACACCTGCAATCACAATGTCTGGCGAAATGAAGTTTTCCAGCACCGGCTTATTTTGATGCTGAAAAATGCAAAAAGATGGGTCACAGTTAACTGTATCCCATTACCATGGCCACCAATCAATATGCCACATTTTGTACATATTTTTAGCCTACAGACAGTTGTCTCTACTGTGAAAAGGCTAGTTGGTTGTATTTTCCCCCTAGGCCAAAGGTTCCTAGTCATCTCCTGCTCTCATGTTTTAGTTGATGTGGTCAAGTTTTGCAGAGAAGGCTTTAGGTTTTGGGCCATTTTTAGAGGATTCTAGCTACCATATTGACTTTGGGTGACATTAGACTTTGGGCCATGTATGGATTTACACACTTCCCTGCATGACTGTAGTAATGGTGTAGTACTCTGTACGCACCAGGAAACGGTGACAGGGCTTAGCTCTGTACGGACTCTGGCATAATTACAAGATGTTAGACCAGGTGTCATTAAAGCATTTCATGTGTCATTGTGGGTAGTATCCAAGAATAATGAAAGTTTGGGTCAGAAGATCCACCATACATGAGGCAGTATGTCTTCTGCTTGTTTTCCATTGTACAAGAGCACAATTATCCTTTATGTGCCAGCTTAGCTGAGCACTTGTCATCCCCTAGTAGTGGGTAGGGATGAGGAATTGCAAGATAATTCACTCCCCATGCGAACGGTCCTGTCATCTACTTCACAAGGCAAGCTATTACAGCTATAAGTAGAATTGTAAAGGGGTTCTCTCTGCATTAACAGTCTCCAGTCAGCACGTGAATGAGCCAGAAGTTGTTTGCCTATTCTGTTGGTCTAGTGCACAACCGTGTTGTACATCCTTTTAATGTTATTGGCCTTATTTGGACTGCAAAACGTTATAGGCTGCAAAACACATCACTGAATCACTAAAAAATATTTTGTGGCTATGGGAGAGTAGGTCAATAAATAGCTCACTATTTATTTTTATTTTTTTTAATATCTTTGGGGGATTTCACCACTGACATCTCACCACCCAAATGTCAAGCTTTGCATATTCCTAGAAGATCTCGCTTTCTTAGTTACACTATATGGGCAAAAGTATGTGGACACTTCCAAATTATTGAGTTCAGGTGTTTCCAGTGATGGTACTTGTAATGATACAGCATACAGAGACATTTTAGACAATTGTGCACCTTTTACCATTGTGGCTACAGTTTAACGGAGGCCCTTTTCTCTGCCAGCATGCCTGTGCCTCTGGACACAATTCCAGCTCTATAAAAACTTGGTTTGATGATTTTGGTGTAGAGGAACTTGAGTGACCTGCACAGAGCCCTGACCTCAATTTCTACTTGACATCTCTGGGACGAAATGTAACACCGACTGGAAACTGGGTCTTCCCACCCAACATCATTACTTGACTTTACAAAGGCTCTTTTGGCTGACTAAGCACACATTTCCACAGACCCCACTTCAATATCCTGGGAAAGCCTTCCCAGAAAAGTGGGGGCAAATTCAAAATAATGCTGTTTTGGAATGGAATGTCCAACAAGCTCATACCTAATGAGGTGTTAAAACTGGTGTACAATTTTGACGACCAGTGTCTAGACTGATCTAAAATATAAGTTACTGGGTGGACTGCTCTTTTAATAAGTAATATAATGGTTATTCCTGTGCCTTTTTAAAACCAGGAACTGAAATGTTCTTTGTGTAGCTTACATTTAGATGCAAACTATGGCTTTGTTATATAATAGAAAAAACATTGTTTTATGTTTATGTTGTGTTATGTTTACTTTGTTTTACTCACTTCCCTTAGTTTAGTACAACAAGATTCACTGTTCTTCCACCTGTAAGATAAATGAGAAGTGTCATTGCAAACTTGGCTACTATGAGCTAATGCTGTTATATGTAATGGAATATATGGGTGGACCAATGGCTTACTTGGTAAACAGGACTGTTATTGGACATAAATGTTGAAGTAGGATTCCAGTCTGCTTGAAAAACACTATATTATACGGTGCTAAAATTGGGGCATGTTGTCAATGGTCCCTGATTTCAGATGGCCGTCCCAGGATTTTGAATATGGAACTTTTTTTCAAATGAAATATCCTAGTTACAAAATCAAATCCCTCCCAATCTTCTGTGCACTTTTTTTTTTTTTTTTTTTTAAAGGCTTAACACCAGTCAAAATGTTTTTGTTTAGTTTTGGATAGAGTGAAAAAAAGAAAGTTCTTGCCATTTTTTTGTGTCTGTTACTTTGTGGAGAGATTTTACTTTAATAGTTGTCCCTGTGACACCCATAAAAAAAATGGAGTGGCAGTTGTCACAATAGCAGGAATATACCAAAAACCAATACAAAGATTCAGAAGTTCTAACAAGGGATGCACCGATACCAAGTACCGTACTCGGTACAAGTACAGATACTTTTCGAGCTCTAAGACCAGACTAGAGAAAAATTCAAAAGTTAGGAGGCAGCTGTCATTTTAAAGGAGCACACTGAGCTCCTGGGATTTGTACATCTCTGTTTTAATGCATGATTTTGTTTTTATAAATAAAGGGATGCACAGTACTGATATTTGCCCAAGTCCTCACAGACACAAGTACTGATACATTTTTGTTTATTGTCATGTGACAGTTTTTCTAAAACAATATCGACTAATTATTTCAGGACAGTGGTGGAGCGCCAGAGCCAGGTCCCACCGGCAAACCGCTGCAACCCTGGTAGTTCTCATGAAAATGCCAAGTATCGCCACTGGTATCTGAAAAGTATCGGTGCATCCCTAGTTCTAACCCTTTCCCACTCTATTAGTAGTTGTTGTTTTTTTTTTCACCTCTGTCCCTTTTTGGGGAGATCTCCTGAATTTCTTGCCTCAGCGACACCATGGCACAGAGGTGAATTAGAACAGGAAGTGGTAGAAAATCTACCTTACATGACCAGGGCAGCATTGAAAAGCAACAGATGTTATAAACTTTCTCTTCTGTCCAAAATGTAAAAATAAACTTTGTTAGAAATGAGAACATGCTTGTACTCTTGGATATAAAATGAAACAAACCTGAATGTTCATATTGAAATGAAGAGAGACGTATGTTATGTGAGAAGTGGCTGCAGACACACCCTCCCAGGGAAGCTCTGTGCCAGGCGCTGATAGGGTACATGCCCTTACATGCATTGCTGGGGTTTAGGCTTATCTACATGCTGCGATGCTGGATGATGTGCGTGGTGAAGGGGAGGTTTACAAGCAGCCTGTCCCTTCATACTGCAGGCTGGGTCTTGTCCAGGCCAGTCTAGCACTTTGCTTCCACATAATTCAGTCAAGGTGAATGGATCTTTAAATGGAGAATGCTATGTCTCATAATCCCTGAGAGGAGATTAGTAACCTTGAGCACTGCTCCATATTAAAGGAAATTAATGGAAAGTTCATCTACCTGGGTGGTAGCTGTGCAAGCTAGAGAATACAACAGCAGAATTGGGGGCACCCAAGATCTATATATGTATTTAGTTTTAAATGAGGGCAGCTGATGAGGGGAGAGTGGGCTTTCCTGAAATGTGTGTGACACCCGATATGCACATGATTGTTCCAGCAAGGATAAAGATGACAGCCCTACTGTTTTAAAAAAAACAAACTGCAAAAATGTCCAGTAAACCCATTTTTAGAATTGAAATTCTGAATTAACTCTTTGCACACTGCTATACATCCTTACATCTTTCTAACCAACCTTTGCATGCAAATTGGGATTCTTAGCTCACATATAATGCAGTACATGTTCAATCTGGCTGACTGCATCTAAGTGATCGATCTCTGGCCAGTCCCCACTCTACTACACAAAGTGCCAAATATGGACTTGCTTATAGCACACTTTGATGGACATTTAATACCAATATGGGGCAGACACGCGCAGTTCGAGGAGAGTTACAGAACCAAGTCTGTTCACTGACCTGTACTATGCAATAGAAATGGAAAGATGTCTGAACTCAAATGCAAATAGCTTACATGACTATTAAAGTATATCTAAAGCCAAAACTTTTTCAATGAATACTAGGTGTTCTCTGATTAGAAGGCACCCCCTTTCTTCCAATCAGAGAACACCTAGTCTTCATTGATAAACTTACTAGGTGTTCTCTTAACGTCTGCTGTTTCGAGCGAGCAGCCCGCTGTGTTTTCACAGCAGAGGGGGAAGTTGCTCAGCACAGCAGCGATACAGGACCCGGAAGATCACTGTAAGACAATGTAGAAACTGTGGCTTCTACAGTGTTTTTTTGCAGGTTTCCTATGGCCCTACCAGGGATAAATTCTGTATACTTACATGCTTAGATTGTGCCAAGCTTGACCAAAGTAATAAATCTTCATAGCTGGAGTTCAGCTTTACCATATGGGGGAGTCTTTTGAAGTCCAGTAGGGGAGAACTCAGACGGGGCTGACAACATTGCTTGGGATTACAGTGTAGCAGAGGCTGAGATGTACCAATTAATTTTTATTTTATATTAGTTTATATTTATAATATTGTGACAGATTCAGGTAT
>NW_017306331.1:1600840-1636449 GCF_000935625.1 Nanorana parkeri | reverse complement strand
GTGGCAGGTTCAGGTATGGGCAAATGTTTTATTTGCTATACTATCATTCTTGGTAAAACTGCATTTCTGTGACTAGTAATTTTTGAGTTTGTATGCTTGGCACGTTAGTCTTCTGAGTTTTTCAGAGCGAGTGTGTGTGTGTGTGTGTGTCTGTGAGTGTGTGTGCGCAAACATAGTGACTGCACAAAAATTTCAAATCTATAGATCAGATATAGAATGTCAGCACTCCTTCTCCACTCCGTATATTCCAAAAATATACAGCTTATATAAAAAATATAGTGCAAACAGCCAGCTTTATAGTGCCTTCAACCTACTCGGCACACAACGAGCCCCCAGTGGTAAACAAAATTAGTTTATTGCATCTCCCAGATAATTATTCATCCTCCACACTTTCCAAGTTCTAGGGGGCGATAGGTGCTAATGTTCCTCAATAGTCTTAAATGTCATACCATTCCTTGTAGACACATCAGGTACAGTCACCCAATCTTCCAGTGGTTCAGTGCTGCACACATGTCTCTGGCTGCTTCTTTGCATCCCTGGCCTTGTTTCCAGTTCAACCACACACCCTGTGCTGGTGCACTTCTGAATTCTTATTCTCGGTATTGGGTACTGCCACAGGCTCTGCTGTACTTCTGCCCTTCTTCTAAAGGGTTTCCTTTCCCCTTCAAAATGATGAGAAAAAAACACAACATCTTTATTGGCTACATTTTTACTTCCAAAAGACAGATCTAATGAACATCCAAAAAGGTGGTACTACCAACTGGTGGCAAACCGTTTGAGACCAGATCTTAGCCTCAGAAACCAATAGGTTGAGTCCCTTTATACAA
This sequence comes from Nanorana parkeri, assembly GCF_000935625.1. NCBI lineage: Eukaryota > Metazoa > Chordata > Amphibia > Anura > Dicroglossidae > Nanorana > Nanorana parkeri. Next base: position 1,635,622 of record NW_017306331.1, on the reverse strand, counting down.
AAAGTAATCCCTGTCTAGCTCCCACAATCTTCAAATACCAACACGTTTCAAAAGATAATACTTCGGGGGAGTGTGTGTGTGTGTGTGTGTGTGTGTGTGTGTGTGTACAACAAATATGTGTGGCTAAAAGAAGATCTCTTTTCAGCTTATGATGGCAACCAATCTGGTCATATCTATGTCTTGGAAAGTGAGAGGATGATTGATGTGGTCTACAAAGCTAGTTCTCCTTTCACTTTTATTTCTGGTTTTTTTTGTAAAGAATAAAAGTCTTCGGGCTCGCTGCTGAGGTAAACACAGGGTACATGTGGAACAGTGACGCACGGTGTGCTGCCTTGTGGGTAATCAGAAGTGAGCTTTTCCCATACAGAGGGATAAATGTGTGGTAACACCCCTCAGCCTGTGTCCTTATACTCTGCATTTTCTGGAAAGCCGTCTTGTGTCTTTGAAGAGCATGTGACAGAAGAATACAGAAAGGCCTCTGAAACGATGGAGAAAATAACTGCTTTTGAAGCACGTGCCAACAAAAATACTGAGGAAAATGGGGGACAAAAACAAGCTGTCTTTGTTTAATCGACGGCAGCAGCTAATCATCTCTTTTATCAATGGCTTGTGTGGATAAGGCCTTTTCCTCTGTTGGATGGTGAATGGAAGAGCTCATATTCGGCTACTGGTTTAATTTTTTAAAAGGACGGTGTCTTTTTGCTTATAAACATAAAAAAACAGGGCCAGAAGGTAAGGATATTGAAGATGCAGTGTCCCTGGTCACTTGTATTCACCATACTCAAAAACTTTAAATATTTAGATATTTACATGAATATTTTCAAGTGACCGTGGTTTTTCTTTTAAACATTATACAAGAAATGCTGTATGGAAGGGAAGTCCTTTAATACTTACCTGTCCCATTGCCTGTGGAGCTCACCTTTGCTGTAGTATCAGCTGGTTGAAGATGCCTTTGCATCCATTATATCCGGGAGTGCCAGATGCCTGGGCATGTAGCCGCACTTTAGGATAAAAGCTGCTGTCAGCATTTAATTAAATGGATCCAATGCAAAACACACAAGACCACCTGGACACCACCTTGATGACTTGTTTTACTCATAATGAGGCTTTTAAAATATTTTTTTACCTTATTATCTATGCTTAAGTCTTAATATGGGTGAAACACATCAAAACACAGACTCCAAGTGGCATGTCTTTCACTAGATTCATTAAGGGGGTTATTCACTAAAGGGTTGCGTCAGATGTTGGATAAGTGAACAATCTAGGACAACATAGCTGATTTGGAAAAATTCTCCAATTCGGCTTACTTTCAAGTTCAGCAATGTTGTCAAAGATTGTTCACTTCTCCTGCCTTCTCCAAACTCTTTACCCTTTTTTTTAATAACCCCCTAAATGTTGACAGCGGCTTTTATTCTGTAGTGTAGCTACCTTCTTTTATTATGCTGTTGACTTTAAGGCAGAGAAGGCTCACCTGTGGGCAAGAGTATCTGCAATGGAGCATCAGATCTTCGTGTGCTTTGGTTCTTTCTGCTGGCTCCTATGTCTATAGAACAAAGGAGGAATGTAGGGGCTGGAGGAAGGAACCACAGAGCACAGCAATGGATCAGGCATAGGAAACACCTATAGCTATGCCAGATGCTGAAAGTTCAGCCAGTTTAGGTGAAGCCATTGGGAGGTTGGGGGGATAAGAGGATAAGTATTAGCCTTTTTTGCAGTAATAACTTTGGTTTTGGGTTTGTAAATAGTGACAGAGTCACTTTAAGTTTATGGTTGAGTTAAGAAACTCTCCAAAAATTTGTGACCAGTGTCCAGTCTTTTCCGTATTTTAGATTCTTGCTTAATTGTAGAGTTGAATATTTGTCCTGCATAAAATGTACTCGGAGACTACAGCGAAGCCCTTGTGTCTTGATTTATGACTGGGCCAGCGCATACCCCAGTTTGACCCTGTGAAGCTGTAAACTGCAATGCAGAGTTTGTCCCTAACATTTTCCAGTACTGAACTGCTGGAGTCACATGTGCTCTCGCAGAGTGAGAGAGGGAAGGGAAGACTTTGATCCAGGACTCCCGGAGTCAGACGTTTGTAGTAGCAGAGGGAAATAATTAAAACTTGGCCCTCCCAGTACAGTGTTTCAGTTCACTGATGGAAGGGAATCTTTTGTGTGCTTTTATCAGCTTCACCACTGACATACATCCCAGCAATCAGGTTAGAGCCAGATCTGATGGCATGCAACAATGATCGTTTCCCAGGATGTCCTGCCAGGTTACTCCAATACCATAATTGCCAGCTATACTTGTATAGCTATACTATAGCTATATTTTTTTTTTTTTGGTGGGGGAGGGTTGTCTCCAGCTCCATCATTTTAACAGACATCCCAGGAAGCAATCGTTATATAATATGTCTATTTATCTATTTGAAAAGTGCCAAACAATATTTCAGACTTTCGGTAGATGCTGGAGAATAAAACAAGCCAAAATAGTTTTATATCTCTGTGACTAAAGCAGGCCATAAATGGCCTGAATTTAAGCAGTTTGCTAATGAATCAGACAAATTTGATGTGTGGGTGCGGTCCTGCCAGCACCACCTGGCTCAACAAAAGTAAATATTTCTAAGGGGCCAGTTGTAAAATTGATGGACAAACCATGCAGTCACTGTTCAGGTATTACAATAGCTAGAGGGAAGATACCTCCATCCACACGCTTTAGTGTGGATGGGGGAATCGAGTGTGACTGAAAGAGAAAACTCCTGCGGAGTATGGACAGGTGAGTGGGGACATCCACAATCTAGGTGGAGAAGGTTGGTAACTACGGCAAAGAGATCTTGCAGTTGGAGTATCCAAGACATGAAAGAAGCTAGGAGTGGACTCTGATCATCAGGTTCCGCCTATAAACTGAAATATTCCTTTTGAGTTGGAAATGGGGATTCCTATTCCTGCCCTGCCTGCACCTGTCACGTAGACGGGAAGTGAAGGGAAATTGTGCAGTGGGGACATAATAAAATCAGTGGGAAGTAAAGAAAAAAAAAAAAGAACTAACAGATGTTTCAAATCTTCCAAACTCTAGTGTAATTTTGTAATGCTGTCTATTACTATTAGGGAGATTTCCCCCTTATTTTAGGCTTTTAGTTGAGTGTTAAGGTTCCATTGCATGGTATTCACACTCTGAACACATCCTAGCAAGAAGATCTGTGGCTAAGTTTATGTGGTAGAAATAAGTACATTTTTATTTATTTGCACAAATGTTTTCCAGGGAAATTAAAGTGCCTCTGTCATGAGCAAAGTATGAAGGCTGCCATTGCTGGTCCCCTTCTGAAAATGGTAGTAAGATAAGTGCCACACTTTGTTTTTTTATACTTTGTTCAGGACAGCTACTCAGACAGCATGGAAGCCAAAGCATTATCTTGACAACCAGGAAACTAGCATTCCCAAAGGAGAGGTTATTAATGGCAGCCTCAATGATCCTCTCGTAAGTGTCTCTTTATTTCTAATATGCTGTAGACCTAAAATGTCCAAAATACAGACTCTGTCTAATCTGGGTATCATAATTTTATATTTAATCTGGCTTCAGTTTAAAAAAAAAATACAATCATAAGAATACATTTGGCATCTACCAATGTCTGGGCAGTGAGATCTGGATTTATCTTGCTGAATTATTAAGCTCTGTCCAAAATATTATCTTACTAAAATGTCTGGATTCCAAACCATTTGACGCTGGAATAAATGCCAAGCAAGTTTGTGAGATTTGTAGGATTAAACTAGATAGCAGAATTGAACAAGATATTAAAGGAGAACTATGAGGTGAGTGATCTTTCACTCACCTCATAGTTCTAGCCGACCTGTGACAATGAGACTGTCACAGGTCGGCTCAGTAGATCGGGAGGTGAGCGAACACATACCGGCATTCGCTCACCTCTCGATCCTGTCACGGCTCTCTGCCGTGACAGGGGAGGGGCTGGATTCCTCTCTCCCCGCTCCGATCTGCCAGCGCTGACTGGCGGAACGGACGGGGGAGGGGGCGGGTACAGCTGGCTCTGCCGTTAGATAGGCAGAGCCAACTGTGTCACGCAGCTGGGCGGATCCCGGCACAATTGTCGGGATCCGATTTAGCTGCAGCGTCTCAGTATACGGCGAGCAGCTGCTCGCGGTATACTGCGGCGTCTCAGTATACCGCGAGCTGCAGCTACTGAGCCTAGGGAGGACACTAGTTTGTGTCCTTCCGTTACCCTAAGGAGAACTATGGGGAAAAGACTTAACCCCATAGTTCTCATTTAAATAGCTGCTAGTAAACTACAAGTGCCAGCATGTCTACCTGCTTTTGAGTGACCTCTTAATTTGCCTATGCAGGACAAAGGAAAAAGGTCATAGAAAAGTGCACGTTATCCCCTTACAATGAACTTCTATTATTTGCTGTCTTTTTTGCTTTGTTAAATATTTAATTGAAAGTGTTTGGTTATATCTGTTCAGTGAGTGCAAAATTACCTGTTGATCCTGCCAGAAGTCTAGTGAGCTTGAAACTTCCTGTGGACTCTACAGTGTTATCTCAAGCAGTCTTTTCGGCCCTTCACAGGTGACCTCTGTGGACTACAGAACACTAGTCTTGTCCTAGGGTGACAATGCTGCTTCTCCATAGGTACAGTGATTGGGTGTTGTCACACTTGGAGTAGTGTGTAGGTGTGTTGCTGCAAGGATCACCAGTTTAAAAAAAAAAAGAAAAATAGTCTGAAAATAGAAAATCAGTGCAGTCACCATATTTAAGGACTAGTAAGCTGTAGTTTGCTACTTTTTTTGTTTTTGTTGGACTTAAATGTCACAACAATAGCCAAAGGAGATCTATGAGTGTTATGGCGCCAAGCAGTACAGGGTTCAATAGTGTCTGGCTGTGCAATAATTTCTAAGAGTAGCTGGAAGACTGGTCAGAATATATACATGGGTCTATAGAAAAAAGATACCACTATAGTGTGTAACAATTACACATCAACCGATATGTATTCTTACATATATACATGGGTCTTCATGGTCATTCTGGCCAATGATCCTGCTCGTGGAAGCCCTAGTGGGCCAGAGTAAAAGTAGAAAATGTGAACTTGAGTTCACCCAAACCTGGAAGGAAGTTGTCAGTGCTGGCCCCCTCAGCTGTGGCCGGGCCATTCCCTGCCTCTGCACACAAACAAAAGGGCGGGATGTTGGTAGCATCATTAACCTTATATGGCCACATGGCCATATTTAGTCAATGTCATTGAATAAATATGGCCATATAAGGTCAATTATGTAATTAGTATCCCGCCCCTTTGTTCCCACTTTTTCACAGCAGCCACATCCTGCGGTTAGATTTGTGTACGGGTGCCGGCAACCAAGAGTTAAGTAATATGCACCTTTGCCTGTTGGGTTAGATTAGAAGACATACATTCCATTCTGTGACTGGACATTGTATTTATTATGGTGTGTATACTGTATAGTCCAAAACTTTCTTAGTAGTTCTGGACATGGCAAGAAAGGATTCGAACCTCTGATGGGTTTTTGTCGCGGTCTGTGTTTCCGATAGTTAGATTCACATTTTGTATTTGTCCTGTGACTGTTATCACTGAGATAAAAAGTGATGGGAAAATGTTAAAAAAAATAACATTGTGTCTATATGTGCATTTTAAGAATGTAGAGGAAAATAAACCCACCGTATAAATGTATTTGTTTCCTTTGTCGTGAATTGGAAGAAGGAAATTAACATTGTCTGAGCTGTTCACTGCTCTATACAGTATGCAGCTATGTATACTTTCACATGAGTCTTCCATCATGTAACATGGTGCCGGTTTGTGTGCCTTTTTAATTATAAGAGACATTGAATACAAAGCAAGTCATCTGGAGTCTATTTTGTTTAGGTGAAGGAAATAAAAGAACCTTTCTAAGTGGCTTTTAACCCGGTAAATTATGCAGCGCCAACAGACAACAGCAGATGCAGAAGAAACTTGGCAAACTAAAGTGTACTTGTCATTGCAGTGTTCAAAAACCTGGCAGAAAGTGTACGACAAGAGCCTGACTACAGATATACAGCGATGGATCCACGTGTCATTTTATCACAGATTGGTAACACAAAGTGCCCTCCTACAGCCTTGGCAGAGTCCTGCTGCCCATACATGTAGTAATCTGATTGTTTTGACACTCCAGCTGGATCTATGAAACATCAAATCACATGTGTGAAAAATCCAGAACCGGTTCCCGTTGGGTTCGTGTTCCCTCACCTTGGGTCTCAACAAGACACATAAAGCGATGGAAATTGTTCTACCATTTCCTCAGTGTATCCAAAACTAAAAAAGAAAAAAAAAGTATGTTTCTTGTCTTCTACATTAGACCTCTTTCACGTGGCATTCCGTTCAGATCCACCCAGGGCCGTCCCTATAATAAGGCAGTCTGAGGCTGTTGCCTCAGGCGGCATCTCTTTTGGTCACTGTTGCCCTCTTTCTGTCCCAGGCTGCTTAGAGCTAGGTGGGGAGATGTGTAAGGGCCATACACAGCTCTCTGGCCAGGTCTTGGCAACCTGGGACCCTCTTGCTGGAGTCTTGCCGAGCCAGTGACATCACTGGTTGCCAGGAGCTCAGCGGGATGCTAGCCAGAGTGTGCCAGGCTGCTAACCACCCTCAGCCACCGCAGGCGGAGAAAAGGCTACACCCCTGAATCCACCGGTCAGCTTTTGCTCATTGTCTCCATGTATAATGAGCGACTGTATAATGTAGCATGGTGAGGTCTGCTGAGTGTATATGGGTGCAGAATTGGATGTGCTGAGAGTACTGAGGTACATAGTGAGGTGTCCCAAATGTGTAATGCATGGTAAGGTGTGCCTAATGTATAAGGGTGCCTAGTGCGGTGACTTAGCCATTAATTTTGCTGTTAACGCCATACTCGTGACTGTGCTCCATGTTGTATACTGCATACCACTAGGCCTCACAACATTCTCATATTAGTAGACAGAATCATTGGAACCTCTGACCTCTCCCCATTCAATAAATGGCCCCACTTTTACATTTAATATTAGATACACGTGGCCCATTATAGTGTGAGTGACATATGTTGAAATTGAAACTAACAATTACGCACATTTGATAAATCTATCTGGCAGAAAGCTTTGGATGAAGCCGCTGGGTATGGTAGCATTTGCAGGACACTTTTTGTTAGTGTAAAGGGTGTAAAGTGTGGTGCTGAAACTGGATTGTTTAGTCTATCTAATTACTATGCAGTTTTAGTCCTTGGGGAAAGTTTGAGGATGGACATGGGAAAATTGTGTATTTTTCTTCCCGCTCTTCATGGCTGTTTGAATTAAATGCATTCAAATCCTGTAGCCTAATTTAATACAATTTGATTTAGCGCCTTATTGAAAAATTATGGTAGAATGATTATAATTATCTTTTTCACCCAACGTCTTGAATTTGGGTATTTGCTTTACTGCACTTTTTTTCCAAGTATATTGGATTTTGTGGAGTGATGATGAAGCTGTTATAAATACCTTTTACAGCCATGATTTTGCAACTTGTACATTATCACATGAAAATATGATTACAAAGTAGTTCCCATTTAAATTACATTTACTTTGCCAAAAGCACTATGAATCGTTTTCTCTTCAATATTTACTTATCTACATGCACTCCATTGATGGCTGCATGGTATTTCTCAGAGAGGGTTTCTGATGGTGACAGCAGTGGACTATGCCTGTGTCTGTACCATGTGCTGTCATGACTTCTTGTATTTTTCCATTGGGAGAGTTTGTGAGAGGGTGACCATGCTGGAGAAAAATAGGAAGACAGTGACTGAGTGTTGTCACCCTACAACAGCAAGTGCCTGCACAAGGACCTTCATGGCAGAAGCTTAGCATGGTTGCCAGATTGCATTATTGTCCCCCTGATTTGTTTGAAATTTTTGCCTGTAAATTGCTTTTTAGTTTTGTTTTCTTTCATAAATTTACCTTTTGAGGTTAACTTGGTCCCTAAACAGGGGCGCCATCCACCTCTCTAATACACTGCCTGTCCAAAAAAAAGTCAGCTCCTGGATTAAGCGAAATGAATAGGTAACAACCTTCCACTGGATAATTAGTTTAGGTTCAGCAACGGTATGTCCCCACAAAATAAGGCCAGCTGCCTACCTGAATATACTGAATGACCAGGTTTTTCCATCATTGGATTTTTCCTTCCCTGACGGTATGGGCATATTCCAAGATGACAATGCCAGGATCAAATTGTGAACGAGTGGTCCAGGGAAAATGAGACATCATTATTGCACATGCATTTGGCCACCAGAGTCCTGACCTTAACCCCATTGAGAATCTTTGGGATCTGCTGGAGAAGACTTTACACAGTGGTCCGACTTTCCCATCACTACAAGATCTTGGTAAAAAAATAAATGCAACTCTGAACGGAAATAAATGTTATGACGTTGCATAAGCTTATCGAAACAATGCCACATCGAATAAGTGCTGTGATCACAGCTAAATGTGGCCCAATGAAATATTAAGACTCGTCTCTTAAGGGAAGCCTATCCCACCTCAACCTAACCCCTCAACCATCACCTTCTCAAACAATTCATCCCCACACAGCTACCTCCTCATGTATCACTGGCCCCTCCCTTTTAGATTGTAAGCCCTCATAGGCAGGGCCCTCCTTACCATCTTGTCTTGAATTGTATTGTGACTGTAATGTCTTCCTTATATTGTAAAGCGCTGCACAAACTGTTGGCGCTATATAAATCCTGCATAATAATAATACAAATTGGAGTGTGTGACTTTTTTTGGGGGGGCCAGGCAGTGTATGTGATTGTATTGCACCATTGGCAGATGAAACATATCTGCTTTGAGTGACATGTAAGGACTGCATTCTAGTGTAGCTCAATTATAGCAGCACCTCCACTAGGTCATTGATATTTGAATGTCAAGTCCATGGTTGTATAGCCTTTTTTTACATAAATGACGGTGTTGACCGTTACTGAATTTTGTGCTTCGGCCTGTTTACCGATAACGTTCGTGAAAAGCAGGTTGTGTTTTTCAAGCAACTGTGACTGTTTTCATGAGTTATATTCTAAACAAAATGCATGTAGGGCATGTAGCCACGAGCTCAGGGTTGTGTGTTATAAGTAATCCTGTTAGACTGCATATGCTCCAGTACATGAGGGCTGTCACACTGCTCACCCATAGGCCTTCTCTGCTCAGTGAATTTTATGTGGCTTCAGGCTTCTTTCAGTCAGTGTCCTGTAACATACGTTGTTTATCCAGAACAGCAAGCTTGCTAGTAGTTATGGAATAGACACGTTCTGACCGACGCACGTGTTCAGAACTGCCGTACAAAGCTTTAGTAGACATATATTTTGGCTGAAAGGCAGATGTTTAATGAAATAACTTTTTAAGACACCTACTTTTTATCATTGAACACAACTGGGCACAGGATAGAATATTTGGAAGATCAGCGGTACATCCAAAAGTTGTATTTTAGCTATAGGTGGAGTCTGATGCTGCGTTACCAAGCATCAGGAAAATTTTGGGGGAAAAATGCTAGCTTATCGAGGCTGTCAGAGAAATGCTTGCAAAAATGATTTGACCTATACACTGTAGACATTTTAGAACAATTGTTCTGCAGGGATCTCAAGTCTCCCTGATGTTCAGGGAGTCTCCCTCTTTTGGACAGCAGCTCCCTGATGTCTGCGAGAGAGGCATTTTCTCCCTGAAAGGTTTACTCTGAGTAAACCTTTCCGGTAAGATATCAGTGGGTAAAGTTTCAGAGATAGGCTTGCCTCCTGGAGGAAGGTCATGTGATCTCCTAGAGTAGCCCCAGAACGAGGCTTGGCTCTCAGAAGGAAGAAGCTACTTGCTGCACAGAGAGCACTACTATTGAGAGCAGGTACAGGCACTGCTGCAGGGTTGAGAGAGTGCTGTTATATGTCCTGGTTATCTAGTTATAGAGAACATTTATTTCATTTGCTGCCCATAGCAACTAGTCAACTGTGTATCAGGGACTTTACTCCTCAGTGTTTTTTTTAAAAAGGTCTTGGGCTGTCTAATAAATTGTGACCTTTACATATTATTATTTCTTTTATATTCTGACGACAGCCGCTGTAAAAAAAACAACCCAAAAAATGAGATGGGAACCTCCCTGAAATAAGGTTTTGCAGGTTGGGATGTCTGGTTCTGTGATCGGTTACAGGTTTGGCTCCCATGTATTTTAGCCCATAGTTTATCACATGTATGTCAAATATTACATCAAAGATACTCAGTGCATCGCATGCTACATGTAATGTTACATTTTCAAATAAAACATCTGTCTTGCAGCTATCACTTCAACATAGGAGACGTCAGTTTTGTACAAAAACATACTTTTAAGCCTGTGTGTTCTTTCGTTAGAAGGTGGTGAATTGATGGCGTCTTGGTCTTAGTTCTATTGAGGTTTTAAGACAAAGTAGGGAGGGTGGGCAGCGAGGAAGCAGTTTAGCTGTCAGCTGCCACCAGCTGTGTGGATTTAACTGACTTTATGAACCGCAAGAGAAAAACTCATAAAATCCACAACTACATCATGTGCAGTGCTGCTAACTGACCTGTTTTATAGCTTTACTTCTACAATTCCCACACAGGTTTCTTTTTAGTTTTGCAGATTTAATTAAAAACCTTCTTTTTTTTTCTGCTTTTCAGGGTAAAACAATTTTCTGCAAAAGACGTTAATATTTAATCATAGGCACTGGTGTATTGAGGTAAAGTAGAGCACGTTTTGAGTTGGTGTTCCATTCATTTTGAATGCCATCCTAGACAACTAGACAACACACCACAAAATATAGATGTAATCTGTTTTGCCCCTGATGCCCAACCTGCAGCCTGAGGGCCATATGCAGTCCTTTGGTACTTACCGTGTGGCCCTTGGGCCTCAGCAGCCAGTGGTCATTATTTTCCTTGCCTAGGTACTTACGAAGGAACAGTGAGGGAAAATATTTATTATACTGGTTCACTAGCTAAATTTGTTTTATTCATTTCATACATTTATACTTGTGCTGTCTTTTTTTTCTATTCTTTGGCCTTTTATACGTTCGATCTTCTAAGACAAATAGCAAATATGGTGCCAGTCATTTTTTTTTTTTTAGGGGAATGTAGTGTTTTCTGACTTGTATAATGGCAGTGTTCACTAGCAATCATTTGCGATATGTTCCCTTTCTCTGACAGTCTCCTGAAGCATCTCCCGAGCCTCCAACCATGTCTGAAGTATATCTGCAGCCTTTGACCATTTTCTGTACATGCCCACAGTCTCTGACCTTTTGTTATAGTACATCCAGTCTCTGACTGTTTTCTGCATCATTATATTTCCTGAACATTATGTGCTGCCCTTTGGTGATGTTAGGGGCCATACTTTCAAGTAACTTGACCACCACTGATCTATGTGTTGTGGTGCTCTGTGCCAGCACATTCAAAATGAATAGACAGAATTAGTTCAACAGATGTTGAACTAAACCTTCAAATAATTAGGTTCTCTGTCCTGTTCATTGAAGGACACACCAGAGATATTTAGACACTGACCGTTGAGTTTTTTATCGCCACCTTCAGGTGTAAGACACTAGGCACAAAAACAAAGTGGCAACCTAGGGGTGGCCCCTGCTGCTGGCCAACCCCCCCGCCCCCCATCTAGTGTCATCTCAGTCATAAAGAAGTAGCTTGAACAACTGGTTACAAACGGAACAACCAGAGAGGTGAGTGCTGTGCCCTTTGATGAAAACATAGAACGGGATTGTACTGGGAGTACAAAAAATTACAATTTTCCCTTCTTGAATCTTGTATCTCTGATTGTTGGGATGTACCAAAGCAGTGTCCACTGAGGTGCTACAGACTGCAACAAGTACACTGCTGCCTGTACCAATCCCTGACTGAAAGAAGTGCAAGGGCCTGTGCCAAATGGAATAAATGGCCCTGGGGACCCCAAAGCCTGCCCTAGGGAGCGTGAAGAAGGCAGTGATGCCTGTGGAAGCCCAAGAGACATACAAGAGGTTAATAATCGATCTCCAGAGACAACTGGAATAGTCCTTGTGCATGGGTTTTATTTTTCAGATGTAAATTTTTACAGAAAACCACGCTGATGGCAACAAAAACAAAACCTGTGAGTGAAAGTGGAATATGCTGGGTTGAAGCAACATATACAATTGTGCAAGCTTTGCTATGAAAGACTTAAGTATGCCCTTTATTTAACTGCACTTACCCGATGCAGCCTGCAGTCTCCACCACAATGCCGGAATTCCAGGCCTATCTGAATAAGTAGAGATTCAGAACTTCCTGGCTGTGTCAAAACATACACACACACACACCTACCTTTTTTATGCATGTTCCTCCCAAGCCAGTAAGGCATTAATATTAATGGGCTATTATTAATTGGCTTACCTATTAATGGGCTAGTAGTAATATATGGAATGGGGAGATAGCAAGGGGACTGCAGAATGCTGACATTACCGACATGTGCATCTCTATGCACTTCCCTATTCTACACACCCAGGAGTTTGTTCTAGCGTTATAATTTTTGGGTGGACTTAAGAGACTTCCACTTTGCCTATTCAGTGACAGAGGCTTGCAGTAAAATGAAAAGTCCACTTATGTTGTCCAATCCCCCCTTCACAAATCACTTATTATTAGTAGATTTAAAATGTACCTCTAAGGAAACACTTCAAGCCCCCCCCCCCCTTGACTAATTTTGCTCCCTTGCAACTCTGTTAGTGCCTTAACAAAATAACAAAGAAAATGAGGCAAGCTTTTTTTCCCCGAGTCACTGCTGCAATTCTGCTTGTTTTTAAGCTGTATTTCATTCACAAATCATTGAAGATTTCCTTGTTTCCAAAACAACGGACACTTATCTTTCCGTTTGTGAAATGCCATTCATCAAGACTAGTAGAAATCCTTATGAGGACTGAGGATGCACTTGGAGCTTCCTGTTGACATAACAAAGGAAAAGGAAATTTCTCTGACTTTAAAACTCACCTCAGTGTGTAACACACTTGTTTAATTCAATGTAAACTTTTTGCAGTGTTCTTCTTTTTTTTTTTTTTTTTTAGTTATTATTAATATAGTTTATACACACACTCACATGGCCAGCTTAAAGTGACGCTCACAATTTTTTCCTACCCTCTCTCCCCCTCAAAGCTGCTTTAAGGACCTACCTTAAATTATGTCTCTTGATCCGATCATCTTCTTTCCGTTAGTTCCAAGCAGTTTCAAGCAGTCCCTCCAGCGCTGGTGCCGCTCTCGGATCCAGTGCAGACTCCTTGGGTCCCACGGTGTCTGCCCGACGTGCACGCTCATGGCTCCGTGCATTCACCTCCATTGTGTCTCTCCTCTTCTCCCCAACGAAGACCTCTACTGCGCATGCGCCCGCCCCATCATCCTGCTCGGCAGCTCGAGAAGCTCCAGCTCTACAGACGGGGGTGAGCTGCAAACACACAGGTAAGTATTATTTACCTGTTTGGTAACTTTTTATATATTTTTTTCTCTTTTTGTATATATCTAGTGCTTGCAAGCAGTAGATATAGGTAACAAAAAGTGACTTTAATAAAGTAAATATAAAAAAACAAAGCACTATTGCTGAAATGCTACCCTCCTTTTCTGCCACTGTCACTTGCAAACTCAACTGCTCTGTGATCCAGCACCTGCCCTGAGGTGGGGGCATCAACCTACACCAGGGGTAGGCAACCTTGGCACTTCAGCTGTTGTAAAACTACAAATCCTATTATGGCTACAATGCATCAGTGGTTCCTCCAGCCCAGCAGTACATATTTTTGTAAATTTTTATTATGCTTTAACCTCTGGGAGTTGTGACTATCACTCTTGCAATGCCTCATGAGACTTGTAGTTCCACAACAGCTGGAGTTGCCCAGGTTGCCTACCCCTGCCCTACACTCACAGTATCTGTATCATTGAGTACCACCCATCACTGGTAAAGAGGAACCTGCACATCACATGACCAGCCTGAAGACATTTGAATAGATGAAGATAAAATAAAAAATGGAAAAATAGGTACAGGTGAGGTGTGTATGTGTGCGCCGGAATTGGGTTTTAAAGAAGACCTGTACTGTGTGCCATGCACAGATACAGACAAATGCGAAAAACATACAGAATACTTAGTGTCCTCTTATTTTCTTTTTCTATTAAACTGAATGCTAATAGTCCACTGGCCTCTTTACCGGCTCAAACTCCTGAGTCTATGCCCAGTGTATGGTCTGTGTGGGATAATACACGAGTTTGATTACCTTCTCCCCCACCACCCTACTTATACGGAGAACCTGTCAATTTTCCTTGATTTATATGTTACAGATTCCTTGTAGAAAACGCCCAAAGGGGTCTGGACACAATGGAATGGAATGTAAATGTCCCAGCTAGTGTCCACTAGAGATAAGCCAGCAGTTGATCCACCAAAATATCACTTTTGCCTGGACTGAGCCTCTCGTTAGGGTTAGATGTGCTAACGTAACTCTGACCTTTTTTAAACCATGCGAGTTTCAGTAAATATACGCATCTCCTTCTCCAAACCGCTTCACTCAAACATTTTATACACAAACATTCTGAAATCAAGTTGGTCACATTGAATGTTCAGAGATTCTGATTGTGCTCTGTGATGCACAGACAATTCTGTCTATTTGCCAAGTTCTGCTAATTAAAACCAGCGGCAATGTCCTCTGCGGCAAAACAAGTGCAGAGCAGAGGACAGACACATGGGCAGATAAAAATAGACAGAGATCTATAAGTGCATCATATTCTCTGGATAAAATGCCTGGCAAATTGAATCAGAAATCCATCTCTACGTTCATGTTTGCTGCTATTAAAGCTGAACTTCTTTGATAGATAAATGCAGTGCGATGGTCGGTTTTACTTATGTAATTGTTTTGTTTATTGCTGTTGTTTTCTCCAGATGGACTGTCATTCAGAGATATCTCACTGAGAGCACTGCGTGGTGAGCAATCTGTTAGGCTTCCTTGGAGCTGTGCACCAGAGGGTTGCAGTGCACTTTCTCTGCTAGACTTCTGACCTATGGCCATGGCATACATATACTGTAAGAAGACCGTTTCTATGTGACTTGTAGACATTTTTCAGCTTTTAATGACAAGTACACTATATGGCCAAAATGTGTAGACAACTGACCACACCTGTATAAGCTTGTTGGGCATCCCATTTTAAAACCATGGAGTTGGCCCCCTTCTTTTGAGCTCTAACAACCTTCACTCTTCTAGGAAGGCTTTACACAAGAATTTGAAGGAGATCTGTGGGAATCTAAGAGAGCATACATGAGTCTGGTATGGATGAGACTAGATGAGAAGACCTGGCCTGCAATCATTACAGTTCATCCTAAAGGTGATTATTAGGATTGAAGTCAGGTCTCTGGGCAGGTTATGCCAGGTCCTTCACATCAAACATATTAAACTATTCCTTAATGGACCTGGCTATGTGTACTTGAAAGATGCTTGAATCATTCTCATTGCTTGCAAATATATGGTTGGTTTGTCTGATGCAATTCCTTTTGTCCTCTTCAGTTCAAACAAAATGCTACCTATCCATAGACCAAACCACTAACAATATGCGGAAAGGTTGTGTCCTTGATGGCGCTAGTAGGCACTGCCTCCACAAAGGTCATGCCACCCTGCTGTGTATGTCTGTGCCTGCACTGCTACCAAAATGCTAATGGGACTTTCCCCTGGTCCTCCTCTCCTCCAATAATTTCAAGAGACTCTATCACTTGGGGAATAGGATCATACTCTTTCAGGTGTGAAGTGCAGGAACCTAGAGATATTGCACATATCTGCAGGAGCCTTCCAAACCCCCTTGTCTCAGCCAAATCTTAGTCCACTCTGACAGGCTAAGTTTCAACAGTTCCTCCTCATTTGGCTAGTGATGGACCAAAATTAATGTGTGAGGGCAGGATTTAACAGCAATGTCTGGATGTGTCAGAGCAGCATAGTCTTTTGCCAACAGTCAGCTTTGGGAGGCTGCTGCAGGTATAGGATCCTCTAGGTACCTGCACTTTATACCTTCCCTAGTTAGTTTCTTTTTCTAGTGATTATGCAACCACCTTTCTTCTCACTGTGGCAGTAACATCATAATCTTGAGCAGGACATGGTTATTGCTCATGCATATTCCTTCACCATCTGCATGCTAAATGGATTATTATGGTATGAGTATTGCTCTTTGTCTGATTCACATTTTTTTTTTCAAAAATGTCACTGAAACAAGCCACTGAAATGCAGTGCTGGCTTGCTTTCTCAAGAATTACCATATGACATATATCTCCAGGGCTCACTCAGGCTGATAAATACATTTCAGTAACCCCCAGACTTATGATCCATGTCTCCAATCCCTGAGTGTTGTTCATTTGCTCCATCAATGCATGGAAGGTGGGTTTCTCATGAAGGTGAAGGAAGTGAGACATTGGATCCCCTAGGACATGCAGTCTAAGGACCAGCTGGTATTCTGCCAGGGACCCTCTCACAGAGGTTTGGACTTAGCTGCATGCGGACTCCTGGTTGCAACCCCATAGCTAACCCTGCTGTAACATTTGGAGACTACTCTGTACAAGCCAGAGGGCAGGAAGAACCAGGATACAAGGAAGAGTCCAGGTAGCAGGCAGAGATGTGGTTGGTAGGCAGCCGAGGGGTTGGTTCAGTCGACAAGCAGAGATGTGGTCAGTATGCAGAAGCACCACTGGCCGAGGAAGCCTGGCAGCGCAGGAGCAAGGATGGTAAGTGGTAGGTTCCTACTGAATTAATTGACTGCATTTGTAAAATGACCTGTCACCACAAGTGGCTGTCTCCATTTTGCCACAAGAGCTTCTAGACTGAGAAAGAGAATCTTATTCAACTTGATTTGCTGGTATTAAATAGCTAAGGTTCATTTTTTATTCATGCTATTTTGCAGCCTCATCTTTTCTGGGTGGACAGGAGATTAAATATGAAACAAGACAATTCAATGTTAAGTGATCCCGTCACCAGGCTAACGCAAAATGTAATTCTTTTAGTTCTAGTCTAGAACCAAGGCCATAACTGGGAAGATTCCTCTATACCATAATGGCTATATTACTAATTTAAATAATTTCATACCTTGCTGAGAGGCTAGAAAACAGTATGGAAGTTAGTCAGGAGGGCTGGTGGGTTTGAGAATATTTATGGGATGGTGGGCTTTTCTCACTGCACGTCTTCTAGACAGATACTGTTGGATTTTAAATAACTGACTCTTGCACCACACTATACTGTATGTCTAGTAGCCTGAGGCCACATGATCTAGACCTGAAAGCCAAACTCTAGGCTCAGCCCATCAGTGCTCGCCATCCCTCCCTTTCTGAAGTCTTTAGCCTGGTCATGTAACATACAGGGTACCTTTTGAATTTTCTCCCTACAATGGGTGTTTCTCAATGATAAGAACCACCATGGTGATTCCCCTCAGGGGTGGGTCTATGACTCCCTGCGCTTTTACAACATGCCCTAAGTTTTCTTGGTTTGAATGATGCTGGGTGCCAATTAACCTGGAAGGGTGAGGACATCTTGTGTGGGGGACAACGGTCAAGAGGAGGAGGGCAATGCACTCAAGACTTGCTATTTTATATTAAACGCTGCCTGAGGCTCCTTTTTCTTGGTTAACTCTGCGAGCCATGAAGTAGTATTTTATTTCTTCATGGGAAAAAAAAAGTATTTAAAAAGTAAATATTATACACATACATATATCTCAATTACCTGCCCTTTTCCCTGTGCTTTGTAAATTTCCATCACAAGAGCAGCAAAGTGTACTTAATGCTGTGTTTTACATGCAACTTGTCTGCACCTGCGCTGTGACTGTAGACAAGGAGTGAGAACAAGGAAGGTAGCTGCTCCACATTCCTGTCAGATTCGGTGCCAGGAGCCATAAATGATGATTTCTCAGCTACAATGTGCTGATGTAATCATTGGAAAATAGAAGTGTCTGGTAACAGCCAGACCCTGATAGACTTTAACTACACTGTAGTAAGCAAAATTATCAAAGTAGTATGGACAACAAGGAAGGCGCCTGAGATCCCTCTACATGTACATTCTGCTTCTCGCAACGGCCAGCCATACTTATTACACATGTAAGCTCAGCTTCCTGCTTTATATTGCTGCATAGTGATTGATTTTGACTGCAGCTTCCCACAGATCAGTCCCTGTGACTGATCTCTAATTTGAACAGTTGCTAAGAAGGATGTGGTAATTGCAGCATTTTCAGGAGGAGGATAGCAATGGAAGCCTCCATACTTCTCCCATGACAGGTTTACGTGAATGGCGCTTACACAGCTTCAAGAAAGTGGACTTTTTCTTCACACTAACTTTTTTTTTTAAGATAGAATTTAAAAATATGCTCTTGTGTACTTAACATGTATCTAGCCTTCTAGTCTGTGATGTGGTGGCTGCATTATGTTTCCCTTTTCTCTCCATTTGTACCTGGTGATCCTGCCTGTAAGACACTTTCTGTACTAGGATTACAACATTCACACATTGTACTGTATCCATAAAGAAGCAATGTTGTCACCCTAGGACAGGAAGTGTTAGGACTACAGAATACCTCCCCATCTCCTCGTTTCCATCTTTGATTACAGGAGTAAGTATTTTATAGTCCACATATTAAATGGCATATTTAATCAAAAGTGAACAAATCCTAGAACAGTATTGTTACTTGCACTTTAAAGCAGAATTCCAGCCACAAATATAAAGATAAAAATGAGCTTTTGCTGCAATATTCACCCTCAATCCAGAGATTTATCCCATAGTACTTGTGTTCTGTTGCTAGATGTCCTCAGTCTCATGGCCAGTAACATTCAACACACTTCCTCTGAGCCCAGGTCATACTGGACCTGCCCCCAGCCTGTGACTGATCAATAAAAGGAGAAGCCACATAGTAAAAAGATCAGCTCTTTCACTCTTGCTCTCTCCTCCAGTTGGCATGCTCCTCGTCCGTTCATGACTTGATTGGCCCTTTGTATTGTTTTTCTCTCACACTCCAGTCCTGCCTGACAGCCCATTCACACCAGGATGGTTGCAGATCAGCGCGGTTACCGCACTGATCTCAAAAGGGGAGGTTTTGGGAGTTTTTAACTGCGCTTCAGCGCTGAAACCCAATAAAAACTGCCTAAAACCGCGCTGATCAGCATGGTTCCATAGAAAGCTGTATGGAAACCGCACTGATCAGCGCGGGAAAAATAGTGCAGGGAGCAGTTCGGGCAGGGGGCGTTCGGATCGCGCGGACCCGTGCGGTCGCATGAACGGTCCCCATAGCAATGTATGGGATCGTTCATGTCAGCGAATCCGCGCGGTCGAACTGCCCCGGTGTGAATGGGGTCTTGCAGACTGTAAAAGGCTAATACCAGGTCAAACTTGCACAGCTTGCATTTTAAAAATACATGACATTATGTATTCATGATTACAGAGCTGCATTAATGTTTCTTGTTTTATCTTCCTAGAGTTGAACTCCGGGGAGATGACTAAACTACCCTCGCAATGGGGCTCCCCTGCACTGCAAGGGTTAAATGCTCATTTTTGTTTAGGGTGTATTAGAAAAGCAGGTAAAAGGCATGATTGTATCAGTGCCCCAATGGCTACACCCCGCATGCTAATATGAATCAATGTAACCTGGCATGTGTCTGGAAACGGTGACTCTCCTACAATCCAAGGACCAGATAACTCCACTTTTCTTTCATTTATTTCCACAACTACTCTTTGGAAAGAAAAACACTTTGTCTAAAAATATATCTTTATTTATAGTTTTCCATTCTGGAAATGCCGAAAGCATCTGCTATAGTAGGAACTTGGTTGTGTCCATTTCTTTTCCCTCTCTGCGCTTATCAATGATTAAACAGGTTGTAGCAGTGAGAGTTACGTAACCGTTCCATAAAATAACATCTAGGTGCCTTCTGTTAATCCTCCACTTCTTCTCTGTGGGGTAGTGCAGGCTGCTGCCGGGCAAAGAAAAACTCCAACCAAGGTTAGTCTATATAGATAAGCGTTCACTTGATTTTGCTGGCACAGGCATTCATACAAGGCTTGATAAAACCCAGGAGTCAGGTCGCCAATGGCTCCTTAAAAAAGAACTCCAGTTAAAAATGTTATTAACCCTTTCAGTGGGACTGTCCCCACACTGCACAGGTTACGTGCTTTGCTTTTGTCAAGGTGCTAAAAGTAAAACCTCACCAGACCGTCCAAGACGGCTCCCTGCTTCTGTGATCACTGAAGCGTGTCTCCTCCTCTGCTGTACAGATAGACTGCTCCTCGGCATCCTCACATCTATACACAGTCTATGCACACTGAATAGAGTGTAATGACACCGGGATCCTTAGACCGCTGCAGCAGAGGGGGAGAGGCGCTAGAGACATCGGTCTAAGACAAAGCCAGCTCGGGTGGTCTGGTGAATATAACTTTTTTTTTTTCTGAGCACCTAGTCACAAGCAAGCACTTAACCCTTGACGTGCAGGGGGGTAGCCTCACTGCAACGGTTTAAGTTATATTTTTTTCCCCTGGATGACCGTTTTTAAAAATTCCAGTTGGCGCTTAATCTTTGAGGTTATCTCCTAGTTCCTTTCAATGAAGTTGACTCCTAAAAAAAAATCCTGCCAGCTCCTGGATTGGACAGACTGGCTCCTGAATTCCATATTAATTTGTCCACCCCTGCATTAACGGCGGTTGTAATTTTGCTTGGCTTTAGTCCTGTGCGTTGTACCTCGCATTAACGCATCATGCATTAACCCCTTCATGACTGAGCTTGTTATTAGTTTCTGTTCGTAAATGACTGACACACTTTTGACATTTTTGCTGTGTGATTCTTCCACGTCAGTAATATACTTTCTTACAAAGTGCACCCACACGTATTATATATTGTTTTTTAGAGGACAGATAGGGCTACATATTTATATCACATATGTCTATGTGGCTAACGCCTCACTTAGGACAAATAAAATATAAAAAAAAGGAAAAAAAGGAAAAAAAACACTTTTTTCCCCAGTTTTGATTTGTAGTATTTTTTTTACAAAACCAGCACAGCTAAAAAAATGCAGTAAATACATTCATTTATTTGTCCCTTATTTTTTATTTTTTTACACTTTTCACAATTTTTTTAAAACTTAAAAATGTTATTTTATTTATTTAATTATATCAAGCAGTCATTGTGAATTAATCTCACTATTACTGCTTGATAAATGAATACATTTTTTGTTATTATCAGGCTGCTTCAAACTTCAGAACAGCCGATAATAAGTTAGTGACACTGATCCTGCAGTAGTTCAGGATTCAGCCGTCACTAGTTTTCTGATGGTTCCAACAACCATCAGAAAACCGAAACATTCTTCTTTCAGGAATAGATACATTATGTATCCCTGAAAGTGAAAGAAAATAAAAAGCCAGTATAGCTTGAGAGAGATATCTCTCAATCTATATGAGCTATCAGAATGCCGGCTTTTGCCGGCATGTGTGCCTGCTTTTGCCGGCATGTGTGCCCGCTCTGCTTTGACTCTCAGACACCCGATATTAAGGTATCGGGTGTCTGAAAAAGGTGCACACTTTCATTAATGGATGCCTCTATACTGAGGCATCCATTAATGAATGGTAACCGCTGATTCTCAGCGGTTACCAGCCTTCTAGTGCAGCAAATAACTAGTCATGTACAGTGTACGTGACGAGTCATTTGGTCCCTTTGTGGCGGGATGTACAGTGTACGTCTCCCGTCACGAAGGGGTTAATGCATGCCAGTTTGTGTTGTGGGCTGCCTTAATGTAAAACACAATAACATGCATGCAGTAAAACAGCAAGAGGTTGCAACAGTGTAAAAAAGGGCATTAATATTAAAAGATATAAATGTACTGGGTCAGGTCTAGGATGAACTGGGTTCAGAGGCAGTAGGTTTAATGATGCTGGCCATCAGACTGAGGAGATCTAGTGGCAGAAAAATTGTACTGTGGGGGAAAGTCTCTCAATAAAAGGTTAAAGTAGAACTGAAGCTAAAGCTTCATAACTTTTTAGCTTTGAGTAGAGTATGGGAGCATTATACCCCTTTTAGCTTGTTTTGCAATCTGTATCCCTCTTGGAAAGTTTCCCTTCACTTCTTGTTCAATCGCCACAACAGGAAGTGAGAGGAAATGTCTCCAAAGATAGGAAAATGCCTGGTGATCAGTATGGTCACTCGAACTAGTGTTCCTACGTTTCCCCTTTATTCTGGTGACAACCCAAAATGTAATATTTTTCTTTTACTTTTGCTTTCAGTGATAATGGTCACCAGGACAACGGTGACACAAGCAGCAATAAAATCCTGATGGGGGTCCTAATCCTTCTTCAGTCAATCCAAAACTAAATAAAACAATTTGGCTTCCGTTCCACTTTACCTAAATCACAGCAAACACTGGTTTTGCTATTTTTGCTGTCAACGGGCTATTCCTTATTTTTAATTCTGCTATAAATTCATAGATTACTGCATAACTTGGCATTTTAATACCTACCTGGAGCACAGGTTTAAAGAAACAACATTCATCTCTATGGAAAAAAAAGGATTGTGTTTTGTATTATTTGTCTTAATTATTTAGGTTTTTTATTATTATTATTAAATGGTGTGTGTGTGTGTGTGTGTGTGTGTGTGTGTGTGTATATTTATATAAAAATCGTATTAATTTTTTTTCTTTTCCCAAAGAAATTATTTTCCTCGTACAGCCCTGATCATTTTGTGGCGCAGACGATCACCCTGGGAGCCGGGGCTCTATTATCTAACATCTAGGTCACCATTCATTCAGTATAAGGCACTTGAAGCATGACACCCTCAATGTGCTGTCACATTTTGTCACGGGTGTCACTGTACATCCTCACCGACGGGCAGAAAGTCTGTGTGTGATATTACTCAGCGAGACTGGGGTGATCGCCCCTTCAGGCAGGTGATGGCTAACCACCGCACATATATTTAGGTCATCGGAGCTCACTAGGATTCGGTCATTTCAGATGATATCAGCCTTAGTCAAAGGAGCAAGTTGTCTTCATGTGTGACTATCCAGACAATGCCACTGATAGGATTATGTAACAGAAGCGGCTGTGAGCTGAACTGCACGTGTCCGACAGTTACATTCAGTGTATTGTAATCTTTGCAGATGTTACACATGGGGAGTGCTGTGTGTAGATCCTTCTGACCAGGGAAGAGTCATGAGTAAGGGTGAAGAGAGGTAATAGAAATAGCAATGCTTAAAATGAAATGGCAATTATCTGATTTGTGGAAAATGTGAAATAAGCAAATTAAGGTGTGAAGGGGAGTTTGGGTCTCGGTCAGGTTTTTCTAGATGGTCACATTTACAATGTATGGTTGTGGTTATAATTTTCTAATTAACTAAATTGATTATCGTAATATGTGTACAGGAAGTGTTGGCATAAGAGCCCTGCAGTGCCATAAAGAGCACAGCTGTGTTCTTATCACAGCACCCTGAGACCAGCAGGAGGCACCAGAGTAGAATTTTTTGTGACATAAAGGAGACTGTGTATTAAGATAGTCTGCTTATGCTACTGGCTCCCAGCCTCAAGTCCCTGTTCACACCTTTGCGGTTTGTCAAAAACCGC
Organism: Nanorana parkeri; assembly: GCF_000935625.1. Taxonomy (NCBI): domain Eukaryota; kingdom Metazoa; phylum Chordata; class Amphibia; order Anura; family Dicroglossidae; genus Nanorana; species Nanorana parkeri. The sequence continues at coordinate 1,612,070 of NW_017306331.1, read as the reverse complement.
TTGTGGTGCCATTACCACGGAAACATGGTGAGGTGTTCCACAACAGCTGGAGGGCCGGAGTTGCCCACCCCTGGTCTGGGGGCTGGATTAAGGACCCATTCACACCGTAATCGCAAGGCAACGGAGGGTCTGTTGCCTTGCGGTTGTACCTTTTCAATTTCTGTGCAATCGGATATTTTTTTTTCCGGTCAAACTTTATGTGAAGTGACATGTCCAAAGAGGACATAATCCACTAATGTTTGCAATGCGTTGCGTTAGCATTATATTGCATTGCTCTGATAAAATTAGAGCATACTCTACTTCATGTCCAGAGTCCTTTGCGTTGCATCGCATTGCACTGGTGTGAACTCTCTTATTCACACCAATTAATTTTTCATTGCCCTTGTGCTACCATCCGTTTAAAAACAGATTGCAGTGCAATGGATTCGGTGTGAATATGGCCTAAAGAAGATCTGATTCACAATCCCAGCTGGCTGCTAGACTACTCCCCACATGACTCTTCTCCCCCTGTGCTCTGGCGGTCTAAGGACCCATGATATGATCACATCTAGTAAGGGTCTATTCACCTGCATTAGACTTAGGGTTGCCACCTGTCCAGGATTCACCCGAACAGTCCAGGTTTTGAATGCTGTGTCCGGGTTTGGTGGCAGCATGAACCCGAACACAAGATGTCAGGCAGACAGGGCAACAAAAATTAAGATAGGGGCTACTGGCCCCCACTGAAAATAGTCTCAACTATGATTTTTATATATGAATGGGTGGCGATATTTACATATGAACATGCCACGGTTCATTCTCCACAAAAAACAAGTCTGCAAGTCACTAGAGTGTGTGGGTTTCGGTTGAGGAAAAAGTGGCAACCCTAATTAGACTTAAGGACCCTGAGGGGCATACCACAGCCAGAGCGGAGAGAAGTGAGTGCTGACCGCTGCAGGACCAAGGATCGAGTGAGTATGTGTTGTCTATTCCAGCCCCTAGACCAAAATAACCTTTTGTGGCTCATTATGTGTGATGTATTTTTTAGTAATAGCTTTACATTTCCTAATCGCTCATTTCGTAATTGTCAACGTCAAATGACCCGAAAAAAAAATCATTCTATTGTTTTAACCCAGTTTCTTACCACATCAGAGTGTTGTTCAGTTTCGGAACGGCCGGCGGAGTGTTAATATTCTTTTGTTTTGTAGCTGCAGTTCAGACTACAGCTTAGCCATGTTACATAAGTGTTAAAACAAGCCAGGCCTCAGCCTTGACACATGCTTACATTGTTTACAAGATTCTAGGTCAGAGGTGGCTGTCTCCTTGAAGGCCCATTTTCATCAAGTAGCAGTTTGTTTGGCATACGAGAGGTTAAGGTGATTGATGACAGCACATGCCATAACCCGGTCTTTTTAAGGATTTTTGTCACGTTCTAGATAAAGCATCTATTAAATGTACGCCTCGGTCACACATGAAAACATTGCATTTAAAGGGAGCCTGTTGTAACATGTACAGTGCTCACATCTCAAAACCATACCGGCAGCTTTGTCATCGGATTTCACCCTAATGTGTCTGACTGGAGTAGAGCTATACGATTGCAAGCTCTCTGAGTGACTCTTCAGCATTCTCTGCAAAGCCTTGTGGCACCTTGGTGCTATAGAAATAAGTTGCATGTGTGTTATGTGTTTGATAGTAAACATTGGAGTTTAGGGCAGGGTGCAGTGGCTGCAACTTTAAAGCTGAACTCTGGGATAAGCAAATATGTCTAAATACAAGAGGGATGAGAATCATTTCATGAATCTTGTAGTGCTTTGTGTATTACTTCCAGATCTGTGCAGTAATCCAGAGTGAAACGTCCTGTTCTAAGACCAGTCACACTGCTGTCTCTTCTTGTGCAGGGTGACTGGTATTGTATCCTCGCCCTCCTGTAATTTTCTACAAGTAGCCCGTAGTGGGTGGGGCTTGCTGGGTCCCTCCTACAGCTCTGCCTTTTGCATGGTGCATGTGCAGAACAAAGATGATGCTTCTGCTTTTATATGGTATTATCTTGGTTTGCAAAGGCATAGGGTACACACAAAGTTGATTTATTTCCTTTGTGGCTATTGAGGAATATATTTAAATTTAAATGTTTTTGTGCCCCCCTTGAATAATACTTTACTAAATTCTTTGTGTCTGCGTTTTTCTTGGTATGGGTTTCCTGTTAGTGCTCCTCCACTAAGCAAAAAACTTACAAGTAGGGACTACAAAAAGTAAAATGTTAATGTTGAGTAAAAGCTCCTCTAGGGCGGGGGGCTAATGTGCAGGCTCTGTGTGCTGTAAAATGCTACAGAATTAATGAGCGATATTTAAACTCATGAAAATGAATAAATAAATGCTGATATGTCAGTTTCCGGTTCATTTTGTATCTGATCATGTCTGCAATCTCTCCGTGGTGCGCAGCTGTGGGTGTTTGTCAAATCATACTTGTGGTATTGGTGAAAGAGCTTATTTGGTTGTTAGATGAATATTGCATGAACAAAAACAGGAAGTTTGTACGGTATTAAGTGTCTTGTATTGTTCTGTTATTTACACAACAGCTTCACGCAGCGCTTCTTGTTTCTGTATAATCCCGTTGTGCAGAATATAAAATTTTTACCATTTATTATATTGCTGACAAAGGCTGCAGTGCTGTACAGCGTATTGAGATACACTCACGGATGTGCATCATTGTTCCCCTGTATTGTATAGCGTTTCACTCGCCTATTGTGTTGTTTACAAGCATCTTTGCCAAGGAATATCTACAGGTGGCCATACACGTGTCGATTTCTGATCGATCCAGATACTAGCGATTGTAAACTATTCAAGATTGATTGATCCAACACATATGGTATCAATTGGAAATGTTAAAAGAGCTATTAAAATAATTTAATCAACCTCTGTAATGACAACAGGAAGTAAGAGGAAATCTCTCCTAGGTTATACTGTTGTCAACAAAACAAATGTCTGCATCAAAAAGAATTCTCTATTTCTGTTCCTGTGACAACTGTAAAATTGTGGTTTTTCCCATCACTTTCTGTTCTGCTAACAACAGTCAGGGTGATATAACCAGGGCCGCTGCTGCCACTAGGCAAACGATGCAGCCTCCTAGGGCGCTGCCTCGACCACGGCACCCCCCTGTCTATTTTTGGGGGCTGCGCCGCTGTAGGGTGGCTGGGGTGCAAGTAGCTGGTCTTGCCTAAGGCGCAAAATAGTCTAGCATCAGCCCTGGATATAACATTAATTACCTGACGGGTTCGAATTCTTCCGCGCTCTATCCGAAAGTGCAGAAAAAAGTGTTGGCTAGAGATGCACTTGAGGCTCTGTTGTGCCCCCTATGGGCAGGTTAATTGAAAGCCGCATATGTACCCCATATGCCCATTCGCTCTGTGTACCTAGCCTGGGAGTTATTAATTTATGTTTTTACTGTGTTACATAATATCTGCAACTTATGGACATAATTATAGTGTAATGTGACTGCCTAGAACAGGAGCCTCCGCTAACAGTAGAAGGGTATACAGCTTTGATGACCTGACGATGAGGTCACAATGTCATAAAGGTTATCGCTGTATTACCTGGATCGTAAAGCTGCGTCTTCATGGCTCCCCTCCCTGGGAGATTTACATTGCACTTCTCTAAGCACTAATCCCAGTAAAGCAAGGAGTAAACAGACTGACAAGGCCTCCGATAAACCATCCCGGCAGTATTTACTGTATGTTTGCTTCCACTGGAGGTCTCTGTTACTTTTGTAATGATGCGTGAACAAACAAAATCCGTTTATACACATCGCCCAGACTGTAGAGATGCTCATACACACACCATGTGTGAGCAGATAAGGATGTGTTAGACCTGGTCCGCCAATAATTCTCCTGTGCATTGGGTCTGACATCTGGGGCCAACATATAGCTTGGCTATAAAAGAAAAATCTGGTTAATGGACACTTAGCATGTGTCCGACCAACTTCAACAAATTTGCTGGAGGCTGAAGTATATCATCCAAGTTTACAAAAGGGGGGCAAAATTAACCCCCACCTTATTTTCTTAAAGTGGAATTCCATTTACTTTTTTTCAATATTTTTTTTGTTTTCCTGTGTTAAAAAATACAATTCCAAAATCTACTTAGTCTTCACATTCCCGCTCTATCTCCACTTTCCCCCCTAATCCTGGCTGGCTCTCCTCTTTGAGCAGAAGGACAGTTAACTCATTCTGACCTTTTCCTGTGAGTCCAAACCATCGTATACATACACCCCTTAGGGCCGTCATCATGCAGGCCCGACTCGCAGCAGCCCAGGGCCGAGTGCTGATTAGACCAGGAAGAATGTCCCCCCTCTCCACCGGAGGGAAATGAGGACAATGTGGTGACCGGCTAGAAAACTGCAGAGAAAAAGGTATGTATAGGCTTTTTTAAATTAATTAACTACGGGGGGATGGGGAGGTGTAAATGCCCAGAGTTCAGCTTGGTGACCAAAAGTTTTGGATTCTTGGATGTCTAGACCAAATTCAGCAGGATCGTGACGTGCCAGGTAACTTGACAAGAACTAATTTGTCAAACTAATTAAATATATGTCTCCAGGCAAAACTTGGGAGCATGGGAAATGGTAAAATATATTTTTGTATTGCTGTCTATGTCCCCATTCGGGATATTAACCTCTGTATGTGTACTGTTGACCATTGTTGCCAAGAAAGAAAGTGGTGGACATTTTGGAGTTTTCCAAAGTACTAGCGCTGGGGGAAAATCTTCCAATGGGGACACTTGTTCCAGTGACAACTGTCTGAGAGGGAAATCCCCTCACTTTGGGAGACTGCTTTTAACGTCCTGCTGCACCTCAGGGACAGGAAGTAAATGGAAATGTTCCCAGTGTTACACAAAAGTAGTTTGCAACATTTGATTTTTTAAATTAATTTTGCTCTCTTAATTGCTTAGTGTTGTCTAGTGAAGTGGACATGCAGGTAGACAGTAGCTGTTTTTGTTAATCTGAAACAATAATCAGATTATCAGTTCCCTCAAAACAAGGATTTCAGTGAGGTGTGTGGCTAGCCACACTGCGGTTTCCTTTGATAGGCTGCTTCCTCACAGGAACTGGTTCAAGTTCAGTATGCAGACGGCCGCCCCCGGCCCCTATAGGTAACTGCAAAACTCAAATTGCATAGACAATGGAAACCTGGCGGATCCTGAAAGTCATTGTGTGGGTCTTGTCGGTTTGAGGTGAGCTGTTTGATTGGCTGTCGGCCCCTGCAGCTGGAAAAAAAAATCCCACACATGATGCAATCGTGTGCATCACTTCTAGCCGTGTGCGGTTCCTGAGCAGGTTTCTGGCGTGTGTTCTTGAAAGAAAACCAGATCTAGTGATGTGTGCATAACTTCCCCCTTCTCCTCATCTCTGATACACGTCCCATCTGTTTGCTTCTCTGTAGGCTCCACTTTCCCTTTTCTCACCAGTGTGTGTTAAAGGGACATCAGCTTTCATATCTGAAAAAATGTTTACAGAGCATACACTACCTTATCTGCATATTCATTTTCTCAAAATGTTCTTAGTTGTAATTTTTTTATAACGACCACTTCACCCCTGAATTTTACCATTTGTGTTTGGTCCCCTGGAACAGGGGCTTCTGTAAAACTTTAGGAGACCCCATGCTCTTTTCCGTCCGTCCTTCCGTTTGTTTTGTTTTTTGTTTATTCTTTCCCAAAGCAGTTTCTTTTTTTTTTGTTTGGCTTGCGTCTGCATCACATGATACACCTTTTCTAGGTGTAAAGACCAGTGATCCTTTGCTGCTGTTTGCGCCCACCATCGACCAGTCTCCATCCCATGAAATCATCACACCACTGCAATACAAAGGGGTCCACATCAAACTTTCAAGCTACCCAACAGAAAAACCTAACTAATCTGTCTCAACTGCTGCTTAGATAAATTCCAAGGTTTTTGTTGCATGCATTGGCAAATGCATGTGGAAGCCACACTGCCTCGTCAAGGCACCTCTGATCAGTGCGGTCCCTAACTTGAAACTATCTGAGTTTGCAGCTATATGACGTACATAACAATGCACAGTGAGTAGGCTTAACTGGAGGCAGTCCTTTCACAGGCTGAACGAGAGAAAAACGTTGTATTCCCCCATCCTTTGTAAACAGACTTAGGGACATCCCTCCATCGTCGCGAAGACTCTGGACATGACGCGTCATATGAACACAGATTTGGGTACATTTTGTTAATCCAAAAAGGTGTGCAAATTTGTCTGGTGGAACGGACTCTAGCACCTCTATTCTGGTGCCCTCCGAATAAATCCAAAGCTGGCCTAATACTGCTTTAGGTTTTTTGAGCTGTGGACAGCCCTGTCGGCACCAACTGGCTCACCAACATAGTTTATTCAATCGACTTTTGTCTAAGCCAATTAGCTAAAGTCACAGTTGAGGTATTCTGACAGGTATGGACGCTGGCTGTCAGAATACAATCATTGCCGGGGGAGATTTGTCCATCTGTGCTGTTTTTGAGCTCAAGGCTGAACGCGAAAAAAAGAGCTTAAACTAAATGACTTAAGTAATATGGGGCACTAAAGGGTGCTGTCTAAGTTGTAGTGATGGCTACCACTGGGACTTCTATATTTTTTCTTTATGCCCCCAGTTTCTCCCCTCAGGATGGGGCCGCTGTATACCATGCATTGCTCTCCTGCAGCTAAGCATTCTTTGCTAGTCATTAGGCATTCCAATCCATTGTTGAGGAGCTTTAGAAGAGAGCGAAACCCATGGAAGCCTGGAGAGCGGTTTGAAGATCAAAGAGGCCAGGTCACAACATAACAGATGACTCTTCAATGAGAGTTTAGGAGAGCAATGTTTTACACATGATAGGTGTCACTGAACTGTCATTATGTGACTCTGAATCATTAATAAGATACACAAGCCATCTGTGCTTCATCACAAATCACGACAATACCTGAATTAGACTACATGCATTAATGTGTTATTGAAGCGAAGAGCTGTTAGAGGCTCAACAACTATTTTTATTTGAAAAATACTCACAACATCCTACAGGAAATCAGCTTTTATTACTTTGACTTTGTGCTCTTTGCATGCTTGAGTGTTTAAAGCAGACCATGCACTAAACAAGCAAGGTTCACTTAATTAATTACGCCCCCTCACCACCACCACCACCACCACCACCACCACATGCTGTTGTAAAATGGAAAAAAAAAAGGTTGTGGGTGAAAAGTAAGTTAATATATTCCATACTCCTGGCTTACATCTGCGGCCCCTAACCTAGGGGGGAATCGCAATCTTTCCAGCAAGATCCTGGGAATGTACCCCAAATCTCACAAGAAGGTGCTTCTGCACTGTGCTAGATTGCCTTCCTATAAGATTTGGGGTACTTGGCATTTCCCCAGGATCTCATCTGAGGTATGGTGCTTTCACCCCGAGGTACAGAAGGTGGGATAAGGTTAATATATTTTCTAACATTTTTTTTACCCACACACTTTTTTTTGTTTTTATTATTATTTGAATGCAGTGTCTAGGCATTGTGTTTAGCAGATATTGCTTGGTAGTGCAAGGTGTGCTTTAAAGAGTAACTCCACTTTTGTTGAGCACATTGCAGCCAGGAGGTGCAGCACTACCGTGCATTGTTGTGAGGTTGCAAAAAGTAGAGCATGCACTACTTTTTTTTCCAACCATACTGTGTAACACATGGTATTGCAGTACCACGTATTGTGGCATGGTCGAGTGCATTGTGGCCAGGAGGTGCATTTGGGGTGCTATTCAAATGAATGCACTGTAACGCACGGTAGGTGTACTGCGGGGTACCATGCACTAATCTCATGCACGGCCTTGGTTTGAATGGGCCCTAAATGTCAGTGATTGATTCTCCGCCAGAGGATATCTGCTGAATGTTACCTTTTAACGGTTTTATAAATAGACCTGATAGAGTGAACAGGGCATAAGCGTTTGAAAAAGCACACGAAATGCATTATTTCAATATAGAGCTGAATGAAGAACTTGGGGCATGACCTCAGACTAGCAGGTGGATAGTGGATGCTCAAAACAGACTTCCAGCGGAGGTTTTGAGCCAGTTAACAAGTGAAATTTTATTAGGTCTATCCTACACCCCAGGCAATAAAAACAGGGGGAAAAGTATTTTTCTGCCATCAGTCCAGGGACAGCATGTTCAGTCCTTAGGAGATATAAGAATCTGTTGCGTGATCAAACCCATTGGCTTTTATCTATAACTCAGGTAACATTTTCTGTGGTCACTTTATAATTCCTATTATTATACAGACATCGAAAGGAACCAACAAGGTGGTTTGATATTGGATGAAAAGACTGTCTGCTTATTGTATCTCTTTATCTTTGTATTTATTGTACATGACTTGACCCGCGCTGGTTGGGGGGCCTCAGTTTGTGTTCCTTTGAACATTATCAGCTTTCAGCCATTGTTTACGCAGGTTACAACTTTATAAAAGATTTATGTAGTCTGGTCATGAACTCTGAAAGAACTGTGATCCAGAGAAAGCTGTTTCTGGTGGACCTGGAGTGCTTTGCAACCTTAAAAACAAAGAAAGACATATCCGGAACAGATTCCGCCTCAAAAGAAATTTGAACCACTATAATTGGTCTCGTAGGTTAATACATAAAAAGAACATTGGGCTGTATTTGACCAAATGTCCTACCAATCTTTGCTCGATAATGTATGTCCTCTTTCCCATTTAAGGCCTATTTGAGGGGAGACTAGTAGCTCCCTGGAGACTAGTAGCAGAGGACAGATACTAGATATGTTGCCTGGTCCAAAAGGGTTTGGGCGTGGTCCATATTTTATAGTAAACAGGTAGTGTAATGTGCGATTTGTGAGTATATGAAATGTAATTGCTAATGATATAAGTATTCCCAAGAGAATATCAAACAGCTACATGATTGGAATTGAGGGAATATTTAGATTTAATGATTGGGCTAGATTTTTGGACAATACCTTTGGTGCCTAGGTTAATAAGAGAAATCTGTTAAAAATTAGATCAATTGGTTCCATCCGTGACAAACTTTGGTAGCATGGTAATCGTCGCCTTTAAGGAGTCCGCGTTAAACAAAGTTCATTTTAATAGATCATTCTAAATTGTGACAATTTACTCTGTTAACTGGAAATTCATTTCTACCAGGGGGCCCGTAAAATTCTCTGGGCTTAGTTGCTTCTGAGTTTTAGTGTTTTTGATTACCTTTTGCACTTCACTTAATGTAGATAGATGTGATTCAGCTTGTTAAAGGTCAAATGGCTGGTTGTATAAAGATGGTCCGCTCTGATGAAGGGGGCTTGCCCCTGAAATGCGTAAGCGTTAATCGGCATCACTGGTGAGTCCTTGACGGTGGATTACTCTGTTTGGCAAATGCTGTCCAATTGAGTTCTGCGGTTAAGATTTTGGAGGGCTGGATTGGTATTTATGCCTGTGTCCTTATGATTGCGAGTACTACCATTATCCCTTTTTTAATTTTCTTTAAAGGAGAACTATGAGGTGAGTGCTTTTCACTCACCTCATAGTTAAAGCCGACCTGTGACAATGAGACTGTCACAGGTCGGCTCAGTAGATCGGGAAGTGAGCGAACACATACTGGAGTTCGCTCACTTCTCGATCCTGTCACGGCTCTCTGCCGTGACAGGGGAGGAACTGGATTCCCCCCGCCCCGCTCCGATCGTCCAGCGCTGACTGGCGGAACAGACGGGAGTGGGGGGCGGGTACAGCTGGCTCTGCCTCTCTATAGGCAGAGCCAGCTGTCAGTCACGCAGCTGGGTGGATCCCGGCACAGTTGTCGGGATCCGCTTCAGCTGCGGCGTCTCAGTATACCGCGAGCAGCAGCTTGCGGTATACAGAGCCTAGGGTGACGGGAGGATGCTAGTTTGTGTCCTTCCGTTACCCTAAGGAGAACTATCGGGAAAAGCCTTAACCCCATAGTTCTCCTTTTTAATAAATTATATTGCACAAGAAGGAGGTTGAGAGGACTGCCCCCAAGTGAAGTTTGCGTTAAGGATACAACATTGTGGTGACATCAGCACCCGTTTATCTGGTTTAAAGATGTGAAATGTGTTTATTAAACAGTGCAGAAAGAGTTAGAAGCCCAAAGACATTGGGGGGATTTATCAAAACTGGAGCAGACAAAATCTGGAGCAGTTGCCCATGGCAACCAATCCGCGTCTCTTGAGTTTGTTCAATTAAGCTTTGAAAACGAAAGGTCGATAATGATTGGTTGCCATGCATAGCTGCTCGGGATTTGGTCTACTCCAGTTTTGATAAATCTCCCTCTGTGTATGTTAATAAACTTGTTTTTTTTTTTTTCCAACTGTCCCTCAGTCAGTCCCTAATCAGCTCTATTCTTACCACTTAGAAGCTATCTGTAATGTCCTTTGTATAATGCTGCTCCAAAGAAATCACCTAAAAATTAAGATTAAAAAAAATATTATTTTGAGGTATGCTGTGTGGATGGGAACACATAACAAACATATAGAGGGGGTTTTCCCAAATTTGACTGCAAAAGTGGAAGTACACTTTAAGGTCTGGATCAGGATTCGCCATAAATTACACTGCTCGGCTTGCACAGTGTTTATCTAGAGCAGTTATGTTTTGTATTCTCAATTTCCTTTGTTGGTTAGCGAACTGGATAATACCGCCTCTTATACTGATATTATGAACTATCCACAAGGTTACAGGAGAATCTTCAGAGGGCGTATTGTCAGAAAAGTGATCGGTGGATGCTGTTTAGAACAGATATAATAATATGGTCCATTTGGGAATAGATGGGGGTTGGAAAAATAAGAGTAGTCGTGTTTTGTTGGTTGTATTTAAAAGAGAACTATGGGTTAAGTGTTTTTCTCCATAGTTCTCTTTAGGGTCACGGGAGGACATATACTAGCATCCTCCCGTGACCTAAAGCTCAATATACAGGTGAAACTCGAATAATTAGAATATCGTGCAAAAGTTCATTCATTTCACTAATGCAACTTAACCACCTCCGGGCCGGCCGTAGTAAAAAAACGGCCGGCCCGAGCTCTCTAGATCTGAGCGGGCGTCTTTAGACGTCCGCTCAGACACGCCCCCCCGCACGCGCGAGCGGGAAATGGCCGTTTTTTAAAAACAGGCAGCGATGCCTGTCACCATACAAGCGATCCGCCGGCTGTAGAGCCGGCGGATCGCGTGTATGGGGTGCCGATCGGTCCCGTCCCCCCCCATCCGCGGCCCCCCCTGCCGTTGTACCGCTGATCCCGGGCTCCGCTGTG
>NW_017306331.1:1595793-1596819 GCF_000935625.1 Nanorana parkeri | reverse complement strand
TTATTTCACTAATGCTGGTTAAAAGGTGAAACTAATATATGAGATAGACTCATTACATGCAAACCAAGATAGTTCAAGCCGTGATTTGTCATAATTTTGATGATTATGGCTTACAGCTCATGAAAACCCCAAATCCACAATCTCAGAAAATTAGAATATTACATGCAATCAATAAAACAAGGATTGTACATAGAACAATATCGGACCTCTGAAAAGTATAAGCATGCATATGTACTCAGTACTTGGTTTGGGCCCCTTTTGCAGCAATTACTGCCTCAATGCGGCGTGGCATGGAAGCTATCAGCCTGTGGCACTGCTGAGGTGTTATGGAAGACCAGGATGCTTCAATAGTGGCCTTCAGCTCTTCTGCATTGTTCGGTCTCATGTCTCATCTTTCTCTTGGCAATGCCCCATAGATTCTCTATGGGGTTCAGGTCAGGCGAGTTTGCTAGCCAATCAAGCACAGTAATCCCACGGTCATTGAACCCGGTTTTAGTGCTTTTGGCAGTGTGGGCAGGTGCCAAGTCCTGCTGGAAAATTAAGTCAGCATCCCCATAGAGCTCGTCTGCGGAAAGAAGCATGAAGTGCTCCAAAATCTCCTGGTAGACGGCTGCGTTGACCCTGGACTTAATGAAGCACAATGGACCAACACCAGGAGATGACATGGTTCCCCAAATCAACACAGACTGTGGAAACTTCACACTGGACTTCAAGCATCTTGCAGTGTGTGCCTCTCCATTCTTCCTCTAGACTCTGGGTCCTTGGTTTCCAAATGAGATGCAAAATTCGCTGTCATCGGAAAAGAGGACTTTGGACCACTGAGGAACAGACCAGCTCTGTTTTTCTTTAGCCCAGGTAAGACGCTTCTGACGTTGTTTGTTGTTCAGGAGTGGCTTGACGAGAGGAATACGACATTTGAAGCCCATGTCCAGGATCCGTCTGTGTGTGGTGGCTCTTGATGCACTGACTCCAGCCTCAGCCCACTCCTTGTGAAAGTCCCCAACACTTTTGAATGGCCTTTTCCTG
>NW_017306331.1:1591918-1595471 GCF_000935625.1 Nanorana parkeri | reverse complement strand
CCCCGTCTATTCCTCCAGTCAGCGCGGGCTAATCGGAGCCGTGGGCCCTTTTTGGTGCCTATCGGTCTGCACAATTTATATACCCTGCATAACTGCTGTAACAGGAAAATGCAAGTAAGGCTATAAAAATGGCATTTGTTAGCACAATGTCTATAAGATTGCCTACCTATTTCTGTGTCTTCACTTCAATATTAAAGAGAGCAGTTTGTTCCCCCATATAAGTCAACAGCTACCTAAGAAAAAACTGTTTAGAGCTTCCTGTGTTCTTGAAGTCTATCCCCGCAATCAATAAAGGGGGCCTTGGGGAGTGAGGAGATTGGTTGCTCATTCAGCCTAATTCAAAGTCATTCTCCGGTCTCCCAAGATCTCTGTCTAGTGATAACCAGGAGTGACTTCTTCAGCAGGAAGGGTAAAGCCTGCAGATTGCAAAAAGCAAATTTTTATAAACTAGTACATGCTGCAGTTTTTGGAGCTCTCCTTTTAACTAGGGGGCTTACTTCCGGCTTCTTTCTACAGTGCCGCCTCTGTGCAGAAATAATGTGACATGTTGTAAATACATTAGACGTAAGCACAAGAGTTTACCCCATTATTCACCTGGAAATGATGCAATTTACATTGTATTCACATTACCGCCTTCAGCCAGCAAGTGATAAATAACTGCTATTAAACCTAAGACAGAGTTTTGTGTATTTACACTTCATCAGTAGAGGTGAGGACGCTGCATGGGCTGACAAGCTTAATGTCACTCTAATTGCATCCTTTGTCCTGAGCGTCTCTTCTCTCGATGTTGCCAAAGAGCCCTTGTTGTGATATCTTTGAAGCCGTAAAAACATTTTTCTCTCCGCAGTGTCCTGTGTTCATGTTCCTGTAATGAATCCCTGAGATTACCTTGCCTTGTTATTGTCAGAGTGTTCTTTCTTCACTGTATGAAATATTCATGAAACATTTGTAATATTCATGTTGACAGAGCACACAAAGGTTGTGCACAGTTTTCTCCTTTCCATAGTCGGGGTATTGTCCAATTTAGTTTTTGCAGCGGGTCATGGTATGTCCTACAAATTTGGATTGTAAATATGTACAAAGAGGTAACCTATAGCCTTAGTCCTGATGCATGAGTGATGCATTACATTTTGTGGGTATCTATATTTTTCATATATGAGAGGGATGTATTTAAAGCAGATCATATAAAAAAAACTGCATTCAATCTAGTTATATGTTAAAAAAAGTCATTTTAAAATCTCTTGTAGTGTTAAGACTACATCATTCTTTTCACACCAGAACAGAAAGCATGGCAGGTAACTTAAAGTTTATTTCTACGTTTGCAGCCAAATTGGAACAACACCTATTTTATGTTTGTTACATGTCCCATTTACATTGCATAACTTCAAACAAATATAAAAAAAATTCTGCTTCCATTTTTAAATGGTTTGTACTTGCTTAAAAATCCTCCCTAGCCCCCCCCCCCCCCCCCTTTTTCCCCCCCCCCCCCCCCCCATGTAATATTAAGGAGGAGGCTGTGGCAAATTATGTTTACTCTAATTCGCCCTGTCGACACTGTGCTGGCAGATCTCACGATCATTTATAAACTAGATTTGAACACTATCCTAACAAAGGTTAATGACTTTAAAAATGCTTTAAGGTAGGGATGTTCAGATACCAAGTACCGTATTCGGTACATGTACAGGTACTTTTCCAGCTCCAGGACTAGACTAGAGAGCTGTCATTTTTAAGGAGCACACGGAGCTCCTGGGATTTGTACATCGCCTTTTGAATGCATTACTTGTTTTTATAAATGTATATAAGGGATGCAACGATACCATTTTTCCAAGTACAAGTACCGATACTTGTCCAAGTACTCACACATACAAGTACTGATACATTTTGGTTTATTGTCATGTGCAGTTTTTCTAAAACAATACAGACTAATGATTTAAAGGACAGTGGTGGAGTGCCAGGTCCCAGCTGCAACCGCTGCAACCCTGGTAGTTCTTATGAAAATGCCAAGTATCGGCACTGGTATCTGGACATCCCTACTTTAAGGCCCTGTTCACACCAGGGTATAGCAGGAACGCGCGTTGCAGTTATGCGCATTCCCACACTTTTGTGGGAATTTGTTAACTGCATTAGTCACATGTCCCTATTAGGTCCCTGGATGCATGCCAAACGAGGAAAAGTCATACATGTCTCAAAATTCGTGACATTTGCTCTGTGTTTTTTAATGCACGTTGTTGCTCACACAAATGCACGGGGGGAAAAATGTGTTTGCTCTGCCACATTTGAGGTGCCATTGCTTAGTAATGGCAACACAAGCATGTGCGTCATTTGTGCACGTATTGTGAACACATGTCGAAGCATGCACTTTTGTGCATGTTTGACGCTGGTTCGTGATACACCCCGGTATGAACGGGGCCTAAAGGCTTCGTCTGTCTCCCAGTATGACCATTTAGTTTCACTTGTGCAGATTTCAGACTAGTCTGTGCAGTTTAAAGACCTTCACCAAAGAAACATCTAAAAGTTAAAGTGGTACTAAACTTAGGAGTTAAATCCTAAACCCAAACTATTAACAAAAATGTATCTTATTTGTGTATCACTCAGCTGTAGATCCTCAAACCATCTCTGAATTGGTGCTGACACTGTCCTTCCTTCTGGAAGGGGGCCACTTTTGTTCCCCATGGTTCCTGTGTGTGTTGTAAAGTAGTCACCGTTCCAAGCTCACTCCTGTGATAGATTACAATCTTAATAGAAATCAGTAAACTAAACGTGAGATTGTAGTCCATCACGGTAACGAGCTTGGATCGGTGGCTACTTTAAAACACAGACAGGGACCATGGGGAATAAAGTAGCCACCCTCCAGAAGGAAGGACAGTGTCGGCACCAATACACAGATGATTTGAGCATCTACAGCCGAGTGATACACAAATAAGATACGTTTTTGTTTATAGTTAAGGTACTTGAATGCATTTTTAAGATTTAACTCCTGTGTTTAGTGTCACTTTAAAGTGTATCTAAAGCCAGTTTTGTTTCAAAGATATAATAAAGGGTAGTAAAGTCATGTCAAGCCTGTCAGTGATGGAAAATGCAAAATATTGAGAGCTCATATAGAAGAGAACCTGATAGGCATCCTTGTTGTAACACCTGCCTAAGGCCCCATTCATATTTGCTGTGCGTCAGCATAGAGCAGCCTATTCATTTCACCCATTCACGCGACCAACGAGCACTTTGAGCTGCAAACGCATTTTTGACCGCACATTTGTAGCAAATTAATGCACGTGTAAAGAAGCACATCTTGCCACCTTTGAGGGGGGCCATTAACAAATAATGGCACCACAAGTGTGACACATTTTATGAGCATGTGCAAGATCATGCAATTTAGTTCGCATTCACAAGCCTGGCAAGTGTGAATGGGAGGGGAGGGGGGCCTCAGAAAGGTTTCGTCTGAATCGCAGAATGCACACCAATTTAATGAAAATGCCTTGTACTGTAGTCACCAATCCTTTGGCACTAACAGGGTTAGCTAGAACACAATGCAGCAAATGGAGTCCTGCAGCAAGGA
>NW_017306331.1:1589749-1591780 GCF_000935625.1 Nanorana parkeri | reverse complement strand
AAAAATATATATATATTTTCTCATCAAAACCCAGCAGCGCAGCATAACATCTGAAAAATGGTGTTTCGAGCTCACAACTAGTTATTTTTCAAGTACTTGTTTTGCTTGGAAAAAAATATCTAGTGTGGGCTCGAAAGGTCACCATGCTGTGCTACTGCCTTTTTGATGAGACAATGAAAATATTTTGATATGAAGTATTTTTTTAATCTTTAGACACCTTTTGCTGCAATGTGTTGGAAAGATTTCCTGTGACCCGATCAGTCTAGAGAACATCTATCTTCCTGAGGGCCAATAAAAGCCTGATGGGAGTACTTTATCCAAAATTAAAATAAAAAAGGGGCCTGATCTTGAGCAGAAGTACAGTGTGGTCTTCTTACTGCATTCTTCATCATGCAAAATAAATTATTCATTATAAAAAATAGTATCTCCTATAATGTTCATGACATTTGGGTGGAGCTGGGAACTCGGATGTTGGAGTAAATATAAAAATGCAGTTGTTTTGTTTTTCTTTCATTATGAAGCTCTCTCTGAGCTGCTCGGTATATATTCCGGTTTTCCTTGTGCCTTGTTTACAGGCAAGATTATCAAGTCTACATCTCCTGTCAGTTAGCCAAAATATTTTAATCCTTGCCTTTTCATCTTGTTTAAGTTTATAAAGCTCCTCCTGGATTAACTATTCAGCTCCATGACTCCACATCTGTGCATGGAGCACATTTTCCCTTGGCATGTTGTTGTTCTATAGTATTCATTTCCATAGGGCTGCAGATATAAAGATTTATTGTGATCATCAGTTTTTGTGAGTTTAATTGTAATTATTTTTTAAGGTTATACTTTTTAAGCTGTTCTTTTTTTTTTTATTTTTTAGTATGTACACATTATTTTAACATAAAACATTTAGTACATGACAAAGGACTCGCAGAGCAATATGGGTGATCTAATGAGTAAGCACAGGAGACGTTGCCTGCCTAGAGACTCCATTTTTCTCATGTGGATATGTCAGTGATGACAAGTCATTTAGTTTGTTTGTGTAAGTTGTAGCTTCAGCCTTAAGTCTATAAATAGGCTTATCTCAAGGAGAGATTAGAATGTGAAAAGTAGCCTAGAGCTCCCCCTGCTGCCTAAGATAAAGAATACAGCATATTCATGTGCAGGAATTTATATTTACCAACCTAACATATATTTTTTATTTCATATACGGTATATATTTGTTAGCCCTGCAATTAATTAAAGCATGTACAAAGCACTATACATTTCCATAATTAGGGTGGTCATACATTTTTGCCAGCGATGGGTGTGTACAATAGAAAAATCAACTTTTGTCAAAAGGGGGTGGAAGTTGGCAGTGCAGACAGGTTCACACTGCTCAAAAGTCATCAGGGCTCTTGTAGAGCAATCACTCTAAAGGTGCCCATACACCTTACGATTATCGGCCGATTTTCGTATGTGATCGCGTTTTCGTCCGATATTCGTAAGGTTGATGGCCAGTGCACAACCACAAATACTATACAATCGATCGACTTTTGACTAACTAGCAGGTTAGAAAACTTCAGTCGATTGTACGATTGTCTATTTACCACAATTTGTCCAGGTGTTTTTTTAAATTACTGCTTATTCAACCTTGCGATATTCAGGGCATGATGGGGCTGCCGTACAAAAATTAGATGACGGTTCGATCATCGGACGAAAAGTCTCCTCCGATGATCGCAAGGTGTATGGGCAGACCACTAATCACTGATTTCATTGATGGAAGAAACAGATAATATATATTAAATCACTAAGTTATCTCATTTTAAACCAGTTATTTGATTAAAATAATTAGATGACGGTTCGATCATCGGACGAAAAGTCTCCTCCGATGATCGCAAGGTGTATGGGCAGACCACTAATCACTGATTTCATTGATGGAAGAAACAGATAATATATATTAAATCACTAAGTTATCTCATTTTAAACCAGTTATTTGATTAAAACATTTTATATTTAATTTTAATCAATTTTTTTAGAAATGATCAAATATAGAAAGTGAGAAAA
>NW_017306331.1:1567762-1585267 GCF_000935625.1 Nanorana parkeri | reverse complement strand
CACCAGTGTTATAGTGACATGATGATAACAAACAAAAAGGGTTGTTACTAATACACGAGGTATACGAACAGGGGATTAATTTTATAACATTTATAATTCACATTTTAAAATTAAAGGAGAACTATGAGATGAGTGATTCCCTAAGGAGAACTATGTGGAAAAACACTGACCCCATAGTTCTCCTTTAATGATTTTTAACATATATTAGTGAATGATTGCTACTTAAATATTTTTCTATTTTCTATGTTTATAGCTACATCTCTTTCTTGATACTTTGTTCGTTTGTAATTTTAAAAGCCATCTGGAGACTAATTTTGAAACTATCTTTCCCTGTTAAGTGGGAAAATGGGACGCAGAGTACCTGTGATTACAGGTGGGGTGCGCCCGGGACGTAATTTCATTTTTGGCAATTGTGTAATATAAGTTCCGGTGGGAGAGGGGAACAAATTACCCTTTTAAGAAAGTCCAGAAACTACGAAACGCGTCAAGGGCAATATTGGCTCCGTCTCCCATTAGACCAGAAGGTTCGCTTGGCTGAGTGCCCCTACCACTCACTATTTTTATAAATACTGGATCTCGTAAGTGCGATATTTGTTTAGGTGGAATAAATGTTGAAAAATCGCTGCACTTAGAAGTTCCTGTCTTTCTTTCTGTCCCCCTTTTTCCTGGTTTTGGAAATCCTGGTGACGGAAACCGCTGTATATGCGGTGTGAGAAAGGTTAACCGGAGGGGAACGATTTACTAGTGTGCAATCCGGTGTCTCAAGCAGAGTACGAGGGAATGGATGTTATACCATGACGGCAAAACAACTGATGAATATGTCCCTCTGACAACCAATTCAGACCTTGGACTATGGAATCCTAACTGCAATGCATGAGGACAGATAAGTACCAGCATCGCCCACACATTACCATCCAAAAGCTGGGTGAAACGATAGACTGTTTGGACTGATTCTTATTGTCATAAGGATTGACCTTAGGTGAGGACCTAAATGTGTCCATTTTTATTGTGCAATTTTTGTTTAATTTAAGTCTAGCAGTTGTATAGATTAGTTAGATCAGAGGGGCTCAGTAAGTGCCGCCTCTGTTCATACATACCGTCATTGTGATCACTGTACCCAGGATTTTACAGATATGTTAGGATAGGCCCCCTGTAGTGTCCCAATCCATTCGTTGTTCCATGAGTGCACGTACACGGTAATTGAGCCTGATGGTATAACTTGCACAGTTATAATTTTTACGGAGGTGTTGTAGATAGATTTAATCTTTTTTTCACCAGATAATGAGTGGATGAGCTTACCCAAGTGTTTGGGACGTCCACTAGCTCACGTTACAAGGTTATCGGATCAATTTCACTACTAAAGGAATCACTTTTATCTATGCTATTCACGGTAAAGTGGAGGATTTTATCTCCAGTTTGCTTATCGGCACATCATATAATATAAAAAGAACACAATCACAGACTCGAAGTGAAGAGTACACAAGTTAATTTATTTGTTTATCACACAATCACTATTATTTCATAATAATTTAAATTAAATATCAAACATAATTGATCACATACACAGGGTGATGTATAATTCAGTAGACTAGGAAACACCAAGCGCAACATATTAGTTACAGGTGAAACTCGAATAATTAGAATATCGTGCAAAGTTCATTTATTTCACTAATGCAACTTAAAAGGTGAAACTAATATATGAGATAGACTCATTACATGCAAAGCAAGATAATTCAAGCCGTGATTTGTCATAATTGTGATGATTATGGCTTACAGCTCATGAAAACCCCGAGAACCCCAAATCCACAACCTCAAAAAAGTAGATTATTACATGCAATCAATAAAACAAGGATTGTACATAGAACAATATCGGACCTCTGAAAAGTACAAGCAGGCATATGTACTCAGTACTTGGTTTGGGCCCCTTTTGCAGCACTTACTGAAATTACTTTTGCGCGATATTCTAATTATTCCAGTTTCACCTGTATATTGTATGGGCAGCTGTAATAGCTTTTGGATCTGCTCCCCTCCATGCTCGCTTTACTGCTTCCTCCATAACATAAAATGAAAGGTCCAGCATTGATTTCAAGATCTTCTTGCAAGTAAACTCACCTCGGAAATCAGTCTCGCCAATGGAAATGCTCAACAGCTGCAGTTAGTTTTTTTTTCTTCAGATTTTCAATAATTCTATTTTGGTTAAAGTGAATGCAAAGCTAACATTTTAGTTTTGGCTTGGAGTAGGGTAAGTTCTGTGTCCCAGCTGGGAAACTTCAGTCCTCTGCTTGTAGCAGGAACCAATGCCATCCATAGAGAAGTGACTGGAAATTGAAGATGTTACAATTGTCACCAGAACAGGAGGTGAGGCAAATGTTCCAGTGGGGGCACCTGTTCTGGTGACCACTGCTTTGAGTCCCCATTCACACACAGACTTACTGGAAATGTGTCATTCTTTTCTCCCGCGTGATCGGGCACATTCTAACACACACAAATGCATGGCGAAAAAACAGAGAAACACGTGTGATTACTACATGTGACTTTTCCCATGTTTTGGTGCGAAATTGGCACCCAATGAAATTAATTGGGACGCGTGTCAGACGCAGGAAACAAATGTGCGGGAATGTGAATCAGCGCGACACGTTTCCGCTAAGCCTATGTGCGAATGTGGCCGAAGAGGACAATGTAGAGATTTCCTCTCCTTTTTTTTGCATCTCTTGGACTGCAAATAAAGGGAAATCTCGTGAATAGGACTCGAATGGCAAAAATTAAATAAACTGACAAGGTACTCTATCCCGAACAAAAAATAACTATTTGGCTTTTTACATTTTTAAAATATTCACTTTGAAATGAAACATGCAATGAAACACAGGGCCATCCTTCTGAAGATTCTAGCTGCCTCTGATATCAGTACTTGCGGAGGGACAGCATAGTACCCAGGCAGAAAGCTTGCTCTGAAGGAATGGCCAGCAGTGGCAGACTGTGGATTTCTCTCATGGCAGGTTCACTTATAAGCATGCAATTCACTCATAAGTATGTCAAAGAACTGTGAGTATCAAGTTTTTCTCTTGCTCAGGAACACCTTTTTGACCTGTGGAATGTGACTTGAAAAATGACCCATCCTGCCACCTAGTGGTGGGCCTCTCCTTTTGGAAGAAGTTATTATTATTATTATACAGGATTTATATAGCGCCAACAGTTTGTGCAGCGCTTTAAGTTGACTTGAGCTCTACAAGAAACACATACCCTTTAGTTAAATGAGTTCTAAAGTCCCAGCATGTCCTATCCTGTTATCGCATTAGCAATGTAATAGGAATACTTACTAGAGTTGTTTTTAATAATGCAATCAAAGCTTACTTGAAAAAATCCTTCCGTCTGCCGATCACTTTAAACAACTTTCTGGTTTCCCGGTGTGCTTTGCATCTCTTTCCCTGCTGCTTGATGTGATGCAATCTCCATTTCTCAACACTACATGTCCCATCAGGCAATGCTAGCAGCAAGCAATGATAATGTTACACTGTTCAGATGTTGAGTTGTTGTTCAGACAGCGGGCTCTGTGAGTTGTGACACAAGTGCATATTCACGGGGTTGAGTAAAATTGTGTCTGTGTATTCAGGAAGTACATCCTATGGACAGCCTTAAGTACATTTACAAACTTCTACATCAATATGGTTATTAGGAGTGGGATAGAAGTTATGGAAATTCAATATAGAAATACAAATGTATTTTTATTTTTTGACCATAGATACCTATTAAATGCCAAACATTCTAATTATATGAATGTTTTTGAAAGAAATCTGTAATGAGAGCAATATTCAGGTCACCGTTGGTATCCTCTCCTTCTTAAAATGTTTGTTGCCTGACTGTCATGCTTTCAGTATTTCGTCACTGGCCAGGAACTGATCGAGATAACACATTTCTGAATGCCAGAATAGGGTCAGTGGCGAATTTGCATGAAGGGGTGATATGTATCCTGGCACCCCGTACAAGTTTTGGGGGAATTTTGACATCCCATTTGTTGCCATGGTTTTCAGGAAATATAATTGGAATTTTATAGAGGTTTAATAAAGTCATAGCTGTCTGAGGATTAAAGTGGAACAATGTTTGTTAAAATACAATTCTAAAAATTGATTTGTATGAATAATACAAATTATTTCGTTTATTAAAAATATTTATTTAATATTCAGTTCAGTAACTTTTTTTTCTATCAATATAGTGAATGCGCATTACAAGGTAATTTTATAAAGTTTTGTGAAAATACAGATCAGGGAATTAAAAAAGAAATGAAGAATTGAGTTTAATGTATAAATGTTTTTGTATACTAATAGCATTGCTTTTTAAGCTGAGCCCATCTAATTTGCACCCATTAAAAGAGGAGAAAAGTGGACCATTAAGTGATGAAAACATAAATTAGATGGGATGATGGGTCGGGAGGTAGACCAACAATCAGGCACATTTCCTTCCCTGGATTATGTAACCCAGTGTTTTTGCTGCATTCTCTAGGGAAGAAAGATGATTGCTTTAAAATCATATTGCTTGGCTGCCAAGGAATGTTTTGTGAGAAAAGTAAATAGTGCAATAATATTGCTGCTGAGAAACATCAAACAAATCCCATAATGACTGCGGTTTATCTTTAGTACAGCTCCACTCATGGCATTCAAGAAGTGTACAAGTCCTAGGTATCAAACTGTACCTTGCACATTCTACAGCTCATTTCCATCTTTATGTTTTACCTGTAACATACTGCTTTTGCTGTGTGTTCTCCTTTTTCTCATATATAGTAATCACAATGATGTCTAATCTCCCAGTAAACCTGGCAGCTACATAAAGTCTACTGAGATGCTCCACATCTTCTCGAGACTCCTTAAGATCTGTATCTCACCATAAAGTTAGGCCCGAAGCAACAAAAAAAAATAGGCGAAGGGCTACATGACTAAGTAAAGAGGGGAGATGAAGAATAAACAGTTAATTAAGGGTGCAAGGTCACTTACCTAATTGGTCTGGTTGAAAGTTCAGGCGGAGCTTTTGTGGTGGTCTCCACATCTACCAGGGACTCCCAAAACTGGATCACCTGGTTTTGGCCTGTGTGCAGTACAGAGTCCTTTCAACAGTCTGGATCGTCCCTGGAAACTCCCAAGACTTTTACGGTTCATTGCCAGTCTCCTCAGATGGGTTAAATCTCACGGAGACTCCAAAGACTTTGATCATCCAA
Organism: Nanorana parkeri; assembly: GCF_000935625.1. Classification (NCBI taxonomy): domain Eukaryota; kingdom Metazoa; phylum Chordata; class Amphibia; order Anura; family Dicroglossidae; genus Nanorana; species Nanorana parkeri. The sequence goes on along the minus strand of NW_017306331.1, from coordinate 1,580,061 downwards.
GGACCCTCCGTCCTTACACAGTACACTGAATTTTTTCCAGAACAGTCTGTAGCATTGTGGGAGACTACCAGAATTACCATAACCTGGTCTAACAATAGATTGGACTTGGTCCATGTGCAAAAAAAGAGAACCTATGGCCATTTGAGAACTTGCACAATTGGTGGCTGACTAAATACTTTTTTGCCCCACTGTATATACGTGTAAAAGATATCAGCTGTATGTTAATAATGACATTAAGAGGCAGCCTCTGATTGCTGCTGGTCCCCATGTCTTACGGGGGACAATATAGAAGAGCGGCATTGAATAAACACCAGTGATTAGGTGACCTTTGCTAATGTAGGCTGATGATGAAGAGCAAAAGATTATCTGCGAGATTATGTAAAATCTCAAAAGCGGAGTCGAAAGACTGTACATTTTGAATGAATGCTGAGTTCACTTAGCACCTCCTGTGAAGAGTGCTAAATCACAGCTCAAAGTGATGCTTCAGGCAAAAAGCCGAATGCACAGATGAACTACGTAAAAGTTTTTACGATTTAACATGGCAATGTAATTCTGTTCAGCCAGTTTTCTGATCCGGGATCCCCCACATTTTCCACACTGCACAACCAGATGGGTGATAGACCTATCTCCTAATTAGGCAGTCCATCTTCTTGGTTTATCAGCACAGCTTCCTATGTCAACTCTGTCTCAATGTCCTCTATCATCTCTTTCCAGAGAGCAGGAGCTGACCCAAGATGCAGTAAAACTAATCTAGGTATTAGAAGAGTGGTCTTAATGACTAGCTGAAGTTTGTGTCAGAATGGCTCTAGTGGTTTAGGATGTGCTCCTCATGGTACTGCAGCATCACCTCTTCATACCCTGTGTTCTGCTCTGCAATTTGCATTACAGCCTAAGGCCAGTTGCTGCCTTCCAGGCTGAATAACGTCCTGCCCTTTCCTCAGCAGCCTGGCTATCAAGGACATGCCCCTGTAGTCAAAAGATGATATGATGATGGACGTTACATGAAGTGGTCTTCTAGGCAGTAATGCTCATTTTCTTTACCATGACCTGCATTACTGCCTAATCAGCTGCTGTCAGCCCTGTCTACACCACATCTTTAAACTCCGAAGAGCAGGAGAGATATTGTAAATTTATAGCTTTAGAAGGGAGCACCAGCAATAGGCAAAAGCCAGCACTTATAAGGGGGTCCGTTTATTTAATACTTTATTTGCAAAAAGGCATAGAAGCCGCCAACAAACAAATTCAAATTTGTTTGTTGGCCCCAAAAGCGCTTTATATTCTGAGTGACATCAATAGGTTTTGCACTGGCTTGGATTCTGTTGTGCTGGTGACGTCTCTATTTAAAGTTGCCATCTGCGATCATTTCGAGCACCCATTAACACTTTGGGATTTCCGGTAAAGGAGTGCTACAGTATTTATGAACACCTGTACTAGTTGTAGACTTAGTCATTGCCACGACTAAGGCCCAGTTTGCGGGCTGAAAAGCATTAGCATTTGTTTTTTGGCTGCGTCTATGCCTATTTTCACCGGGGGTTGCACCCAGGGTTCTCAAATGACCTTTTCCACCAGCTGCTGCAAGACCCAGACCCTGTGATATGGTCACATGGTCTGAAAATGGCTGATATTTGTGAAGGACAAGGCAAGATTTGGTGATCATTACATTATTTGTTTGCTTGTATTTGGGCATTAACAATCTGAGATAATTTTTTTTATTCAACTCAGCTGTATGTTTCTGTTAGCGCTTGGCTGCTTTTACGATGACACATGGCAATTGCCTGGCCCCACTTGCCCACTATTTGTAATTGTGGGCAAGCCAGCTTAATGAATACCTGATTAGTAAGCCCACCAATCCACCATGAACTTTGTGCTGCCATTCATATGATGTGAAAATGAAGCTTTATTTCAATACTGTAATAAAACATGATTTCATCACATACAAATCTGTATTGTCGGCTCTGCTTGCTGCCTATGAAATCATATAAGCCAAGACTTGGCAGGACATGAATGTTCCAACTGGCACAGCCTGGATTTTTTTTCTCCTGCCTCCTTTTCTGCTGGCACCTGTGTATGTACTCACTGTTGGAAATGCAAAAGGACTCAGAAAGAAAAAAACAACAAAACCTAAAACCCCAAATTACCCTTCTAGAAAATTAATGGTGCAGGTTTAGATATTTTGCACCATTTGAAGTAGTAGCTGCACAGCGTAGAGTTTACAGAGATTCTCCAAATAGGCATTCCATTTTTTCCATTACTCAGAGGGAGACTGGTAAAGGACCGTGTTGCAAAACAAATATTGTAGTCCCATAACTATATGCTATTAGAGCCTTAAAGGAGAACTATGAGGTGAGTGCTTTTCACTCACCTCATAGTTCTAGACGACCTGTGACAATGAAACTGTCACAGGTCGGCTCAGTAGATCGGGAAGTGAGCGAACACATACCGGCGTTCGCTCACTTCTCGATCCTGTCACAGCTCTCTGCCGTGACAGGGGAGTGGCTGGATTCCCCCCTCCGATCCGTCAGCGCTGACTGGCGGAACGGGAGGGGGAGGGTAAAGCTGGCTCTGCCTCTAGATAGGCAGAGCCAGCTGTCACTCACGCAGCTGGGCGGATCCAGACATAATTGTCGGGATCTGCTTCACCTGCGGCGTCTCAGTATGCCGCGAGCTATAGCTCGAGGAATACTGAGCTTAGGGTGACGGGAGGACGCTAATTTGTGTCCTTGCGTAACTCTAAGGGGAACTATGGGGAAAAGCCCTAACCCCATAGTTCTCCTTTAATTCAGCTTTAGGGCTTTACTCCCAATTCCAGTAAAAAAAAAGATATAAATTAGAAAACCCTGCTCACTCCTGCTGCGCTGCCACTGTGTCATCCCCTGCCACTGGAAGATGGTCATCTTCCAGGTCGAATGGCAGCCAGTGTGCTTGAACTGTGAGTTCAGGCCGTCAAGGACACACCCCCTGTGTTGTGTCATTACACAATGTGAGCTCACAGGAGAGTTCATCAAAGAATGGTGATCACGTCACAACATGTGCGCTGTTCTCTATAAGATTGACAGCCACCCATCGCTGATGCTGTAAGAAACAAGGAAGGACCCCACGTGTGACATGACCATCCAGAAGACGCCTAAAATTTGGATATTGAAACTAAAAAAATATATATTACTGTGATGGGTAGGTAGTCTTAAAACGGAGTTATGCTTTTTATATTTTTTGTTTATATGAGAGGGAGAGATGGGTATATAGATATATATTATAGATAGGTAAGTTTATATATACAGAATGTCCCTAGCTTGCCTGTGACCTGCCTTTCGGAAATGCACATCTGGGTCAGCTATGAGGGAAATAGTTTGGAAATGTTCATCCTGTAATTGATTTATCTATGGAAACAAGATGGCTGTTCTTCCCGATCACGTGTCTCCTTCCCTTTCATGCTCAGCCTGTTTAGCTCTGGATTCTCTAGTGTTGTTCACGTTCCGACATTCTTTTTCCTCCTGACATTCCATAGTATTTTTCCTGTGCTCCGGCGTCTGTGTGATTGTGTCCACACACATAGTTTTCATCGCTCTGGTTTAGTTTTCCTAAACATAACCTTCCAAAAGGGAACCCCAGGTACAGGACCCTATTTTAATACAGGTGCACTGTTCACAGGGGTAGTAATGGGAAAAAGAGGGGAAATGTTATTAACCTTAATGTATTTAAAAAAACCTTTTAATGCAGTTTTATATTTGTTAAAGAAAATATTTTTATTTTTTTACATAGTTTTGAATTTGTATCTGAACCTGACTTAATGTTTTCTTCCTTCTATACCCTGCTTAGCAGTACTCATAGAGGGAGGGGCAGCACCAGGAGCCAATCAGTGCTCTGTTGCTCACAGGTAATATGTATACATTAGAGCAGTGGTTCTCAACCTGTGTAGCCTCAGGACCCACATTTGTCCTTGGTCATTAAGTCGCGACCCAAGTCGCACTGCATTGGACCGCACAGCATTGCAGTACCGTGCGTTCCGGTGTGGGAGGTGAATTCACTTACGAGAACTGGAGTGGATCCTCAGCTTGGGGTCCAGTGTGGGCTGCTGTGCTGTGACAGAGCTCCATCAATATGTGCAATGCTTGTACAGCTCCCTTTTTGTGCCCTGTAGAGGTGCAGAGAGCCAGAATGTGATATCACTTTGCTCCAGGCACCCCTACGGGACAAGTGAGGAAGCTGTACGTATGGATAGAGCTCCCTCACGGCCAAAGCCCCAGCCTATTCCACCTCAAGCTGACACTTGTTTGTCTCAAGAACTGGCAGTCCTGCAAAAGGGGGAGGCTGAGGAAGGCACGCAGCGACCCACTGAACATGGGGTCGGGACCCACTTTTGGGTCACAACCCACCAGTTGAGAACCAAGGCATTAGAGGATAGCAATGTGATTACCTCATAGGTGTGCTTCTTTATTGTCCAATCATAGTTTGGGATGGTCTCAGAGCCTGGCTGTGATCTCTGCAGTAAAAGTAACAAAATCACAGAATTTGCTGAACAGAACTAGATGTCCTTTTGCACCTGGTACAGTCCCCATGTATGAATTTCAGCTGTATTTCAGGGGCAATACCAGGCGCATTTTTTTTTCTTCAAGACAGAGTGGGTAAGGGTCATACACTGGTAGAGTTTTGTATGAACATTCATATGAAAAACCTGGTCAGTACATTTGATAATGCCATCAGTGACTTGTAGAATGTCATTTGAAATGTCTATGATATTTAACATTCAGTTATGTAATGGAACAACATTTTCCATCCTCCCACGATCTTTTTCGACTGTAGCTAAAAAAATCATATTGGCCTCATTACCTATTCGAAAATCAAATGAGCATTCTAAAAGCAATTTTTTGAATTAAGTGTATGGTCAACTTTATTATTTCATCTTCATTGGGGATATTTTTTTTTTAATGCTTTGTTTTATCCCTGGGCCAGAGAATGAACACAAGGACATTTGAGGATTGGGAAGTGGTTGAGGTTGTTATGGGGAGCCACATGACTCCATTTTCCTTTTCTTGTGGGCCTGTGTACATTTGTTAACACATCTTCATAAATACAAGGCAGTGCTTTTGCTGCAAGACTAAAGGGTTGGAACCTATGTACCATGTTTGCTTAAGGCAGTGTGATATCTAAACCAAAACCCTGTATTTAATTATGATCTAAAACCTACAACAAAATGCACTTTCTTTAAGATCAAAACAAAAGAAAAAAATGTTTATAGCAACAAAAAACACTTTTTCTTTGTCATCCAGAGATTAATATTATACAGGATTTATATAGCTCCAACAATTTGTGCAGCGCTTTACAATATAAGGAAGACATTACAATTCAAGACAAGATGGGAAGGAGGGCCCTGCCCGGGAGGGCCTGCAATCTAAAATATTTTAATGCTGCATCATCACCACTTGTTTTAATGTAAAGTCAGATAATTGGGAGTATTTACAGTTACATAAATCTCTACATTTATTCCCCATTCCCTGTTGTGTGATTTGAAGCGCTTTAGCCGTGATGTCTTAATGCACGTCAGAAGCAGTTATATTCATTTTTTATGGGCCCATTCACACATAAACATCATACCTGCAGTGCTCCTTTGAAAAAGGTATAGATGTGTCTTTTGGTGCTACACAGTGCCTTTCTAGCCCCATAGACTTCAAAGTGTATAACATGCATTTTTGAGCAACTTATACTTCATTGGCCAAAGCAAAAATGCATAACGCATAAAAACACATTAAAGCACACATTAAACGTGTTCTCTATTTCCTCCCTCCAATAGCTCTTTTCTAGATGTCAATTAGAGACAAAGCACCTGAAAGGAAGCCGCCTCTAATCTTATCTACAGAAAAGCCGAAGAGCTCTGGGAATCCTCTATCATTTAATTATTAACTTCTAAAACAAACATTTCATGTGTCTAGTAAAACAGATGAAAGAGAACTATGGGGTAACCTTTTTTTATCTTTAGGGTCGTGGTAGGACATACACTGGTATCCTCATGTGACCCAAAGCTCGGTATATAGCGAGCTACAGCTCGCTATATACTGAGAGCACAGCAGCTGGGACGAATCCCGACAATGCTGTCAAGATCCACCCAGCTGCGTGAGTGACAGCTGGCTCTGCCTATCTAGTGGCAGAACCAGCTGTGCCCGCCACCTCACCCGTCCATTTCTCCAGTCAACGCTGGAGGATCCGGGAGGGGGGAATCCCTGCGGGGAGCGGTAACTGACAATGATCACTCTCTGCAGGGAGATGATCGGGAAGTGAGCGAGCGACGGTATGTCGCTTCCTGATCTATAGAGCCGACCTGTGACAGTTTCATTGTCACATGTCAGCTCGAACTATGAGGTTGAGTGAAAATCACTCACCTCATAGGTCTCCAAGTAATAAAATTAACCTAAAAACCCATCTATTGTTTATAACTATTGTTGCCACTGACCATTCCCTGTGTGTGCATTTTGTTCTTGTTTGATCTGTGTTTTGCAGCTTGGAGCTCTAAAATCATTATGCCCGTAGTCAAGCTGCTCCTTAAACAGTGGAAACTGTTAGTTGTACAGCTACAAATACTATAATCCTTTGGAAAGGAGAATAAAGTGATGCAGACCGCTTGCAGTTCCATTATTACATTAGCTCATTACCACCATCCCTCTTGTGTGCTTCTCTTGGCTCTTCCCTCAAAGAGTTTGTGAGCATGTACATCTATGGTGATGCTGGGGATGCTTTCTTTCCTGTGTTTGAAAATTTCTGCAGACTTTTTATCCCAGGCATCAGCATCAATCATTAACTGGCATAATCTAAATAATCTCTGTAGAACTCTTAAAGCTGAACGCCAACCTTGCGTACCTTGTCATGCATCCATGTACAGGATCCTCTCCTGTGCGGAAAGTGATTAGTCTCATTTCCCTGCTTCTCACTTTCATTTTCAAATCTTAACAGAGCAAACTGAAGAGAGAAGCTGCTTGGTTGCTATGGACAAATGATCCAGATTTTGTCTGCTCCAGTTTTGATAAATTCCCCTCAATGTGTTTTAGAAGCCGCAGCTTGGTATATTAAGCCCTCCTCATTTCAAGCCTGGACTACTTCCAAGTGTCGTATAACTCTCTCCTTCCAGTGCATTTAATTTGGGGGTTTATATACACTTTAAATGTTTACTTCATGTTGGTGTAAGTCATTGAGGAGGTAGAATGATATTCTTGGGGCAGATGTATGTAGAATGTTGCAGTCGGCTGTCTGGTGTTCCATGAGGGAACAGCGCACACAAAACCTTTGCACATCTCTTGCTAAAGGAGGAGCAGCTGGATTTACACTGGATCCGAGCCTGATTCAATCTGAACTGTGCTGAATAAAACGGAGTCAGATTTCTGAAAACTGAATCTAAAGAGGACCTTTCGACCTTCATCTCAAAACGTGGAAAATGAAACAAAGGTTTGATTTATTACAACTCAAACCGATATTCCTGGTGCAGAACTGGAACTGTTTTCCATAGCAACTAACTTCCTTACTCTGAATCATAAAACCCGGCTTATTGCTATGGACATTGATGTCCTTACCTTATTTTTCCCATGAACAGTTCTTGTGATAACAATGCAAGCCCTAGGGATACATTAGAGTTCATAAATAATGCAGATTAGTTGATTGCACCTGCCATGTGTGCCTGGCACTGATTAGCAGCTTTGTAAGCATTGTCTAAGCATTGCTGTGTAGGTGCAGATCCCCGGAGGGTGGACATCAAACTTTAATGCAATTGTCAAGATTTCCATTGTAATGTCAGCCAAAAGATTTCTCAATTCATCAGTTCAGATTCCATGTAATCTCAATTATTAAATCTCATGTAAGTTTTATCATGTTTAATGTAAGTTCAAAACTTATTTTCAATATTTAAAAATCTGCAGCTTTTAAGCTACTTGATGTTTAACATGGTGTTTCTGACCCTTCTGAGTCATGGCACCGTTAAAAAGTATGCAAAATCTCGAGGTATGCCAGTTTAAAATGTCAAAGATTTTAAGGGGGACCCCACAGTAACACACCCAAAAAAGTGGGTTTCCCCCTTCACATCAATGTGCCCCGTTCAAATCGAGATCTCCTTTCACATCGGAAGCCCCCCTTTTACACAAGGAGCCCCCTTCACATAAGTCTTCATTCCCCCCTTCACATCACAGTCCCACTAACAGAAGATTTTGAGGCATGTTTGAGAAAGGCTGCTCTTACCCATTATGGCCTCATTTCCACTATGCAATTTGGGATTCCTGCAGCATGAGCCTACGAACTCCTGGAGCATTAATCCCAAATCTCCCTTTTAGATGCGGGTGCTGTCACCCATTCAAGTTGATAACCAGGTGAAAGCGGCTGCATCTATAAGGAGCAGTTCACATGTAAGCATATGTGATAACAATTAAATGTAGTCTGGAATAGATCACTGTTCCTGGACACACAATACAGTAGCTATTTCTTCAGAGCAGAAACGGGTAGGAAACTACAACAAAGTTGGTTACTCTCCTCGCACAGTACACTGATCACCCAGGGAGGATTGATTTTTTATTTTTTTTTCCCTCAGGAAAAGTAGAGTTACTCTTTAAAATACATCTAAAGCCAAAACGTTTTTTTGTTTTTTTTTTAACTTGGATAGCTTTTGGAAACTATCCTATAATATGCTGTCCTTTCCTGTAGACACAGAAGATTTCCCCTCTATTACAGTTTTTAATGACCGCTTAAAGATGTGGATTTTCTCTCACTTTCAGCCAGGTTTGCAGAATTCCCATATATACGTACTGTACCTTAGGTATGGAGCAATAACCTTGCATATTCATGTTTCTCAGCCATTGGTGTTCTTACAACAATCAGGTCACCAGCAGGAAGCCAGTAGTTGGTAGCAAGGTGACCCTATAGCTTTGCCTGGATGAAAAGCAGAAGCCCTTCTCATGTGTGGCTGTGTTTCCTGACTGTCACATAGCTTAATTTTTTTATTTTGACTGGCATGTACCTATAAAAATGTTGGGTTATACTCACCTTGTTGGACTGAGAAAAGGTCCTGCTTTTTGGCAACTATTTTAAATGTTTTTAATGTTTCATGTAGTTGTAAAGAAATGTAATTAGTGTATTTGAGTAGTGTCGAGATTCCAGGGCGTCTCAAATCAAAACTAGCTGACTGCAGTCTTGCAGGAAGGTTGCGGTGGCATTAATTATCTATGAGAACGGATGCAAACGGATCCTGATAATGTGTGTGCTGATCACTGTCCATGGGGAACATAAAGGTGTCTTAACACTGCCATAGCACACAAAAAAAAGGATTTTTTTTTTCTTGCCTCCTACGTAAAAAAAGGACATTTATTATGGCTGATTTTTCAATCTAAGGAAATGTATAGTAATTTCAGTGTTTGTTTTTTAGTAGTAGAACAGTAAAGCCTTCTTTAAAAAAGTGTATTATTTACATGTCTCATTCCATCACATATCCCAAAAATTGGAAGATTATTCCACACTATAGGGCAGTGGTTGGAGCCACGCAAATCCTTTTCTCTCCATTAACTAGATGTATATCTTTATTCTAGAACCTCTGATGTATTGTGCAAATGTAGCCTAATATTGTAGATACATTTTATTCCAAACTGCATACAACTGTTTCAGGCTATTTGGCCATTGTATGGAAACCATGGCTTTTATGGGGTAGGCCTCTGGGCACAACAAGACAGTATGTTTTTGGGATATGTGACGTTATGCGTCATGTGAATACCCCCAAGAAGGCTGTACTGTTCTATACACTGATTAGAGTTGGATGGCTTTTCCAATTCCTTTAGCCCCTTCTCTCCATAACCTGAATGGTTATACTGTCTTAATATTTTTTTAGATAAAATGTCAAGGAGATCACCCGCTTCAATTATTCTGTTAACAGTTAAAAAGCGAGACACACAGGGCGTGCATTGTTTTTACTACGTTGCAAAACTCGTAGGCTTGAGGGGTGAGGGAAAAGTAAGGATAAGAATTCCAGAGCTCTCACCCGGCAGATGTACTATAACAGATATAATGTGTGTCAATCTTATGAATTACACCATATGTAATCCGTTTTTAAATGTTCTCTTCCTTTTAGAAGCAGGAAGGAAGATGGAACTCACCACAGGTCTCGTCTCGTGTTATTTGCTAACTTGTCCACATGGACATTAACATTAGATTTCCTTCCTTTGTGTGTTCTCTCCATGTTGCATTTCTGTTTGATTACTACATTGTTGTCTGAATGAATTAAAAATGTGGCTTCCATTTTCATCTAGTCTGCAATTACTAGTGAGAAGAACTGAAAGCTCCTTCCGAACGATTGTGCCTAATACCTTTTTAGAGCGGAGGTGCTGCCCATAGAATCCAGTCGGACTTCAGCTATAATTGTTCTAAACCAATGTTCTTCATTCAGTCCGTTTAAACTCCTGATCTGCAGGCTTGCTTTGGGTTAGAGTTTTGAAGCCAAAGACTCAGTTGCATGGCACTTGGCATATTCAGGACTTTACAGGACTTGTGAAGGGTTGGATGTGTCTGGAGGCTGTGTATGGAGTATCAGAGGGCACGTAGTTGAGAGCCAAGGGTGAACATAGGGGGCATGGGAGGTGAATGAGGGGTGACTGTCATTTAAGCCCTAACACATCATCTGGACCTTCCTAGACTAGAGCTGTAAGTTGGAGGGGTCGGGATTACCCAGTGAACAATTTCATTGGGTAAGAGTTATTTTTTTTTTAGCATAACAGGAAAAGACAAAAATCATTCCAGAAAGCAGTAAGTTGGGTTGGTCAATAAAACTAAATGTTTAGCCAGTTAAAGTAGTATTAAACTCTCAGACTTGCTTTTTTCCCCAAGCTCTTACAGTCATGTTTTCTAAACAGCTGGCTCCAGCTCTCTCAGCTCAGCTTCCCCATACTTCCTGCCAAATACAAGATCATAAGGGACAGAGCAGTCTCCAGCAGTTGTCCATCTACTAACTTGGAGAAGGTAAGGAGGGGGGATGTTTGTCTTGCTGTACCTGTGTGTTTGAGGAGACGCACTCCGCTTACAAGCACATCATGGAAGCAGTGGGCTGACTCGAGAGGAGTTATGCAAATATAAAAATGCCTTGATCAGTGGGTGTTAGTATGGATGAGTGAGTGTTTGCATTCAGACCGCCCTAGGTAACGTTCCCATTTGATGTTGAGCTTTCATAATTGAAATAACTGAGATCCAGGGAATTAAAGGATCAGGTCAGGGACAATATGGTTAGGAAGGAAAGTGTTAGATGATGCTAGGAAATGAGGTGGGCTATATCTGACTTGCTGCAGATTCTAATGAACACTGTGAGAAATCTGAATAAAACATTTCAGTACAAAAGAGGAGCCTGTACGATTTGTGTAAGGCTGGAGTTCAGCTTTACGCTTGGTGGAGCACTCTTCAGTGGGCTGAGAGTGACTGTGAGAGGCCGATGAACAGAACATTTGCAGAATTTTTGCATTTTTCAGAAATGCTTTTGGAAAGAAAAGGAAAGAAGAAAGCGATCTGAGCCTTAAACGTACATAGCTCTTCCAATCTCTTCAACGTGAAAATCTGTAATTTATTACCAGTTAATGTATGTTTTAGAGCAGCGCTGACTTCCAGCGTGATGTGGATGGAGAAAAATTGAATGCTTTTTGGCGTGCAGCGCAGAATTCCAAGTGCAGCTGCACTGTGTCACACTTTATTAACACATCAGCACAAAACCTCCCACCAGAGCCACAGCCATAATTGCACCGTATAAGAAATGAACTTGTGTACCGAGCAGAAACAGAACTGCCAACATACAATTTCCAGGGCTCATCTACCACAGGGAGTTAGTGAACTCTGGGTGTGAAATGAATGTAGGGCACTCAGAAGGATTCCGGGGAAATTCTGGGCTGCTTTAGGTACAGAGACGTCATAATTGGCCCAGGCTCCTTATAGTGGGGGCACCCCACCCTTCATCCTCTAAGTCAGCGTTTCTCAACCTCGATCACAGTATGCAAAATCTTGAGACATCCCAGTTTAAAATGTAAAAGATGATATGTGGCACCTTCAAATTCCATACCAGACTTTTATCCCAAATAGAGGTCTGGTATGGATTTGAACTTATGACATTAGGAGCCCCCTTCACATCAAAATTCCCTCCTTTAACATCAGGGTCCCTCCTTCACCTCACCATGTCCCCCTTCACATCAAGAGTCCTCTTTGTATCAGATGCCCCCCTTCACATCAAGAATCCTCTTCCTATCAGACGCCCCCCCTTCTCATCAAGGTCCTCTTTGTATCAGACACCCCCCTTCACATCAAGGGTC
>NW_017306331.1:1551850-1567703 GCF_000935625.1 Nanorana parkeri | reverse complement strand
GACCAAGAGTCTTCTTCATGTCAGAGCCCCCCTTTTCTATCCGATTACCCCCCTTTCACATCAGAATTCCCAGTCCACATCAGGAGCCTGCCTGCACCATGAAAAGACATGATGCTATGTGAAAATTTCAGGGCACCCCTGAGTAGGCCAGAATGCACCCTAGTTGAGAAAGGCTGCTTGAAGCGATGTACAAGCTGATTTATCATGATCCATGAGTTATCAGTGCTGGAAGTTGTGTCAGCGCTAGGTTCAGTCTACCTAGCGTGCACGACTAGGGCAAGCCATAGGTTCATTCTTGCACAAATCCCTGCTACGCCACCTCCCCTCTTAACTACCATCCCCAAATAACAGACCTCACTATTTTTTTGGTATAAATGGCCGCAGCAGCTCTTTATTACAAAATGTCAAAACGTAAACCAATACACGTAAACATTAGATTAATGTAATCAACAATTAACTAAATTATGCACACACACGCACACATTATACATGGACCCACACATATGGCTGGAGGTCCGTGAAGGCTCCGTTACCCTAACACCACCATCTTCTGCATAGCCACCGCAAGACACCGACTCAGGGACAAGCACAGAATTGTTGCAGAGACATTTGAAACATAATACTTTACTGGTCACCATGCCTGCTGACTCAGCCACAACGAGGACTTCGCGCCTCTTTGCATGCACTTCTGTCTACCTGCAAAGATGGCTTCATGGTATCTCTCTGGGCTGGTTTCCAGATGGTGACAACAGTGGAACATGCATGCATAATATGTGTTGAAACAGCCACTTGTAGTCTCCAGTTAAAGCCTGTGTAACTGGGTGACAACGCAGAAGTACACGTGGGAGACAGGTATGAAGCGTTGCCACCCTGTAACAGGAAGTGCCTGAACAAGGACCTTCATGGCAGGGTCACCTAGCATTATTTTAATAAAAACTGCCAATTTAAAATGGTGGAAAATTACTTTGGAAATGACGTTAGCACTGTAAAGCTTTTATGAGATTTTATTAATTGGATTTACTTAAACTTTCTTGTACATTGTTTTATACTGAGATTTATATGATATATTTTTCTCGGGCTTCTGGAAGGAGTTGTGTGCTTGGTCTCCATCTTCTGCTTACCTATGTAGATATATCTGTGTTTGTATTACACTTTTTGTAATATATTTAATGTGGAGACTGGGGCGACTTTATAGAAAGGTTGCCTAGGCTGATATCAGTACCTGTCATCCCTGACATTTTATCATGTTTATTGTCATATAATAGACCTCAGACTGTTTGCCGTCCCACCTCGGCTGAGGCTGGCATGGTTTACCCACACCCGCTCCTTCTAACATTTCACTGGCCTTTGCCAGGATACGATCGGGGTTATATGAGTTTATCTGTTGTTGAAAGATTCTGATAAATGTATTCTCCATTACGTTCACAGTGTGAAGGCAGCACTATAATTCCCACGTGTTCTCTGTGTAGTAGACCTCTCGGAGGTTTGGTTGGGAATTTTAAAGAACTACCTGAAAGATGGTATTTAACCAACACAGGGACAAAGTATAGATAAATTCCAACAAGAGATATTTTTATTTGTCACATAAATTGGAACTCTTGGTAAGAAGTGAACAGTTTACATACGGTTCACTGTACTACAAAATGATCTTGTGATTTATAATATTTATTACAGATATTTACACAGAGCTTTACATTATGCACATTCCCATCAGTCCCTGCCCTCAAGGAGCTTACAATCTAAAGTTCCTATCTCACATACATACATACATACAGGGCCAATATAGCGAGGAGCCAATCAACCTTCCAGCTTGTCCTTAGAGCGTGGGAGGAAACTAGAGTACCCGGAAGAAACGCATGCAAGCAAAGGGAGAACTTGCAAACTTCTTGCAGATAGATGTCCTGAACCGGGGACCCTAAGTGCTGCAAGGCAGAAGTGCTAACTGCACGGCCAGACCGGTTACACAAGTAGTTTCTGATTAAAGTGTACCCAATAACAATTGTAATATATTGCATCTAACCAGCCCTTATATGTTGTGGCGGCATTATTGTTTTTTTCTTCTCCTTGTTAGCCTGCCCATAAACATAATTTTCTGGGATGGCAATCGCTACTCCCCATACTGTATAGAAAAGCAAACTAGAACAAGATTACAGCGACCTACACCTTCCACTTCTCCATAACACAGAGGGCAGAGGATCAGAAGTACTCGGAGATCGCAGGGAACTATGTAACTAGTAAGAATGTAGCACAGTATACAAGAAGGATAAAGAAAAGCGGGGCTTTAAAAGTGTCCAAACCATACAAAACGTCCATCAAACATACATGGTTTTGTATAAAAGTATATTTAATACATAAAGACTTGGTTGCAATTAAAATGTCATGTTGTTTTAATTGTCATGACATTTTAATTGCAACCAAGTCTTTATGTATTAAATATACTTTTATACAAAACCATGTATGTTTGATGGACGTTTTGTATGGTTTGGACACTTTTAAAGCCCCGCTTTTCTTTATCCTTCTTGTATACAATTCTAATTGGGGGTGTGGTGCCTATCCCTAATGGTTCAATTCAATTTTTATGCTTTAAAGAATGTAGCACAGGCAGAATCAGCTGACCAGATTTCTGGAAGGATCAATAAGTATTTTTTGTGTGCACTTTTTGAAGGAATATAAAACACTTTAAATTATCTATTTAAGGTGCAACTGAAGCCAAAACTTTTTTTTTTTTTTAGTTTTGAATAGAGTGGAATGGTATTAGAACACCTGTCAGGTTTTTATTGCCATCTATGTCCTTGTTATGGAGGTTCACCCTCGCTATTTGTCCTGGTGACCTTTATTTATTTTGTTTCTTTATTATTGGTATTTATATAGCGCCAACAACTTTTACACAGTGCTTCATACACTGCACATTCACATCAGTCCCTGCCCTCGAGGAGCTTACAAGCTAAGATCCCTATCTCACATACACTGAAAATGAAAGAAAACAAATTTTGGGCTGTCACTAGAACGGGAATAGATGAGAAATCTTTCAATGGGGACACTAGTTCTGCTGACAATCGGGCATTTCCCTCACTTTGGAGTGATTTTCCTCTCACTACCTATTGTGGCTATCATACAAGAAGTGAAGGGAACTCTCCCCAATGGGACACGGGGAGAAAAAACAGCGACGGGTTATGACCCTCCAAAACTAGAAAATGACTCTCCAAAATTGGAAAAAAAGGTTTTAAATTTAGTAATACTTTAACAGACCTAAAGGGACCAAATAAGAAAAGTTCATTGTTTGGGTCTACAAACCCTTTATTGTGTATCTAAACCCAATACCAAAAATTTAAAATATTTCAGCTTACCAATCCTTAAATGTGATGGCTGCATTAGTTTTCTTTGTTTGAGCTTTTTTTTTTCTTTTCACCTGGTGATTCGGCCAGTAGTATGCTTCCTGTTTTAGGATGGAGCCACTCTATGGAGATGCAATGGTGCCCCCCTTGTCACCCTGTGGGGAGGGGGGTGTTAGAGGCATTAGGAATTTTAAAAGGACTTGACTAACAAATTAAATCTGAGCTCCAGCCAGGGGCATCCCAAGGTGAGGTGTCACAGGAGCGCACATGCATGTCATTGCACATGTGCATGACGTTATCACGCATGCGCGCGATGTCATGCGCTATTATCTGCTGCCCACCATCTTGGTGATGGATGCCGGCAGAGAGAGGAGGGAACGTTCACCCGGTGGGATAAGGTATGACATCAGGTCCCCTCCTCTCTCGTTCAACTGTCAGAATCTTGGTCCATGACCGAGTGCCCGACTTTTCAGAGGGCGTGACAGTCATTTTGGTGTCACCTGGGTGTGGGACGCATTCCCTAGAGATGCCACTAGCCCTAGCTAACACTTTTTAAGCAGTTAGTTTTTTTTTTTCCCTTTCAGAATAAAGGTTTTACATAAATGAGTAAAAGCTGACCATTGTGAGCTCCCCGGTCTCCTGTAAAATGGTCTCACCCCTCTATATAATAGTTTTGCTGGACAGCTTGGTCTGGTAAAGGAAGTTATAGACTGACTGGCCGGATCACCAGGTGAAAATTAAAGGGAAAAAAGCAAAAAACCTAAAACTAATGCAGCCACCACATTTATATACTGGTTAGCTGCAATATATGAAATTTTTACTTTTGGGCTTAGATGCACTTTAAGCAATTTCACTTTCTACGACTCTCCTTATTGGACAGTCTATTATCATTATCACCTCTGTCCGTTGATCAGAAAATGACCCAAGAAGTAGCGGAGTGATAGTCCTGTCACAGGTTGTATATGGCAATAATGGCTTCAAATTATTTATCAGGTAAAACAGTCTTCATTTGTTGATTTCAGTCAGTCAAAGGTGTGTTTTGGCGTTCCATAGGTCATGGCGTTAAAATCTGTGGTCACAAGTCACACTTAGATTTGGCAACCTTTTGTGTAATATGTTTGGTTTGAATCTCAACTCAAAGCGATCTCATTTATTGGCTGGCTCAGTGACTGTAATATGCAAACTTCAGAAACACTAGCTGGCTTATTCAGTTACACAGTGCTGGAACAAAGCGATTAGGCAAATTGCGGTATCCATAGCGACTGGACAGAACCTTGTAATGGTCTTGCTAATAACGTGAATTATTGGTTGCCACAGGTTACTGCACCTTGCGCTTAGTATTTTTTTTTAATCCTTGTACGCACATTGAATTAGCCAATAGGCTTCTTTGTTAAAGATGCTGCATAAACGTAGGATTATGTCTTAAAGGGAAATTCCACCTTTTATTAAAAAAATAATAAATGTACACGTCTTCATAAAAGAAAAAAAAATTTGCATTTTATATTTTTTTACTTTGAAGCCAGTAAAGCATTGCAACCGCAAACAGTGGATCGTGGGTGCAATGCTGTGGTTCCTGCAGACTCTTCCCACCGTCCGTTTCCGTCCGTTGGTATGGATATTCTGTAACAAGGAGAGGAGAACGTATGAATACACTACAAGTACAGTGATGTCACCACACTGGTATTCAATTGAGAACTGCATGTCTTTCTGCTGCATTGGCTGATGGAACTTGTAGTTTCTCTATTCACAAATCTTTTGGGTCTGTGAATGGATGACACGGCTGTGTGGGCAGAAAAATTAACGCAAGTCTGCCGGGAAAAGGATCCCACGCTTCACGGGTAGGAGAGAGAGGTTGGGGGTTTACAATCTTAGGCCATGGATGGATTGGACTGTTTTTAATTTTTTGATTGCTGTCTGGCACAACGTTGGGTGGATTTTTCCTCACTTTCTGTGTGGTCACCAAGGCAGGAAGTGATGGGACACTCTCCAGCAGATATACAGAAAATTATGGCATGTGTGCATGAGTGTGAAGTGCTAGAACTGTTATTTTTTTATTGCTGTCTGTGACCTTGATGGGATATTTCCTTTCACGTAAAGTATGGTAACACCATTGGCCTTATATGGCCACATGACATCATCAAACTTATATGGCCATATTTGATCAGTGATATTGACCTAATAATGCCATGTGGCCATATAGGTTAATCATGTCATCAGAGTTCTGCGCCTTTGTTTACGTGCAGGGCAGGGGTGGTTAGGCCAGTGCTGATGACTTCCTTCCAAGTTTTGGATGAGCTTGAGTTGAATCCAAAACCAAGTTTACCCCTAGTGATCATCGGGAGAAGAAGTGAAGGGAACCTGCCCAGACAGTAATAAAACCTGAAAGAAGTTCTAACCTTACTCAATCTGTCCCCCCAAAAAATGGTTTGATTGGAGTTGCCTTTGAACTGGTTGTCTTCCCTCTGTGTTGGTAGCAGGTAGTCATTGACAGAAAATTGTTCAAAATGTTATGTTTGGTGCCCATAGATAGAAAGCTCCTCTCTCTGTTTAGGGGATTGAAACGTGGAATGGCAGAGACTCAAACTGTAAATCCTCATAATATCACCAGTGTTCCTTTGCTGGTCATAAAAATAAATATTATAATCAACTCATTCAGCAAGGAACGTCTATATTAAAGCGCATTGTTTGTATCCCTTCTGTCCATAAATATGTCTTCAATGACAGAACCTATTTAAGTAAATGTCATTTCATATAAAGTAATATTTTAATAAACGTAATGGCAGCCTTGTGTTCTGCCGTCTAATCATTTAATCTGTCTTTTATTCTTAAATCTGATAATGTAATCTCCTATTTTGCTGCCTGTGATACAAACCCAATCTGTCACTTGTGGTTTGCAGCCGAGAGAGATGGAAAGCAGTACAGGGCGGGTGGGCTGCTCCACTGCCATATTTACCATAAGGTGTCTGTGCCGGAGTACATAGGACTAGTCACCAGTATTGCCTGTGATCTCCCAGCAGCTGATCTTTCCCCATTATTGGCTTACCATGCCTTGTTCTGCACTGTACCTCTGGGTGGAGGCAGCCATTTTGGTAGAGACAGGTCTTTTGCTTCCTCAGAGTAGCCCCCCTGATGACTTTGGTGATTTGATGACTGGTGGTGACTAAATATTCAAGAAGTAGCAGGAGAGGTTCACAAAACGATTCAAGACGATTACAGCAAATACAGGGAGATGCATGCAGTGCAGATTCCTCTCCAGCAAGTAACAAAGTGGTGACCTCCCCAAATCTCACTCCCGATGAGACTAGCGGTGCTTTAGATCTCACATTGCAGATATACAGTGATAGGCTGTAGGCAAAGGAGTGCCTAGGCATCCTTGCATACCAGGAAGTGCACTGCTAAATTTCAGGAGGAATAAGGTGATTTTGTTAAGGGTACTGCTTATGCAAAATCAACATTTATGGGTGTTACCTTTATGCCCCTGAGCAAAATAGGGAAAAAACTCTATCCCCTGTAAGCTGGGAGGGGCGAATTCCCCCCACCGGTCTGTTGTATTCTGACAGCAGAATATGCAACAGAATTCTGAGTGAATACTCAAACAGTGACTTAAGCTGGCTGGATCCTTGGCGACAGGTGTCGCCAAGGATCTCTACCAAAATTCGAGCACAACTCTACCAAAATTCGGGCACCGTATGGCCAGCATAAGCCCTCCTTCACAGCATTTTTGCGCATAGAAATGTATGTTTTGTACAGCACGTTTGTACATGGTTTTACGTGTTTTTTGCACATTTATATGTGCGATTTGCACACGTGCATACAGTTGCGTGTTTTTTGCGAGCAGATTGTGACCCATTGATGTAAATGGACAAATACGCATAAAACACACACAGAAAGCCGCAAACGCGCATTTTTTTAAGTTTCCATTGAAGTCTATGGGGCCAAGAAGCACAGAATCTGTCAAAAAGAAGCTCATGGCCTTTCTTCAAGCAACGGGCATTTTGCTACAAGCAACAAAATGCTCAGAAAGGCTTTAGAATTACTTGGAGGGAGGGTTTGTGAAGTTTTTTTGGGTGTGTTTTTTCTAAACAAAACTCTGTGTCAATGAGGGCTTTGGCTACAGCTGACATTACAGATTATACCTTTATTAATACATGTAGTTACCAAATCATTTTTGGAGCCCTCCAGAGCTTCTGTACAAATGCCATGATTTGATGCCCTAGAATTGGTACAGACACACCTCACCCCTCTTGGCGGTGTTTGTACTTGGCAGTATGTGACTTCATATGAATTTTGCTTCACTCCCTGTGCCCAGACCTAAGCATCTATCCACAGTTCCAGGTCTGAAGTTGTACAGAAATTACCTTTCTGGGGGCATTCTGTACAATAGAATGCCTCCAGGAAAAAAAACAGAACAAAAAAGGAAAAAATAGAATAACCAGACCGCCAGGGAGGCTAATCTGTCAGCCCGCTGGATGTGCGGTAATACTGAATGTACGGTAGCTTTGGCTACATACAGTATAGCGCGCTGAGCCAATCATGGCGAGCGATGTATTCTATTAATGAATACAAAGCCTGCTCGGATTGGCAACCTCTGCCAACCTCTGCCATTACAAAGCCAGAGGTTGCCAATCCGAGCAGACTTTGTATTCATTAATGGAATACATCGCTCGCCGTGATTGGCTCAGCGCGGTATACTGTATGTAGCCAAAGCTACCGTACATACAGTATTACCGCACATCCAGCGGGCTGACAGATTGTATACCCGGCATATAAGACGACCCCCGATTTTCGGGGGATGTTTTTAAGTATAAAAAGTCGTCTTATACGCCGGCAAATACGATAATTTTTTATTTCTTTTTTATGTAATGAAAGTGGAGTTTTCCTTTAAGTTAGGTGTTTGCTATTTTGACTTGGACTTGAGTCCCAATGAAAAAAAAGGCCAATAAAGACATGAAGTGAGTTTGGTGTGGAGAAACCGTGGTCAGGAAAGAGTCCTGAATTAAGCCTTACAAATACCTTTTGCATTCCAAAATGCATTTCAAAATCCTTCCCAAAAGAATGAGGGCTGTTATAGATGCAAAAGGGGGACCAACTCTGCATTAATGCCCATGATTTTGCAATGGGATATCCAACAAGCTTGTATAACTGCGATAGTCAGATGTCAACAAACGTTTGGCCATATAGTAAAGCTATCAAATTTTCTGCTTGCCATGACCATCCTGGTTTTCGGATGCTAGCTGCTGTAGCTTGGAATAGAGGTTTACCTTACTTTCAGCATTGTGATGTATTTGCAATTTGAACTCATCATTACTAGAGTGAAAGGATCTGCATGAGAGCATTTATGTCTAATAATAGAGCCGTGGAACCCTAAGAGGTTGATGCCTTTCCTCTCTGTGCCATCAGAGATTTTATATAAAGAAGTAAAAATAGAACCTGCAAGTGCACTTGTAACTGATCAGCTTAAAGGCACAGGCACAGCGATACTTTGCCTATGTTGAGCAATGCAAAAGGTTTTCATTCATCCCTTCTCCTTAGCAGCACCTAGTCACATTTTCTTCATTCCTCCCAACTCCATCCATGTGCTACCTTGTGTAAGCTATGAGCTGCATATTTTATAGCTTCTAGCCAATACTCCTTAAAAATTACAGCTGGCGCCTAACTTTTCAGGTTTTCTCTAGTTGTGAAAAAAAAAAAATCCGGCTGGCTCCTGAATTAGACAGACTGGCTACTGAATTCTATATTAATGTGTCCATCCCTGGTTTATGGACTTCCCATATGTGAAAGCTCTGGTGAATTGGCCCATTGCTGTCACATGTAGTGAGCCAACTGTTCTTCAATACCCATATAGAGTATTTTCTGTTGCTTTTCATGGCTTTCATTGAAGGTGTAAAGGAAAGGTGAGTATTTGCTTCTGGGGAGGCAGAACTGGAGCAAGTATGTTGCTTTGCCTTACATGGCAAACACACAGATCTTCTCTAAAGAAATCTTTATTAACAATTTTCCACTAGTTACATGACTTGAAAGCTGGCCATAGACTAGTAGAATTTTGTTCTCAATAAATAGTTTTCTACCATAGTGAGGAAAAAAAAGAGCACGATGGAATTTTCTTTTCTAGTGAATGTGGTTTTCATTCTAAATTTGCATTTATTTCCAAAATCAAATATTAAAACCAAATGACATTCGTCAAGTTTACAATGGCATTATCGAATGTTGTGACATATTTTATATGAATGTTTGTAGGAAAATCTACCAGTATTTTGCCCTCTTCACTGGTGTGGCCTAGCTCAGGACAGCCGATTATGCCTCTTGCCCCCTCATTTGCTTACCTCTTTAGTTTCCTGTAGCGAGTGCCTTTTTTTCTTTCTCCTGCTTTTATTTTCTTCTTGCTTTTTTATTTGGATATGTTTGCCTTTCTTTCTAGCTTGGCTTGTTACTCTTCAACTATGTGCCTCCATTTTGGTCCTAAGGAGTGGGGGTGGGGGGTTGTCTCCCCTTTTTCTTTTTGGGTTTCTGAGATGTGTATAGCCAATTGGTACTTTTCATATGCACTATATAACTGTTGGCTTTTTAAGATACTAGACTTCTGCAATTAGTGTATTATGTTTGATGCTGCATCTCATTATTCTTAGTTGAGCTATATTTGGATGTTTGTCATTTAATTTCACATTTCAAATCCCCTGTATGTGCCTTTTTGTTGTTCCTATCTTCTTTTGTTACTTCTTTATAAACAATTTAATAACATTTATGTAAATAAAATCTACTAGTGTATGGCCGGCTTAACAATACAGTATTAACCAGGACCAAATTAAAACTGACAAATCTGCCATTAAAAGCCGCAGTGAGGTACTCCCCACAAAACATTCCACACAGCCCCTGATCCAAAACTGGATAGTGTCACCACTCCTTTGATATTTTACATGTATATTCTTCAGGAAACAATTCCTGGATTCTCCAGGACATATAGTGGTGGTAGAGTGTCCCAAGTCCAACACTTGGTGACTGTGTCCATAATAACATTTAACGTTCATAAGGATACACCTTACAGGTGATTTTGTTTCCACTATTATAATAAAAGAGATGGTGGAGGGAGAAGTAAAAATGGAAGGTGGAAATTCACATGAGCATGTCGCTTATTTCTTTAAAGTGGACCAATACTCAAATGTTAACATAAAACGACATTAGTAGTCTTCGTGGGCTGCATAAATGAAGAGAAAAGATTGACAGAAATACTTAACTTTCCAGTGGAAAATGCTTCTATAGGTTCCCTCCAATGCTGGCGCATCAGCTGCTGCTTCTCCTTTATTGTCCAATCACAGACTGGGCAGGAAGAAGACCTGGTTTTATTAACTGCAGTAGAAAAAGACCGGGTCTCCAGACTAGTAGGGCTTTGTAAATCTCAGGACAGGACGGACAGAACTATAGATATTCTGGCAGATAAAATATCTCTCGTATACGTATCTAGTCTATAATTGGTCATTTGCCTGACGTTCTGCTTTAAAGGATGCTGAATCTGGTGTGGTAACAGCGGTGAGTGGCGTGTTCTATAAAACATAGGATGGAGGATAACTGCGGACACTGTCTGCTGTGTTGTATGAACACCAGGGGCAGTTAACTCATTGATTTAGTGGCGTCTGCATTCTACATATTCCTCTTTCCTAAATTCTATATTCTGCCTTGTCATTCTTTGCTTCTCAAGTCAGAAAATGATCTTCAACCTTTCCATGTAATATATTATGTTTACGTTACCATAGCAACAGCAGGGAGTGGAGTACTCGGGTGTATTAGGAAGATGATGCAATTCCAAAAGTATTTGAAAAGCTGTATCAGATGAACACATTCACTCCAGACATGCTGTTCTGTATCTCTTGTTAGCTGTACTGAGGCTCTTGCATGAATGACGCAGCTTTATAGCGAGGCATTTCTAGACTTTAGTAGAATATATGTGGACCCAATCACTAAAATCTCATTAACTTGAACTTCTTAAAGGAGAACTATGGGGTCAGTGTTTTTCCCCATAGTTCTCCTTAGGGTAACGGGAGGACACAAACTAGCGTCCTCCCGTTACCCTAAGCTAAGTATACCGCGAGCTACAGCTCGCGGTATACTGAGACACCGGAGCGGATCCCGACATCGATGTCGAGATCCGCCCAGCTGCGTGAGTGACAGCTGGCTCTGCCTATGTAGAGGCAGAGCCAGCTGTACCCGCCCCCTCCCCCGTCCGTTCCGCTAGTCAGCGCTGGCGGAGCAGGGAGAGGGGAATCCAGCCCCTCCCCCTTTCACGGCAGAGAGCCGTGACAGGATCGAGAGGCAAGCGAACCCGGTATGTGTTCGCTCACTTCCCGATCTACTGAGCAGACCTGTAACAGTCTCATTGTCACAGGTCGGCTAGAACTATGATGTGAATGGAAATCACTCATCTCATAGTTCTCCTTTAATGTAATTTCAAAATTCCTTTTCAGTTACATAGTTACATGGTTACATAGTATTTGAGGTTGAATAAAGTCACAGGTCCATCAAGTTCAACCCATTGAGTATCTCTAAATCTGCAAGTTATTATTATACGGTAATACCTGTGATCCTGCCAGGAAGGTCCTTGTTCAGGCACTTCATCCCTTTCTCCCACTTCTGCTCCTTCGTTGTCACCCTGTCCTATGGATTCTGGATGAACACTTCAAGTGGCTGTTTCAACTGTTGTCGTCATCATCAGGAAATCCGCCCTGAGAAGCGATTAAAGCCAAGGAGTCTGCCTAATAGGCAACTAGCATTTTCAGGAGAACTTGGCAATGGCAACCTCCACCTCTCATGACAACTTTATTCAATATTTATTACAAAAAAACTATGGGGGGGAGTTATCGAAACTGGAGCAGACAGAATCTGGAGCAGTTGTCCATAGCAACCTATCAGCATCTCTCTTCAGTTTGAATATGAGACAGAGAAACTGAATGGTTGCAGTGCAAATCTAAAAATTCTGAATCCAATTGTTGAAATGGTGATTTATCCCTCCTTGAAACCTCTATGCCTGGCCTGTATATAGCAGATACAATCACCATGGACAACCCTCTTCAGATTGCTGAACTCACCAAATACTTTTCATCCACAAAGATCTTTATTGAATGCAGCAGGTTACCGGCAGACAATAGGATGGTAGAAATGACTGTATTTGAACGTCAAAAAGGATAATGCCTTCCTCTCGTCATGTGCACATGTTGCCAGAAAATGGCTGAATGAAACACACAAAAAAAAGGCGGTGTCATATTACACAATGGGGGGAGACAGGAAAAAAAGGATGCAATAAACAAAGTAACCACACGATGGCAGCATACCAAATATAACTATACTCTGCATTGCATTGCCTTATAACTGTGAGGCAGCAAAATAGTTATGAGACAAAAAAAAAAATCAGTGCTTTTAATGCACAAGATGGTATTTGACCAGGGGATATTGCCAAAAAGACTTATTGATTTTCTGCTTTCTTGGCATCCCTATTAATTGTTTTAAGGTGATGGGTTCACCAATTATTATTATTATACAGGATTTATGTAGCGCCAACAGTTTGCACAGCGCTTTACAATATAAGGAAGACATTACAATCACAATACAATGCAAGAAAAAAAATGGTAAGGAGGGCCCTGCCCCTGAGGGCTTACAATCTAAAAATAGGGTGGATTGGTAGGGGGCAGGACTAAGCTCAGCTTTGCAGGAAAAGACCACATTTGAGACTTCAGCGGCTTATATCTCTGGATCTAATGACTGTTTAACATGCTGCTTTCACTGAAGGTAACCTTTGCTTATGCATTTTTCAGCATGTGCTCAGGTTAAATTTCCAGAGTATGTGAAAGGTTCACTTTAAATATCCCTATAGACATAAACAACCAAAAGCCCGATTTGTCATGGAAGAAAACAATCTTCCCCCAAATCCAGATTGATCTCCTTAAGAATAGAATAGTTATTATTAATAGTTTAATGGAGGCGATTTTACAAAGTATGAATTGCTGTGGTCCTGAACCAGTTAATATACCATTCCTGCATGACAGTCATCTTCACCAAGCCCAGTTTTGTCCGTGTTTGATTTTCTGTAATTCAGTACACCCTCGTATGATTCTGCACTGTAATCTCGTTTATGTATCTCTCTCTCGTTTTTTCCACTTGGGTGGAAGCGATGGCTGAAACCTGAACCCGCGCACTTTCTGGAGCAGCTGCAACCTCTGCTGCATCTCCAAAATTAATGGCGTTTAAAAGCAATCTATTATTAACAATTAAAATAAGTCGTTTTTCTTTGGAGGATTGTGATTTAGCCTTTGCTGTAAAACTGAAAAAAAAGAAATCTAAGCGCCAGCTTGGCTTCAAGCAGGGCTGTTTCTTCAGAAAGCATATTAACCCTTTCTTTGCAAAATACAAGTTAAACATTTCTGCAGCAGCCCGAATTATCTTTCACTGCTTTTATAATTCAGCAAGCACAAAGACGAACTGCAACACCTGCAGGTCTGATGGAAGAATTGCACCCTAACAAATGAAAGAAGATTTGCAAGAAAAAATAAATATCCCTTCTGTATTGTTGATTCCTTCATTCAGTGGTACAAATCCCTTTCACTCAGTTGTTTTCAGTTCTCTGTGGGCTAGAATTAAAACTTCATGTCAATGTAGTGAATGGATTTGCATTGTTTTATTATACTACCACGTATCAGCATCAGGTGGTAGTGATGCAGCTAACGTTAGTTTGTTACAGCTTCTGGTTCTGCTAAAACCTGGACACTTTATCCAGGGCCATCTCCATAGTGAGACATCCTGAGGCTGTTGCCTCAGGCGGCATCTCTTTGGGTCTCGTGGGGGATCACTGCTGCGCAATGTTTGCAGTGTGCCTGCTTGCCCCCTTTTCATCCAGAGTGTCCCAGGTCGCTAAGAGTTGGGGAGGGAGATATGGAAGGGCCATACACAGCTCCATACCCAGCTCTTGGCTACCTGGGACCCTCTGACCAGCAACCCATATAGCTCCTGGCAACAGCAATGTCAGTAATCTGGGTGGAATGCCAGCCGGAGGCAGAACTCCGTTAGTGCACCACCAGCACTACCCACCCCCCCCCTCAAAATGCACCTCCAGCAGTGCACTACCACCCGCAACACCCCCTCCCCCCCCCCGGGGTCAGGAGGCGAAAAGACAAGGGGCGCCACTAGCACGGCAGCCTATATGAATTACTAAACACCAGAGGCGTAGTGGTTAGCACTTCTGCCTTGCACTGAGGATCCCCGGTTCAAATTCGGTCAGGACACTATCTGCAAGGAGTTTGAATGATCTCCCTGTGTGGGTTTCCTCCCACACTCCAAAGACATGCTGGAAGGTTAATTGGCTCCTGTCTAAATTGGCCTTTGTATGCATGTAAGATAAGGACCTTAGATTGGTCCTTGAGGGTAGAGACTGATGTGAATGTACAGTATGTCAAGTGTTGTATAAATTGTCGGCGCTATTAAAACACCAATGATAAATATATCTTGGAATGGCACTGTACCGTTTACCTTGAAAGAGCTGGACTGTGCATCCTGGTTTGTGAAGCAGGAATGCCTGCAAATGCCGGAAATCACAATTAATACAGACACTGTGAAACATCATGTGATACATCATGGAAACAGCAGGGATGCCACAGATCTCACAGATTCCCCACTATTTCCACTGTTTTGACAAGTGCTTCAGATTGTTTCCGATTGTGTGTTTAATGGCTTTTCCAATGCAACATCAAGTACAGGCCTACAAAATTAATTTTTAAAGAGCCATTAAACCCAATTAGCAAGTTTTCAAGCTGTCATGGTTGTGCTATGGTCACATTATAAATAAAACAAAATTGTATAGCCTTTAGTAAATCATAAATGGCTTAAGTGGTATTTCATATTTATTTTTAGGATTGTCCCAGTGTAATGTTGGGCCCACAGTGAAAATAGAACGTGAATCCTAAAATCAGAGTGTATTATGGATCTTTTACTTGAAGGAGAACTCTGAGGTGAGTGATTTCCACTCATTCTCCTAGTTAGAGCTGACCTGTGACAAAGAAGCTGTCACAGGTCTGCTCTATTGATCGGGAAGTGTCACTCACGCAGCTGGGTGGATCCAGACCGTATTCTCGGGATCCGTCCCGGCTCCGTTGCTCTCAGCATATCGCAGGCAATAGTCTGCGGTATACTGAGCTTTGGGTCACGGGGGGAGGTTAGTACATGTCCTCCTGTGATCCTAAAGAGAACTATGGGGAAAAACATTTACCACATAGTTCTCTTTTAATGTCTAACGCTGGCCATACACCATACACATTAAGATTTTTCTTGTTCACTCGTTCAACCTTGTGGGCTGGACAAGCAAAATCTTTTGATTCCACCAGCCTTTCTAAATGCAGTCACTGTCCAACCAACAACTTTTCCAGACAACTGAAAAATCTATTTTTGGGTTTTGCCGACAGGGCCACCCACAGATCAAATTTTGGCCGATTCAATAGGAAGTTGGTGAAATTTACACCATATACAGGCAGCTTTTCCCCACC
>NW_017306331.1:1529584-1551840 GCF_000935625.1 Nanorana parkeri | reverse complement strand
AACTCTGGTCTCTGGTTATGTTCGGGTATATTGTACACCCACTGATGTGCTTTGGTAATGGTCAGAGATTGAGTAAATGGTTGCTCCAGCTTGCAACAGACAGATGGCATCCTATCAGCCTGGACAGTTACTTGCCTAGAGCCCATTGACTAGGCAGAGCTCTTTTTTTAATAGTTATATTGTTGTATATTGAGACATGCCAGGAATCTATTCATGCAGACTTGTAAAGTAGAATACATTATAATACGAATACATTATAATAGGGACAAGGCTGGTCTTGCACATATTATTAATATAATAGATTATCTTGCAGATATTTTCTTGCATGTACTGCAGGGCCAGGTCACCAATGCTCCTTAAAAAATACAGCTGGCGCCTCACTTTTTCGAGGTTTTCTGGAGTTGTTGTCAATGGAGCCGTCTCCTAGAAGAAAATCTTGCTGGCTCCTGGAGTGGACAGACTGGCTCCTAAATTCCTTTTTAATTTTTCCACCCCGATGACCTTTTAACGTTTAGTGACTTTGATTATGGGCACTGTAGTGCAGTGTACGCATGTAATTTATAATGTGTGATGGAAAATATACCAATTTCTGAACCATTATAATGAATATATTTCTCTATTTTTGTGTCACTTACAGATTGACCTGGAACCGGAAGGAAAAGTATATGTAGTAATAGATCTCTCTGGCTCCTCAGGGGAAGGTAAGCATTCACTTGTTTAGTAATTTTATCAAGGGCTCTGCAACTTAAGTTAAGCTAGCATTCTGGTTTAGATCCATTCCTATGTGATAAGGCCTTTTCCATTCATGTTTAGTATAAAATACAAGCCAGGACAGCCTGTAGAACTCCAGGGCTGCGCCATGTATCTTATGCTTCCAGTCACAGCTGCAAATTGGTACCATGCACCAAAAAATGCAATAATACTTGGGTCTTCCCATTCAGTGATGAGCAGCACTTCCTTATATTGATGTCCTAACCACCACACAGGTACACACCTGTGACCCATGTTTCCCTGAGCTTAATCCTTAGGCTGGCTTTATACTTGTATGTTTTGGCCAACCACGTTAGGGTAATGGACAATGATGCATGGCACTTTGAACTTAGAATCGGTACCCGAGGTGCAGCTCACCATAACGTACACACCCTTCAGGCCAGGAAGTTATGGGAAATCTCTCCATTCGGAACACAAAATAAAACATTTTGAAATGTGGGGAAGGGTTAGTACTTCTAAAAGTGTTTTTATTTATGCAGTTTCCTAATGGCAGGAAAACCCATGTATGCAGTCAAATCACAACCTCAGTTAAAATATTTAATGTGAACAGAAGTTAACCCCTTAATTCCAACTATGTGTATATATGTGGCATCTCAGCCGTGGGCTTTAACGTCAAGTTGTCACATATGTGCATGCAGCCGGTGTCCCTTGTTTGGGCAGAGAGTCCACTCACTCCACAACCCCAGCACAGTGACTTGCGAGGAGGAGCCGGCGGAGGGTCCCTGATCACGTGGCAGCCAATCACTGTGATCACATGACCAGAAAGTCATGTAATGCCTTTAGCAGCATTACAAACTTTTAAAGGGTTGGCTCCCACCAACTTGAAATGGTTAAAGCTGAACTCCAGGCAGTTATAAAGAAACACAACTTAATGCAAATTGGTTATTAATACATAATTAAATGTATTTAAAAACAAAAAAACTTCTTTTAAATGTTCTGTGAAGGGACAAGAGCTGCAGCTCTCATACAGTCAAGGGATCCTGTTGTCTTTCCCCTCCACCCGTGAACAAAATAAAAGGGGGGGAATTTGTCAAAACTGGAGCAAACAGAAGCTGGAGCAGTTGCCCAATGCAACCAATTAGCAACTCTCAAGTTTGCTCAGGTAAGATTTGAAAATGAGAGAGAGAGAAGCTGATTGGCTGCAGTGCAAAACTGCTCCAGATTTTGTCTGCTCCAGTTTTGATAAATTCCCCCTTAAGTGTTGTGTGAATGGACAAGGGGTGAGGAAAGGGAGGGTAAATGACAGCATCACATACCTGCTTGAGAGCTGCAACTCTCACATACACAGCACTGGAAGAACACCACCAACTGTACTTGCTCACCTGAATGAAACTGATTTTTATGCTACAGAACACCGATCCAGGTGTAGAATATACATAATTACAGGTAACTTTGTTATACACACCATGCATCACAAAAAAAGTTGTTTTGCGTGAAGTTCTACTTTAACATCTGTTTGCCAAAAACATCTTGGGTTGATATTAGTTTGATGAAAGTTGCTGTGCGTGGCTCCATCAACACAGATGCTTCATCCATTCACTGATCCTTTGTCAGGATCTACAAATGTAGACATTACAAGTCCCACCATCCACCATGGCAGAGGACTTGTAGCTCTCCATGGAATACAATTGCAATGAAATCATGGCACCTGTTGTCCATTCATTGTTACTTCCACCCATGTTAATGAATGTCCTGTAGCTCGGTACAGACATGGACAGGAGAAAGAATCTGAAGTCCCAGTTTTGCACCCGTGTTCCACTGATTTCTGTTGTAATTCTTTACTGGCTCCAATTCAAACAAATAATAAATGCACATTTTTTTTTCTTTTATGAAGAAACGTTCCTTTATTTTTCCAATAGGTGGACTTTGCCTTTAAAGGAAATCTGTTTTATTGTTAGAAGCCCCTGGCACGTATGCTGCATTTGACCATGGAGGCTTACCAAAAGCTAGTAGTTCCGCTTTAACGTTTTCTTGCTAACACACTTCAGTTACTTTGACAGAAATTCTTTGAAGTGGAAGAACTCCTTGCATCCGCATCAAAACTTGGAAGCTTAGTCACATGTCACTGTTCCTCAGTTATTCGGAGGGTTTTTGTTTTGGCCGCGTTTTCCAATTTCTGGCTTGGACGTGAATGGTGTACCACATAATTATAAAATAGATAGTTATGTAATGTGGTTGATTCACAGCTTCCATCTGTTGTGGAAGTGTTTGTGCCAGCTCGCCTGCTTCCTCTGAACTGGTGTGCTTTGCGCCTCTCGCCGGTCTGTGATGTGAGTTTTACACCCGGCTCTAAGGCTGTGACAGGTTGTTAACAAATAGTTAATGGTAATCTCTGACTGCTCGAATGGGCTCAGTGTTTGTAGAGGTTTACTTCTCTGCCCATTCTAGCAGCTTTGTGTCATGAAGCCGAGCGGCTTGGGCTGTGTGTGTGCTGGCAGCGTTAAGCTTTGCTGTTGTTTTGTGGAGTGTTAGGAATTGTAAAGCCTAAAAAAAGGCTTTATTCTAGTTTAAAGATTCACAGTCACCAGCTTATCAAAATGTAGGTAAAAGCACAAAAAAATCAGGTATTCTAAATGCTTACTTGCAGTTTGTGTCCTTTTTTATAGATTATTTTTTATTCACTTGTAATGTGCCTTTGAGCTTGCTCCGAAAATGTGATACTTCCAGGAAAAGTCAATTCCCTAGCCCAGCTGCCCCTCACTTTACTTCCCTACATAACCTTTTATGTAGCTGATGGGGAAGGAGTGAAGGGGAATACTACAGAGTGTTACTTGAATGACAGCTCCGAGTCTTCTGATATCACATCCAAGATGGTGGTGCCCAGTAGCAGTCTCGGGCTTTTGGATGTCTATACAAGGGAAGTAAATAACATGAATAAAATACATTGCATGCACATATAATATTTCGGGAATATAGTTGTTCTAAATGAATGGATTGGTGAAAAAATCTCTTTAAAATGGAGCTTGATCCACCTATATAATGGTTTCCCAAAACCGTTACTTTGAAGGCATGCTAACTATCAAGGTTGCCAGTGTGCTTATTTCAGCTCTCAACCGAACTTACAAGCCCTCATGGCTGGTTTCATAGCTGATCACATGTGCTGCATCATGGCAGCTGCAATCCAAATAGAGGCTGAGATGGCACTTTCCTTGGCTATAAAGGTTAAGAATGCATACTTGTACATTACATTAATACATGTTGTGTCATGCAATAATGTGCATTGCGTTACAGCAGTCTATTCATTTTCCATGGGCTACCAACACAAAAATGGACTAAAAACGAATATGCAGTGTATTACCGCAATGCATCACATCAAATACACGTTTTCTTCCCTCCCCCATGACTTTGTTCAGCCATTGGAGTGAGGAAAAAACACCATGTGTAAACTCAGATTTGCTCAAGTTTGAGCTTACATAGTACCAAAGACGCTTCCTGTTTTTCCACGTGACATTGCAGGACCAATCACTGACCAATCACCAAGAAGGGGAATAAGTCACATGCTACTCAATAGCCTGAAGTACAGGGGTATTTTCTTTACTCCCAGTCGCTGATTAGGGGGGGAAAAAAGAAAGGTGAGAGTGTACAGATGGGTAGATCAGCATTACCCAGCCAAGGATGAGTCCTATGTGGTACGGAACTTCAAGGGCTATTGCAGCCATGAGCTCATTATAGACTTTAGATTTTCGGCTCCCTGCCTAGAATTAAAAGTGATCTGGGTGGCTGTAAAGCTTTCTAATCCTTGAAATACATGTTGAGAAGAAACCCTATAAATGTAACACAGAGGCTTCCCCCTTTTCTCAGAATCATCTAAGTCTGTTACAGTAAGCCACACTGCTACGAAAAATCACTTCTTCTTGGTAAATTGGTATCTGGAAACATTGCCCCTGTTTGGTTTGAATGAGTATTGAACTATGCCCAGCTCTACCCACATGATGCTTTAGGGTTTACTCATACTCAACCCAAGAACAAATGTCCCCAATCCCCCGCTAGTTTGCACTCGCATCATGCTGGGTCCTTGCAGGCTTAAATCATCTGTATCCTTACTACCGGAGTTTGCACAAATGGATCTAATCTGCTTAAGTGTTCAAGTTCCATGCTCAGACATGGTTATTGATCACACGTATGCATACAACGTTGAAGTCCAACTGAACTGTATCCAAGGTCATCCTTTTAAACAGGCCAGGGCATGGTACGGAGTGATCACACCAGTCAAACAAACTGGACACTGGGGGTCAAACATGCTTGGGCACGGTACATACACACTAATTTGGGTACACCGAAGGGTCTCGTTCACACCTAGGCGTATTGCATATGCGCGTCTGTCGCACGTTTTTTTTACCGCGATTTGCGGTAAAAAAGTTGCGCGTTTCCGAAGGCTACTTGGCTGTATCTCAATGAAAACGGCCAAAAGTAGTACATGTACCTTTTCAGGCGTGGGCCGTTTTGTAGCGCGTTAGGGACGGGCGGAAATACGCCAAGGTGGGAATGAGACCATTGAATACAATGGGATTTATATTTTTGAGCGTTTTGTAGAGCGTTCGTCGAGCGTAGAACGCGCTACAAAACGTTCAGGTGTGAACGAGGGCTTAGAGTCTGAGAGCTGTCTGGTAGACTTGCGCTACTTGAGCTACATGGTGGATAACACTGTGGCCAGAAACTGTAAATGTACTAAGCAGATATGGATGCCCTCCATGTGCATTGATGATTTCTATTATGTCTGGCTAGTTTGATATTTTAATTTTGGAAATATGCAGTGTTTGTATGTTGCTGGCTGGTGGCTTTAATTAAATATGCACGCTACATTTTTTTCTGAAATATATTTTTTATACTCAATGTTTTAAAATGCTTTCTTAAAGGACTCCGTTCATTGTGCAATCAACAGGATATCCTTTCTAT
Source organism: Nanorana parkeri (assembly GCF_000935625.1). Classification (NCBI taxonomy): domain Eukaryota; kingdom Metazoa; phylum Chordata; class Amphibia; order Anura; family Dicroglossidae; genus Nanorana; species Nanorana parkeri. The sequence goes on along the minus strand of NW_017306331.1, from coordinate 1,546,173 downwards.
TTCTGAGTTTCTCATCTTTACAATTTGTGTTCAAGTCTATAACAAGTTAGGATCGAGTTGGAAAAATTAAAGATTGCCTCAAATAGAAGTCTGTTAGTATTCTATAGCCCTGTCTAGCACTGAAGAGTGATGGGATTTGACTATTATTTCATGTGACCTTAAAATGTGCATCAATAAATGATGTGCTACTTCAAACTCTGTACCCTCTGCCAGGAACCCCCAGCGCGCTGCCACAGTAAAAATACACAGCTTGTCTAACGGGAGTAAAAGCCTTTCTGCCACACATCAGTTCTTTCTGGACCCTCTCAGCCCCTTTGGCTGAGAGTCCTGGGTACCAAGGTCGCCATCCTCCACCGTGGCATTGGCTTACACTGCCACAATATATATATATTTTCATAATACACCCACGTTTAAATGTGAATCACCTCTACAGTTCCTTCAGAGTTACCATTGGCCTCCTGGTTGCACCTATAACCTACTATAAGTCGCCATGATTGTGCTGGATTCTATTTACTGCTGAACAATAGATTTAAAGGTATATGTGAATACCTGTTACCAGTGGGCTCTTGGGTGCTTCTCAGGCAACTACTTTTCCTGGTCACTGAGATTTGTACCTACTATAAGCCACCATGGCTGTGCCAAATTCCATTTACATCTTAACAAAAGATTTGACAGTACTCTGCAAAATTTGTAACATTTAGGCCATTTTTAATTATCAAACTCTTTATTGGTGCTTCCTGAATACCTCCTAACAGGCTTGTGTTGTTAGCTTCTAAGTCTTCATAAAGGTGTTGGTTAACCTCTGTTTTCTGTGGGGCCTTCGAGAATCAGGTCAATTTATATTGATCACATGATACTTTAAAGTGACCCTGTCAGGTTTGCAAAAAATCCAGAACTCTGATTTGGGGGGCGGGTCGGTGATTGGAACAGTGGTGGGACTTAGGCACCTGATACCCCTGTAAGTGTTGAATGCCTAAGATTCTGTCTGAAGCTGCAGCTCCGGAATGTAGGGAAGGTAGGAGTCATGGGCCACCAGAAAGGTGCCCATGACTGGTGAGGTGAGTGCTTTTTTTGTTGCAGGGACATTTTAGGCTGGATTCCCACTGTTGCGGTACACTATTGAACGTTGCCTTAGGGTAGCCCATTCAAATGCACCACAACACTCCAAAGAAGTTTCATGCATTTTTTTTGTAATGCTGCACACCACGGTCATGGGAGGGTATTGCTAAGCGTTGTGGTGTGCTCAAACAGGTGCATTGGTGTGAGATTAGAAATAAATGACACTGCATGTGTTGACACAGGGCAAATGTGTGACCCGTGTGAACTTTTTAATCAGTATTTTTTTGTCAACCTGAAAGGGTTGCCTGAACTGCACACAGGCTGGTTCCAGTGGAGCTTGTTTGGAGGTTTGACGCGTGCGGGATGAATCCTAATGCCGTCAAGATTTCTCAATTTTTTTTGTGTGTATAAATTGAAAAACTATGTAGATTGTTTTTCAGTTTGACTTTATGGACTATTCTCTATATATCTGTTAAATAACATCCCTGTTACCGGTAAATTCCAGGTTTTAACGCTAGAAACTGTGGAAAATTCCAATGCAAAGCAGTGAGACTCCGCTGGAGGTCCGTTGCAATGATGTGGCTTAATTCAATGTGATGGGGCAGTTCAGCGAAGTGTAGTCACTGTTGCCTTGAAAAGTAAGACCTTCTTTATGACTTCAGACAGCCCATTGGCTTTCCTAGATTTTTTTGTAAATGTCTTAAAAATCATCAGAGCTCCATCTAGCATTTTTGTGGCTTCACAGATCTTATTTGGCGTCATCCCAGTTACCTAATGGAGCTTCTGGCAGCCACAGCAAGTTCAGACTAGGCAGAGATCAATGGCAGTTGTGTGACAGCGTTTTGATCGCATGAAGGAATGCGCTCATTTCACTTTGTTACACTTGATGAATGATGTCACCTGGCTTAAGTTCACCCGTGCAGGTACACCTCCCTGTGTGTTCCAGAACCAAGCTATTAAATCTAAATATTATTTCAAGTACAGCAGGAGCAGTCCAGGGATTGAGGCATCTGGTTTCAATGTTCAAGCTGTGCCAGTTAAGTACTTTGAGGTATTAAAGAAGAGCTCTGCTTAGCACTATCTACATCTGAACTAACCACATAACAAAGCTTTTGTGTCAATTTAGAAAAACAAGACCGCTTTCTGGTGTCCAACAATTATGTACATGTGGAACATATAAAAGAAAAGGACCTTCGTGCTGGCCACTCCACCTCCTTGGTGTGTCATAGTTGAGTAGGTCCCACTAGAAGAGAAAGTCTTTCATGAACCATAGGTAGCTTTCCATCCCTTAAATGTTAAATGATACAGTGGTGGGGATCCTGACGCAGCATAAATCTGGCTGCCTTCCTAGGACTTTGAAGTGACTGATATGTAGGAGAGAACCGGCAACAAAGTATGTGTCCTGGACTTGGCCATGCAAGAAGCAACTGCTCCTTGGCAATCGGTGAAACATGCTTCCATTGGGACCCTACTAAGGAGAGTAAACCCAAATTAATTGACAAACAGTATCAAACTGCTTGCTGGGTTTATTTAATGTGGCATTGTGCAGTTTGATTACGTTGTTGTACACTGGTTTGTATTCTTTTAGGTCCCACAGTTAGGGAGCATGCAGTAGGGGCAAGAGATGGTCACTTATTGACATATTTCAACACCCTTTAAAATCTCATTCAATCAGAGTTAACATATACTTTAATAGCAAGGTGATAATGAGTACCTCAAATCACTGGTGGTTATTGTGATATGCTGAGGTTTTCCACGGTGGTGCTAAATCTTTGCACCGCTGATCACCTATTTTTTTTTCTTTTTTTCCTGGAGAAATATTTTTTTAACCAGTCATCTCATGTGCCCCACATCTGTTCACTGGCAAGGTTCAGCTGGTTGAAGTGGACTTCACTCTAAAAATGTACTTGGCCACTGCAACCCTTCACCCTCCACTATTTAAGAAACCTATTATTAATTTTTTGGGGGTTTACATTTTTTTTGTTTACTCCAGCCCACCCCCTGCCACCATTCTTGCCTAGGGGAGAATGACATGTCTGTGCTCTTGGAGCCTCCTGGGATATCACAGCCACATATACCAGGAGACTTTGGGAACAGGAAAGCACATTGGCTGAAGGGCGAACCTGGTTGCTAATCCTCGACGGGGCCAGCTACAGGAAGGCAGAGTAGACAGCCGCCTCCTGATAATGTGAAGAGAGAACAAACGCAAGAGCGCAGTGACCTAGCACAATAAAAGAGGCATGCGGCAATGTATGAGTGAAGATTGTAGTGCACTCACATGGAGTTGGTATGGGTGCTCAATCAAACACGTGATCCATGAGGGTGTATGGTAGGGTGGGCAGCTTGTCTGGTGAAAAAAACCGCAGTACACACGACTAACTGATCGTGTAAACCTGTGGTGCAATAGGAGTAAAAATAATGTTAGATAGGAAGATGAAGGCGCAGGACCCAGCGTGTGGCAGTGGAGCAGCTGATGGCTGAGATACAATGCTTGATCCACTAAGCAGGCAAATATGTTTGTTTTTTTAATGAAAGCTTTTCCTGCAAAACAGATAAGAGGAGAAATAAAATCAAGCATGGTGGGAAACTGCCTCTTTAAAGTTCGTTTTGGCAGTGTACAATATGAATGTGAATAGCAGATCTGTCTGTCTCTCTGTGACCATACTCACTGATCCATATAATCATGTATTTAAATATTATGACCCCTTTAAAATAAAGATATGGATTTGATGAGATTTTTTTTCTGCCCTCTAATCTGAATAATCAAAGCACAGGTGATTATACAGGGAAGCAGTGTGGTAATTAGAATTTCACTAACTGATCTGCATACAGTGTGCTATTGAAGATATTCTTTGATGTTCCAACATTGTGTTGGCTGTGTAAATTTTGTTAATCACTTTTCAAGTGCTCGAAGCTTTTACCAAGAGAACACAGACACACATTTTGTTCCACAAAGTACCTTTTATATTTTTTTTTAAGCACTGAATGTTAATGATATTCATAGCTGGGAAATCCTAGAACTGTTTGATTGTAGCATTCCCTTCCTGACCGACTGTGTATTTTCCTTTAAACAAAGGCCAACATTTTAAATATTAAAGTAGAACTGTGGCCAGGCTGTGAGCATTCAATGATTTACATATTCTTAAGTAGTAGTAAATTGGCTTTAAAGCAAGCCATCACTGACATCTGTAGCTTCAGACACTGTGGAAGAATTCATTTTCAATGGTTACGAGAGAAGCCTTCAGGACAGGTCTGAGCCTTCTGCTCTCTCCTTCTTGTGCATTGTTTATATTAGGGATAACAAGGCTGGCCAACTCACTGATGGGAGCAGAATAGAATAGAAAATTAAAGCAAAAGTGGTTCTGCTGTGACTTTTGAGGATGACTTACTCCACTTTACCTGAGTGATCAGTGAGGGCTTGTTTTAAAGTTTATTGGTTGTTAGAAATATGTAAAATTTAGTGTCTATTGCCTGGTAACAGTTCTACTTTAAACTGATTTTACCTGGCCAAATATTTGTAATTTTATTTAGCCAGCCATATGATCCACACAGCTCTGCCTCACTATGTAGCCAGAGGCTTATAACATGATAAAGGTCTTGCATTTCTGCATCTTCCTGTCCTACCTCTCTGTCTCCATCCTGCTTGTTGGGCTACAAATGAGCATGACAAGTGTGTGGGGCTCCCCCTCAGTCATATCCGGCCCTTAAGGTCTGGTAGAAATTTTAAGGAGGAATCCCACCCCCAAAACCAGAACCCAAAAAACTCTAACCAGACCCTTGATCTGAGCACAGGCCTGGTGGAGGGGAGCAGAAATGCCCTTTGGCACTGGGAGGGTGCTTTTCCAGGGTCCCCAGTGGAAAAGCACCATGTCCCGTGCCGATGGGGACAAGGGCCTCTTCTCCAAAAGCCCTGGGGTGTTGGGTTGTGGGGGTGCGGGCAGGGGGAACCCAGATGCAGAGCTGTTGTGAATGAGTACCCACTCATTAAAGGGTTAAATTCCAATTGTAAAAAAGAGGCCACACTTTCGAAAAAATCCTTGAATTGAAAAAACAATACAAACAAAAGACATGTTTTTGACAAGTCTTTTAGTTTTTTAAAAAAATGGATCCACCGACGTAATCCCGACCCGACCCGTCCGCTCGCGACAAACTCCCGCCGCAGAATGGCATTCTGAAAGATGCCGGCAAAATCTAAACACTTGTGTGGAGCTAGCGGTGATATCACCACTAGCTCCCCCTAACTATTTACATTTGTCTGACACCTGACAGGACTTAGCTGTGAGCCATGATTGGGCAATGTACCACAAACTACCGATGTTCGAGACGAACATCGGGCCCATGCCTACTTCTGGATTCGTTCAGCCTAGAGGAGTTGGTGAATGGGAGTTTGCTGATCTCCTACTGCTCTCCATTTTGTATTTGCCAGTGGTCCCAGGCTCACAGAGAAAACAGATGAGTCCAGGGGCCATGAGGGCAGAATGGGTTGTGCAAAAAACAAAAAAGATCAAGGGAATACACTGAGGTTTTACGTGCTGCCAGTAAACACAGTTAATCCTTTCTGAATTTATACATAACTGGGCTAAAGTTTTTTTAAATTTGCCTGATGTTCTAATTTAGTTTTGCATTCACATTTCCCTTTTCTATCAATCTTATTCTGTTCTTTTTATCAGCCCTATTTGACTTGGTTTCCTCCTCTCTATTTATAATTTATTTATTTTTTAACTCAAGAAGGGATGGTGTTGGTTCTAAATCCCACAACACCCCCTGTAGAGGAGGATGGTGCAGTACAGACCAGGGTAGTTAAAGAGGACCTCCAGTTATTTTTTTTTCCAAATAAAGTTTTTTATTAAGTTACAAATATAGAAGATGTCTTCACATACATTTATACAAATACACAAGTGGTTGGGGTAAGTGCCAAGGGTACAAAACTGTAGAATACTTGTGACGGAGACAGGAGAAATAGCGGCAATGCCGCTCAGCTATTGAGACAACGGTAGTACAAAAGATGACAACTACAGGGGACTGTTGTATTGTGTTGACAGGCAGGACAGCGTTTACATATTACAAGTATAGGGTCCAAACACAGGACACTGGCGTAAAGCCTTCCTCTACTCCGGTATCAGTGGAAATGTCTCCACCACTATTTGACATGACGTGTTCTCAGCAAATGAAGCTCCCGGCTCCTTTCACAAAGGTGCCGGTGGTGCCCCAGCATGTAGAGATAGGGAATGCACTCTAATTAAAAAGGTAGCCTATGATGTCCCCCTTCGGGGTATCCAAGCGTGTCAAATTGCTACACCCTGCTTAACAAACTGACAGGACAAGACAATGACGGGGGACAAAGGGATACATAGGGGAGATAGGTAGAAGGGGGGAGGGATGAGTGAGAAAGCTTGGCACAAGGCAGGGGGGAAGAGGGGATTTGCCAGAATGGACATGAGAGGCAAAGTAGGGGAGAGAAGGCCATAAGAGGTTTTAATTGAGTCCCAAAGTCTGAGAGAGTGGGACGTAATCGGGTTGGGTATGTGCGGCCTCTGTTGCGGCTTAAGCCATAGCAGGTTAGCAGCTGACGTTGGGCGCACTAGCATAGTCTCTAGAGTCACCCATGCTGGGGTCTCGAAGTCCGAATGATATTTCGCTTGTTTTTCCAATTTGTGCAGCCAGGTAGTACTTGTGTAGGTGTGGGACCGCTAACCCCCCCTGGAGTTTCGGGAGATGGAGCGTGCGCCTGGGTACTCTAGGTTTCCTGTCTCCCCATATAAAGGCAAATATTTGTGATTGCAGTTTCTTCAGGATATGGCTAGGGATTGCGACAGGCAGAACTCTAAAGAGATAAAGAATCTTCGGTAACAGCGTCATTTTGACCGCTGCCACCCTACCCAGCCAGGAGAGTTGGTAATGGGACCACGTTTTCAGCATCTGCGATAGTTTGGCCACCATCTCGGGATAGTTTGAAGTATATAAGGTAGAATATGTACTTGTCAGCTTAATACTCAAGTAAGGGAGGTGGCTCGTGTGCTAGGGATAGGTAGCGCGTAGGGAGTCCGTTAAAGGCAGGGGTAGTGAAACATTAAGGGTCTTGGACTTGGAATGGTTAATTCCCAGACCTGAGACCTTTTCAAAATCCGACAAGATAGCCGTCATGTGTCGACTGGATTCGTGACGAAGAGCAAGGCGTTGATTCCGAGAGGTGGGGTAGGTCGAGCCCCTCAAGGAACTTGTCCGCCTGTTCCGTGGAGAAGTGGCCTTGAGACGAGTATAAGTCAGATAGGTGGCGCTGGAATATATCTAAGATGGTCATTGGGTTGCAGGTGTGTGTGCCAGCGGGAGTGCGGAGCTTAATAGGTTTGAAGGAAGGGTCTAAACATCTAAGTTTGGTAGCTAGAAGGGAGTCTGCCTTGTTGCCTTTTAAATAGAATTTATGCGCTGTACGATGGAGCTGTTTAGCGGCGTGGTCCGTCAGTAGGAGGTTGAGAGCCTGACGGGCAGACTCCAATTTAGTCTTATGGGTTGGAGATGGGTCTAGGGTAAAATTCTGGGAGCAGGTGTTAAATTCACTTTCCAGCTGCGTCAGTCTTTGTAAGCGTTCTTTTTTAAGCATAGAGGACAGTTGGATAATTCGACCCCGAAGGACCGGTTTGTGTGCTTCCCACAGAGTGACAGGGGAGATGTCTGGGGTACGGTTGAGGGCTATATACTCCTGCTATATAAGATTCTATCAACATTTTAGATGGAGGGTCCGCTAAGAGGGAGTCATTTAGCGTCCATGCCTGGGAGACCTCCAGTTATTTAAAAAAAAAAAACTTACCCTTGCAGTGGGGCTACCCCCACGCTGCAAGAAGTAACCGCTCGTTTTGGTCTCGGGGCCGGAATACAGAAGATAAACTCACCTGATCCTTAATCCTGCGGTGGTGAGTGCTCACCTCCTCCTCTCTGCTTCAGCTATGGAATGCCACTTGGCGTCCTCAATGGACCTGCATTAGGTGTGATGTCAGCGGGGCTTAGACCACTGGGGCCCAGGGGAGAAGAGGCTGCAGGGACCAGCCTTGCAGCCAGATAGGACCGAAGATCAGGTGAGTATATATATATATTTTTTAAATTTGAGCCCCTAGGCTAAAATGAGCTGTTAACGCTTGCATTGCTGGAGTTGGCCCCCATTGCAAATGTTAATTTTTATAGATTGCGGGAGTTCCCCTTTAAGGGAGAACCTTGCAAACTAAATAATGTGCATTTATAGCAAGCAGAGGTCACTATCACACCAGCAAAGGCTATTTTAAAAGAAATGCAATAGACTCAACTTTTTGGAAATAGAAGCAGTGGTGTGTTACAAAGGAAAAGCAGAAACAGAACTTCGAGACAATCCAGGTATGATCTAACTACCGTTTGCTAAATTCCTATGTATCATAAACAAGTTTGTTTTTGCATAATGTTATATTACTGCATACTATGTACACCTTTTATTCATCTTTTTTGCATCTTCTGCAGCCTTGTATAGCTACTTCCTCTCTACACACATTCCAGTGTTGGCTGCACATTATTGCTCTGGTCCTACTTCCTGACTGTGACATTGGTGGGACATGTCTGTGTAATGTGTCTGCACAGCCAATTGTAGTCTTTATCAGGGACATGATGATGTTAAGATGTGGGGATATAAAGATGGAGGCGAGATGAGCGAAACCAAAATAAAATAAAAATTATACTAGAGCAGAGTTGCCTGATCAGTAAAGCCGTGGAGGTGCAGATGGCGGGTATGTTTGGGCTCCGTCATGTCATACGTTACTGATGGTGGAGAATTAACTGCAGATAAATTGAAAACCTCTGCAGACCATTGCTGGTGGCAGTGATTGGAAGTTCTCTTACTATCCACCAGTCCTAGGAAGATGCGTCTGTCTGTGGGCTGCAAAATATTACTACCATCCAGTCCTAGGAAGGTGCGTCTCTATCTGTGGGCAGCATAATGTTACTAATAGTAATTTACCACCCACCAGTCCTGGGAAGATGCCTCTGTCTGTGGGCTGTATAATATTACTACTCACCAGTCCTAGGAAGATGTGTTTCTGTCTGTGGGCTGTATAATATTACTCACCAGTCATAGGAAGATGCCTCTGTCTGTGGGCTTTATAATATTACTACTCACCAGTCCTAGGAAGATGTGTTTCTGTCTGTGGGCTGTATAATATTACTCACCAGTCATAGGAAGATGCCTCTGTCTGTGGGCTTTATAATATTACTACTCACCAGTCCTAGGAAGATGTGTTTCTGTCTGTGGGCTGTATAATATTACTCACCAGTCATAGGAAGATGCCTCTGCCTGTGGGCTGTATAATATTACTACTCACCACCAGTCTTAGGAAGATGTGTCTCTATCAGTGGGCCGCATAATATTACTGTCCACCAGTCCTGGGAACATGCCTCTATCTGTGGGCTGTACAATATTAGTGCATGTCCAGGCAGTCTTGGATAGAATGAGGAAGGGTTAGAACCCATAAATAAAAAAGATAAAAAGTTTTAGTTGGACAAACACTTCAAGTACATATTGAAATAAAAAAAAAGTAGTTGTGAAGGGTAAAGCGTACTGCATGCACGACTTTCATGAATATGACCAAATTCTTACAATCACCGACATTATTTTCACTTCACTGTGGTTTTATGGAATTCATCAAATGCTTTATTCGTTGATATCATAATATAGCTTTTTGTAGTATTTAAAAAATGATCTCTGTGGGTAAATGATCCCCACAGTTAAATGGTCTCAGGAATTAAATGATTGCCATGGTTAAATGATCCCAGGGTTAAATAGTCTCAGGGGTTAAATGATCCCAGGGGTAAATCTCAAGTGTCAAACTCAAGGCCCAGGGGCCGAATCCGCCCCACCAGGCCATTTCCTAGACTTCTACTTTCAGATCTAGGTATCAAGTTATTACTAAAACCAGTGATAATTGAATGCAGAGGCAATTATGATAAAGATTAGATCCATTTATATAGTCTTACAGATACCTTTGAGGGCAACCATAATGTTGATGCGGCCCACGATCAAATTGAGTTTGACACCCCTGGAAATGATCCCAGGGGTTGATCCCCACGGTTGAGTGATCCCAGGGGTTGAATGATCCTAGGGGTTAAATGATCCCAGGGGTTAAATGCTCCTCATGGTTGAGTGATCCCAGGGGTTAAATAATCCTAGGGGTTAAATGGTCTCAGGGGTTAAATGATTCCGGTGGTTAAATGATCCCAGGGGTTAAATTATCTCCACGGTTGAGTGATCCCAGGGGTTAAATGATCCTAGGGGTTAAATGATCCCAGGGGTTAAATGATCCTGACGGATGAGTGATCCTAGGGGTTAAATGTTCTCACGGGTTAAATTTATTCCGGTGGTTAAATGATCCCATGGTTTAAATGATCCCCATGGTTGTGTGCTCCCAGGGATTAAATGATCCCAGGGGTTAAATAATCCTAGGGGTTAAATGGTCTCAGGGGTTAAATGATTCCGGTGGTTAAATGATCCCAGGGGTTAAATGATCTCCACGGTTGAGTGATCCCAGGGGTTAAATGATCCCAGGGGTTAAATGATCCTAGGGGTTAAATGATCCCAGGGGTTAAATGATCCTGACGGATGAGTGATCCTAGGGGTTAAATGTTCTCACGGGTTAAATTTATTCCGGTGGTTAAATGATCCCATGGTTTAAATGATCCCCATGGTTGTGTGCTCCCAGGGATTAAATGATCCCAGGGGTTAAATGATCCTAGGGGTTAAATGATCCCAGGGGTTAAATGATCCTGACGGATGAGTGATCCTAGGGGTTAAATGTTCTCACGGGTTAAATTTATTCCGGTGGTTAAATGATCCCATGGTTTAAATGATCCCCATGGTTGTGTGCTCCCAGGGATTAAATGATCACAGGGGTTAAATGATCCCCACGGGTCTCTCTTCGGGAGAGCCCCCCGCCTAGTACTGTGAGGGACCTTTTCCAGCAGGTCCCCAAAGGATCGGGATCCACCGGCCTTCGGGTTGGTGGACCAACAGACTCAACCCCTGTCAGGAGCCTTGCGACCGGGGGGGGTCGGGTTTCGAGGTCCCTTCTTAATTGAAGAACCAAGAACCCTTGTGCACGTTTTTGTGTGCTGTGATTTCACGGTTCACTTTTCTTGTTCACAGGTGATCCCCACAGCTAAATGGTCTCGGGGGACAAATGATTTAGTAGTGTTTGATGTACCTTCTCTATTATGCCTATGAGTGATGTACTTTTCATATTCATGTTGACATTGCTGAGTCTGCAGTGGAAAATCAGCAGAATCTGTGAGACCTGCAGAAAGCTGCATCTGACCCCTTCACACACAGTTTTACCCATGGACAATGCATATCAATATTAAAGACCTTTTTATTTTATTTTTTATTTTTTTATAATTGATCTGAACATTGTAACCAAAATACATTGTTTTATCCTGTCAGTGAATTGTTACAGGTTTTTAGTGATGCCTTTTAATAAAATAAGGGAATTCTCTGAAATTACCTATGGAGGTAGAAGAGCTTACCGTACTAATAGAAAAAGATTAATTTGTTAATACTTTCCCTGAGCAGGAATTGTGCAGAAAATCTCTTCTAGCCGGGATTTAAAAGTGCGAGTGGTTCTGAGTTCAGTAGCACTACCTCGTGGACGACAGTGAACATTTTGTCAGGAGTAGATGAATTAAATACAGATGACTGTAGACTGCGGAATAACGGGCCATTTTCATGTAATAATAATCTGCGGAATCATTATTTGTTGGAAAAAAAAATAAAAATGAAGTCCAGTAATATACTTATTACAGGAAACATACGGTTTTACTTTTCTTTCAAAGCAAAGCTAGTATAAGTGCATGAAGTCTGTGTTCCTTAGCCCTTCCCATAATCACCGGCTCATCTACAGTATGCTGGGGACTGGCTGCCAATCATAGGCTCATTCTGTTAGAGTGCTGTGAAACCAACATGTTTCGGGCACTGAGGGCTGGATGACTGAACTTCTTAAATAATTTGCCAGAGATCGTAGCGCTGGAAAACAGGGGAGTTCAGACATCTCTGACGGATAAGTAGGTATTGAATGCCTTCTACTGTGGAGGGAGGTTTTTGTTTATAGTAAAATTTATTAGAGAGTAAATAAAATGAGAGTTTTTACAAGCTTATGCCTGGTTCACACCTAGGCGACAGTGTTTTTGTGCATTCTAGATGCACGTTTTTTGTGCGTTTTTTGCACATTTATATGCGCGTTTTATGCACATGCGTCAATAAGCACGTTTTTTTGTGAGCAGATTGTTGCTCATTGATGTTAAGGAGAAAACGCGTGTAAAAAATGTGCAAAAACACAGCAAACGGGCGTTTTTTAAGTGTTTCCTATTGAGTCTGTGGGGCCAAAAAGCTCTGTAATATGCCAAAAAAAAGCTCCTGTACTTTTTCCAGCGACAGGCGTTTTGCTTATTGTGACAAAACGCTCGGATGTGAACAGGGCCATAGAAATTAATGGGATTTTTTGGAGGGCAGATTATTTGAGCGTTTTAGGTCAGAAAACACGCTACAAAACGCTCAGTGTGAACCAGGCCTAAGTGTGCATGTATGCGTGTGTATGTTTTAGGGATGCACCGAGATATCGTCCGCCGAAACATATCGGCTGAAAATGGCACTTTTGGCTACATTTTCGGTTTCGGCCTGACTTTTTTTAAATTTCGGTTTTGACATTTCCATTTCGGTGCACCTCTAATATGTTTATTTTATTTATAATGGGAGAATTTATCAATACTGGAGCAGACAAAATCTGGAGTTACTGTGCATGGCAACCAATCAGCTTCTCTCTCTCATTTTCAAATTTCAACTGAAAAAACTGAACAGAGAGGCTGATTGGTTGCCATGGGCAACTGCTCCACATTTTCTCTGCTCCAGTTTTGATAAATTCCCCTCATCGTGCTTTAGAGAGAGAGAGAGAGAGAGAGAGAGACAGACAATGCAGCACAGCCAAATTGCAAATTATGATTGAATTGTAATGTAATAATACAAATGACTCCATTCGACCAAGAAAACAAGAGAGGACTAAATACAGGTAAAGTGAATGAAGCTTTTGTTTTAATGGTGAGGAGATTTCTCAACAGCTCATAGCTGCATTTTTTGCAAAGTGTTTTCAGGCATCGGGGGCTAGGCAGGCAGGAATACAGCAGGATGATGTTGCTCTTCCTGTCCAATGAGAAGACAGCTGCAATGCTGTAATCAGAAATAGTAGTGTTACTTTCCAGTAAGTGCAGTGGCCAGTGTTGTGTAAGGCCACTGCACTTTTGGCCAAACAGACTTGCAAATGTTTAGCAAGTCAAACTTCACATACATGTTTGTCATCTGAATGTTTACCTGTATGCCTTAGGGTTCACCGTGAAAAGAACCAATTGATGCAGACTTGTTTTACAATGTACAAATTAAGGGTATCATCCATGTCCATCCTTCATTACTTGATGAATCAGTGACCTGAAACAAGCATGCGCATATCATAAGCACCAGTTTTCTCCAGGTAAGTGACTCAGTATTAAAGCAGAGATTGCGTCATAAAACAAGTCAGTAATAGCAGCTTCTATATATTTTTTTTCCTTGTAAAGATTCCTTTGACCCTTCATATTGGGTAGACATCAAATTAAAGGGGAACAGTAATTGTTAATATTAACTAAATGATGTGCTGAGTGAGAGAAGTAAACACAGGCAGCCATCCATTGCTGCTGAATTTACTAGGCCGATCTTTGTAGAAAATGGGAATTTTGGTTAATATAAGAGTTAGAAAGCAAAACGTATAAAACATAGGAATTTAAAGTGAGAACAGCTGGCTGCCATTCAACCTGGAAGAGGAACAATGACTGGGTGCAGTGAGTCTGTGGGGGGAGCACTAAGGTTTTTATTTTTAGACATGCTGAACCATCCTTTTTTATTCACCTGGAGTTGTGCTTCAACCTGGTTTAAGGTGCCATCGCCCCTTTAAAAAGATTGAGTGTCCTTAATTTGGTAAACCGGTTATAAAATTCTTGCAGAGTTAAAATGAGTTTTGTGAGCTGAATCATATCTTCACAAATGGCTTGGCATATGAATATTGTTTTTTAAGATCACGGCACGACATTTCAGAATGAAACAACTGCCAAAACAAGCGTCTGATGTAAGGGGCCCCTCGAAATCTGAGCATGTTCCACTTGCTTTCTAAAGTCGGAGCATGGGTATCCATAATCTAGCTGGGAAAATAAGTCAATACCAGCATCCGACTGGGCCAATCAAAGAAGGGGAAACCGTTTTCAGACTGCTATGAGTCATATTATATTTCTAACAAACAGCTCTCGGTTTCAGGAGTATTCACCATGCATTGTGTGGTGGCTTTCATGTGCAGACTGAGACTCCTGTTTTCTGGTCCTGCAGATACTTCTAGGAACTGTTTAACCTCTGTAAACACCAGCCTCACCCATCACCTCTGCTTATAATCTGGCCCTGTTAGAGCTGCAGATAGGGTACATTTACAGATAAATAACATAAATTACGTTAAATACACATACACTATATTGCAAAAAGTATTGGGACACCCCTCCAAATCATTGGATTCAGGTGTTCCAATCACCTCCATGGCCACAGGTGTATAAAATCAAGCACCTCGACATGAATTCAAGCTTGAATTCAAGCGTGGTACCGTGATAGGTTGCCACCTGTGCCATAAGTCCATCCGTGACATTTCCTTGCTTTTAAATATTCCACGGTCAACTGTTAGTGGAAGTGGAAGTGACTGGGAACAACAGCAACTAAAAATGCCAGGTTTTTAAGATTTTGAGCTTCAGAATTTTTTTCCACCTTCTAAGGAGACCTATAATTTGTGCAATTCAGTTAAAAACCAACTGAAATCTTTGGGGCAAAAAAACAAACAAACTTACAATAACTTGGTTGCAAAAATATTCCCACCCTTAAACTAATACTTTGTTGAAGCACCTTTTGATTCTATAACGGCATTCAGTCTTTTGGGGTAGGAGCTGCAGAGGTGATCAATTTTCACATGTAGCTTTAAACCTATTGTTCAGCAGTAAATAGAATCCAGCACAATCATAGCGACTTATAGTAGGTTGTACCACAAATTTTGCTGACCAGGAATGGATTGTTATAGGTGCAACCAGGAGGCCAATGGTAACTCTGAAGGAGCTGCAGAGGTGATGCACATTTACACGTGGATGCATGATATCTATCTATCCTATCTATCTATCTATCTATCTATCTATCTATCTATCTATCTATCTATCTATCTATCTATCTATCTATCTATCTATCTATCTATCTATCATATATATCTATACACACACACACACACACTTTATGGTTTAGGTACTAGATAATTTTTTTTGATTTAGGTACTTGATTCAAACTCAAATACATATGGGGGTCTGTTTATAAATACGGTATTTTCACACAAAATTCGATCGTTAAAGCTGTGTGAATATTGTGTAAAAAAAAACTCCTATATATATCCACACGAATTAAAGGGCCCAAATCATGCCAGGAAAACATGCCCCAAACCATAACACTGCCCCTACCAGCTTGAAGGGTTGGACTCATGAATGTGGGGTGCATGCTTTCATGCTGTTCCCACCAAATTCTCACTCTGCCATCTGCATGATGCAACTGGAAACGTGATTCATCGGACCACATTACTTTTTTCCCAATGCTCGACTCTCCAATCCTTGTGTTCCTGTGCGAATTGGAGAAGTTGTATCTTGTTAACTGCAGACAGCAAAGGTGTTGGAACAGGCCTTCGGCTTCCATATCCCATACGATGCTGTGTACAGCGAACAGTGCGTTTAGAGATCATTTGAGAGGATCCCTGATTAAGATCTGCAGTACTTTGATGCACTGTTGCCCTTCTGTTGTCTTGTATCAGTCTTGCCACTTTCGGTTCTGCCCTAACATTGACAAGTCGCTGACGGCCACAATTCGCACGTTCAGACCCAGATTTTCGGCTGACAGTCCAGTCTTTAAACACTTTAACAACAGCTGCTCTTGAACATTTAACGAATTCTGCTGTTTTGCTGATACACGCTCCATGGCTCTGAGCACCAACAATCATCCCACGTTCAAAGGCTGTTATAAATCGCGTTGTTTAACCATATCTTCAGAAACAAATCACTTCTACTGTCGTGATAAACAACCTGCTTCCCTATTTATAATGGTCTGGCCCTCTAGCAACTTCAGCACGAAATTATAGCTAATTTGCCTACAAACGTCAGGTGGTCATAATAATCTGGCCACTCAGTGTGTATATGTATGTGTGTATATGTATGTGTGTGTATGTATATGTATATATATCTATAGATATATATCTATAGATATATATCTATAGATATATATATTTATACATACACACACATACATATACACACATACATATACACACTGAGTGGCCAGATTATTATGACCACCTGACGTTTGTAGGCAAATTAGCTATAATTTCGTGCTGAAGTTGCTAGAGGGCCAGACCATTATAAATAGGGAAGCAGGTTGTTTA
>NW_017306331.1:1523332-1529483 GCF_000935625.1 Nanorana parkeri | reverse complement strand
GTGTTACAGACTTTACTGCGGTTCATTGTAAAAACTTTTGTACAATGAACTGCAGTAAAGTCTGTGACACGGAGCTGGAGGAGGGACAGCTGTATGTTCCGGCATGTGTGCTGTGAATACAACAGGCGGCTGCCTGTCAATGACAGTGATCACATCACTGTTAGCCTGGCGGGGGCAGAGCTTATACCCGTCATGGGGGCAGAGCCTATACCCAGCATGGGGGCGGAGCCTATACCCATCTCTGCAGGCACCCACAGCCACATCCTGGTATGTGGGTTTATTTATTTTTTTGTCTTTAGCTCGTATATCTTACAGTGATTTATTATTCCAGTGCTGAATACCGGTGATAAGTTCTGTGTTTATTTTGTTTATGCTTTCTAAAGTTATTTTTAGATCTGATCTGTACATCTCCGAATTTTTAAATAATATTCAGTCTCCAATTGTTCTTCACCAGATGCCTTAGGAGGAAATTACACTTCCTTCCCTGTTGTGCTGTTTTCTTTTTCGGAGTATAAGAATGTGTTTTTGACGTTACCGAGTTATCTTTTTTACATTCATATCCTGAAAATGTAAATAGTTGCTTTGTCATCAATAATTTGTCTTGTAACATAATGTTGGTGAAAAAATTAATCATAGTATGTTTTATGTTGGGGAATTTAATAAAATGTGTAAAAAGAAGTAAGCAGATTAATTATTTGATTTAGTAAGGCTGGGTTCACACCTTCCGTGTGTGTTATGCATTTACATGAGCGGTGTTAACATGCGTCGTCATGTGTACTGAAAGATGCAACATGTGTTCACAAAAGTGTCTTTATTGACATATATACATTTTGTCCTTTTATCAGGCTCAGTATGCATCTTCATTAATTTGAGGGACACCATGCGCAGTCATTTCAGCACCCGTCTCTAAGGGGTACACCAGTCAGGAGTGCGGTGGGATATTCACTGTGCTGCCTTCAATAGGGTCTAAAATGTGCATCAATTCACTGAAAATAGACCTGTGTTTTTTTGGTCAATGCAGAGCACAGATGTGAACTTGCACCATTAAAAAAAATGGCAAAGCTGTGCGCATGGAATTGTTCCAACGCAATGGTGTGAACAGGACAGTGAGGTAAAGAAGAATTTCAGGCACATTTTTGTAGTATAAGTGAAGGGTTATTTTTTGAGTTTTTAGAGATAGCAGATGAACTGCACACCATTTTCCGGACCAGATGTGGTCTGGAAAATGGTGTGAACCTGCCCGCAGTTCCAGTGCATTCCAGGCCAGACAAAATAAGACATGCAGTATTTCTATGGTCTGGAATGGACTGCGCTGGTGTGAACAGAGGCCAGAAACAGCATAGGGATACATTAGGATGCATTTTGGATCTGGAAACAGTCTGGTCTGGAGATTATCTGGATGTGATGTGAATGGGCCCTAAAATATTTGTAAAGCAGTGTGTCCTGATGGAAGTTATCTGAGACTTCTATGAGAACTTCGAGGTATAGTTGTGTCTGATCTGGATATAGTGTAGGTGCATCTTTTCTAAGAGGAATATTTCCCCATGGCTGCAGT
The DNA here is from genome assembly GCF_000935625.1 of Nanorana parkeri. Classification (NCBI taxonomy): domain Eukaryota; kingdom Metazoa; phylum Chordata; class Amphibia; order Anura; family Dicroglossidae; genus Nanorana; species Nanorana parkeri. The sequence goes on along the minus strand of NW_017306331.1, from coordinate 1,527,928 downwards.
AGTAAAATGAATGGACTCATTCCTAAAAAGGAGCAATGATTATTTAAAAACCGAAAACTTCCTGCACCTAAAGCAGCCCAGCTTTTCTGGGGCAGGTCATGTCAGTCCAATCCGATTGATTTGTTGAATCACAAATGATTTAGACCAGGGTGGTGCCTATTCTGATTTTAGAGAAGCATTCTATATGGTTCCACCTAATGATCTCATGCAAATGTTGTACAAGCTACAACTTAACCCTTGAGTGACTTGGTGGCTATGCAGTTGACTAAAGGATAGATATCAGTCTGGTTGTAAATGGGGTTCATTCAGAAAAGACATCAATCACTAGTGGTGTACCACAAGGCTCTGTACTAGGCCCTCTTCGTCCTAATCTGTTTCTAAGTGATATAGCTGAAGATTTGGTAGGCAAGGTTTGTCTTTTTTTGCAGATAACCCCAAGGCGTGCAATAGAGTTGCTATTCCTGGAAGCGTTTGTAATATTAAAGCAGACCTTTACACTTAAAAATCATATTCTACCAATGCATCCCTCTATGTATGATTACTAATAACATAGACATGCCAGGTGTAAATTGCTGTGATAATGAAAAACTTACACTTGCAGAGCATTCACTTCCTGCTTTGAAAGGGCAAAATTACTTCGGTTTGCCACAGCAATGCTGCTGTTCTAAAAGGAGAGGATATGCTGGTCCTATAGAACTTTAGATTAAAAAAAAAACAAAATATCCCTACGCAGGAATCACTGATTGCAGATTGCAAATAGCTGTATAACACAGTTTACATTATAATCTAGTCTCATCAGATTGTGTTCTATTGAAAATGTCCCTGGGTATGCTATGATAAGCATTAGAATACAAATTTGAATAACAGGCATATATAAAATACACAGATTGATACAACTCTGTATTCAACAATACATCATTAAATGTCTTTTTAACCACTTGCTGACCGGGGTGATAAACCCCCTTCCTGTCCAGGCCATTTTTCAGTATTCTGCGCTGCAGTACTTTGACTGACAAACATTTGTCAGTTCTGTTAGAAAACATTTATTATTACCCAATTTTCTGGTAAAAGATGGGGTCACATCGGGTAAATAGACACCAAACATGATAAATTGCGTGCGCCCGCAAAATCGCAAAAACCTACCATGCCTAAAATTGTCCATAGGTGACGCTTAATTTTTTTTTTACCACTTATCAATTTAGTTATTTTTTACACTTAACTTGATTGCTATCGCATGGGGGCTAAAAATCCCCCTATGTGATAGCCAAAAAACAATGACAGGTCATCTTTATGGAGTCCCCAAGACCCCTAATGTCACCTTGGGACCCTGAAAGAAGCTGATGAAGCAGAGATCTGCTTCACCAGCTTCTTCTCTGTCTAGCAGCCAGAGAAATAACAGCGAAAGGTAGACATTGTGTAATACACATCGCTTCCGCTTTTAGGAGGAGGAGGAGAGCAGCGGTTGGAAATGCTGATCTCTGCTCCTTCTCCGGGCACTGCAGGGGGACAGCGGTGCCCGGCATAACCAGTAACGGACAAGGGGGGGTGAGTGCGGCAGCGGGTGGGGTGCTGCCATGCAAGGTTATACAAGCGATCAGCTGGCTATAGAGCCGGCCGAACGCTTGTATGAAACAGCCGGTAACCTTCCCGGAGGGATTTTGCTCGCATACTCCTAGGAAAAAAAAAATCACGTACATGTATGTCCACCCATCGGGATGGGTCCGCCCGTAATTTTTACGATGGGCGGACGGCAATGGGTTAATGTAAGTAGTTTAAGTGCCTGCATTTGACCTGGTATCAGCCTCTTGCAGTCTCTGGAGGCGAGAGCCGAGTGACAGAAAGATTACCCCATTCATTCTGCTGCTTCTCCTATTGTCTAGTCACAGGCAGGGGGAGGGACAAGACCTGTAAATGTTACTAAACAGTTGCAGAGAAAACCAATGTTACTGAACTGTAGCAGAACTTTGCCCTGCCCAACTAAGTAGTAGAGCTGTGCAATGTCAGAAATGGATAGTCAGAAATACAAATCCTTGGGCAGGTAATTCAGCTCCTTTCTATGTATTTCATCTGCGTATTTAGCTGTTTGCCCAGAGTTCAGCTTTAAGGGCAATTGTACGACGGTATTGTGGTGTGCGTTGACAGAAAACTACTTTATAAATCTGAACTGTGATTCAGTGTAATTCGAGTCCATTGCAGTGTTACTGAGCTCAGCCATTATTTTCTGTCTAACACAGTTTTACTTTCCAATGCATATTTTATTAATCTGTGACAAATTAAACATGGCACATGCACGCATAGCAAAAAAAGTCACAATGGTGCATGCAGTAAACTGCTTCCCCTGCCCAGTATATGAAAGGGACTGCTTCAGGCTTGTAGAAATGGAAAACATTAAATACTGAAGACATGAACACTAATTATAAGCTCCTACCAGGAACATCCGGCCTTGGCCTTAATTTCCCATTATCCAAATTGCAGTGCTGCATTTGGATAAATCTTGATACTTGGGTGGAACTGTTCTAAAGGTCATAATGAACCCTGCACTTAATGAGTCCATTAGATGCAGCAATCAATAATGAGCATCTGACTATTATGTTTATTGATGAGCTGATTGCTCAGAGACCGTCTTTAGAGAACGCAAATCCATTTTGATACTGGAAAATTGGCTCTTGATGGCCACAGCAGAAAGAATTTCAACTCCCTAAGATGCATCCTGCAATATTGTAAAACTCATTAGGGACTTCTGTGGCTTAGACAGCTTTTACAAGAAGCTTGCACACATTAATTATTGTCTGAGTCCTGGCAAACATCACACAATATCTGTTGTTGGATGAGGTCATTTATAGACTTGATCAAGGCTTGCCAACTGTGGTCAGAAATGTTTTTGTCCTCATGAGAAGCTTACAACCACCTTGACAAGCTAGTTTTACAGAGAACTGTATTTGCCTGGAATCTAATAAGAAAACCCATTGTCCCCATTAAACCTGGACAAATCTTAAGGAGCCAAAAGACGCCAATGTGCCTAAGAATATATAGCTGTTGCTTATATGTTTTGAATCCTTTTAGTTGTTTGTGGAAGCTCCTCATTAACATCCTAAAATAACCCGCTTGCATCCAGTCTGGACCAACCCACCATGTTATTCACACTTGACCTGTAAACAGCTTAGAAAGCTTTTAAAAATTTCACAAAAGAAAACATTCCTGTAGAACAATGGTCACTAAATGGCGGACCGCGGTCCGGACACTGACCGAGTGACAGTTCTGTCCGGACTGTGATTGCCGACCTTTGTTGGGTTACGGCTGGCTGGCACTGGATACAGCCGCATCCAAAGGCCGGTGTTTTCACTGCCAGCCATAACCCAGCGCAGGCTCTCCCTCCACTTCAGTCATTGGTTGCTAGGGACCACTGGCTTCCTAGCAACCAGTGAGGTCAGGAATGCCTGGCTGCTACAACTACAAATGATCTGTACAGCCACCCAGATCACTTGAACTAGTCCGCTGTTGTAATACCCCCCCCTCCCTGCACCCCTTCCCTCTCCACTAACAGTTCACGGCGGAATATTTAGTAGCAAGGAAATCTCACGGAACACCTGAATCCAATGATTTGGAGGGATGTCCCAATACTTTTGGTAGTATAGTGTATATATAAAATAATGGCATATATTTCAAGGTATGTATCTACCTCTTGCAGTCAAATATGGGAAACCACACTATATGTTAACCTTTTACACAATATACCTAAAAGAATTATACCTAAAATATATTTCTTACTTGCTAGTTGTTTCCCTTGAGCACGATTATACATAGGTACCCTATGGGCAGCTTCTATTGCATAAAATAGATAGAAATGTACACCTATGGGACACAGTAAGGGACAGAGACTGTGCATTAAGCAGCCAAGCCTTGCAATCTTTAACCCTTTATTTGTAAACACAGTGTCCACATCCCATTTACTACTATGAAAGCATCCAACCCAATACAGACAGGGATAATTATAGTAAACATAACTCCCCAGTTTCTCCTTAACAATAAATGGAGAGGGGAAGCTAACTAATCTTTTTCAGCAAGCGATAAAAGTAAGCTGCAATTTTTCAAATCTCTTTTTAAACGCATGCTATGTGAATGAGAACAATATAAAGTAGGTATTATGCCAAAGTGGAAATACACGTTAATGCAACACTAAAAAGATTAGCATACAAAATAAATAAAAAAAGTTTAAAAAAATAGTTTAAAGCCACACTTCAGTAAAAATTATCATTTTCACACCGCACTGGGTGTGTAATTTATAGCTGCAATTTTTCAAATCTCTTTTTAAACGCATGCTATGTGAATGAGAACAATATAAAGTAGGTATTATGCCAAAGTGGAAATACACGTTAATGCAACACTAAAAAGATTAGCATACAAAATAAATAAAAAAAGTTTAAAAAAATAGTTTAAAGCCACACTTCAGTAAAAATTATCATTTTCACACCGCACTGGGTGTGTAATTTATTAATAAAATCTGTGTTTTATGCGTGGTGGGCCAAAGCACACCAAAATACATTTTGTGAAGGGCCTCAGTGGCGGAACTACCGCCGGTGCAGCCGGTGCGGGCGC
>NW_017306331.1:1506830-1518916 GCF_000935625.1 Nanorana parkeri | reverse complement strand
CACCGGGGCCCCGCACTGCCGACGTGCTTCTCAGTGAAGGGGCGGGTCCTATGACTCACCTCTGCTCCCGGCCACGTCCATGGTAATAGGCGGCGGGAGGGGAGGTGAGTCACAGGAGGCGTGTGTGTGTCACAAGCCCCGCCCCCTGCAGTGCACGGTGGCAGGGGGGTTAAGGGTTGTGTACTCCTTTTTCATTTAATTATACATGTGCATTATAATGGGGAATATTACACTGTAATGTTCCCTATTATAATCTATTTCTCTGATTTAAATGATTACAGGAAGGCCTTTGTTCTATAAAAGTTTGAGACTACGTTAGAATGTGTGAGCAGTTACTTGGTCACACATTTTAACATAATCTCGCACAGTTTTTCGGCGGTGGAATAGGTGAAGAATTCCAACGTTTTCTACGCTGTTCCAGGGCAGATCGGCATCGCAAATCGTATGTGCAGGAGAACCGATCTGCCCTGAAACAGCTGATCGGTTCTGAAATGTCACTTTTATCCGACTTTGTGAGTGCGGTGAAATGTGAGATCGCAGTCGGAGAGAAGTGACATTTTCAGGACCGATCCGCTGTTTTAGGGCAGATCGGTTCTCCTGCACTTGCGATTTGCGATGCCGATCTGCCCTGGAACAGCTGGGAAAGCGCTGGAATGCTTCACCTATAGGCGGTCACACATTCCGCCGAAAAACTGGGCGGGATTACGTTAAAACGTGTGACCATGTCACCGGTCACACATTCTAACGTAGTCACAACCTTTGATAAAACACCGCCATCAGGGGGGTACGGCCAGTACCCATGTGAGGGGTCTGGGGGGCCTCTTGCATGGGTATCAACTCTACCGGTGCGGCATGGCAGAGGTGACAGGGGAGGGGGTGGAGGAGGCCGGGCCCCAGCAGCAGCAGGTAAGAGGAGGTACAGGGAAAGGGATCCCGACGACCAGACCACCTGGGACCCTGCAGAGCCCACCATAGATAGTCTCAGGTGGGCTATGCATGATCTATGGTGTGCTCTGCAGGGTCTCAGGTAAGTCCAGCACGCTACTGCAACATAACATTAGAGACCGCTGGGGGAGGGGGGGGCGGCCGGGAGCGGATCACACTGGCATCTGACACTTGCACCAGGGCCCTTTGGTTATTAGGTCCGCCACTGAAGGGCCTATAATAGGCTATATTGAGGAGGTGTGGGTGATGCAACCTAAGCAACATTCTGCATTATTTTGTGCTGCAAGGTAAGATTTTTATACTTTGCAGTGACCCATCTTTTTAGTTAAACACCCAGCGCCGTGTGTAAATCATTTTTCTCCAGAGTGTGGCTTTAAATAAAAATGGAGACATAATCATGTTAAAAAAAAAATGAATTAAACAAAAAAAATAAGCAGAAAAATATCTAAGGGATAATTGTGGGAAAGAGCTAATAAAGTGTCTTTTAGAGTTAACTAACGGGTTCTAAGGGCTAAATAGGAACAAATATCAGTACTCTAATTGCGGAGCACTATTTGACACTGTTATGCAGTCTTTGGAGCTGTGAGGCAGTGTGTGTGAAGTCAATAAGGCTGCACACATAAGATTTACATATGATTGTGCATCATTTTACAATAGTTTGCTGTATGTACTTGGCTTTTGTTCTGGTATTCTGTTTTAAGCACACATTTACTACTGCTAAATATACTCCAGGAAAGCAGGCTGAGAATAGCTATACATTGATCACAGTATAGTTAAGTAATCTCCTGTCACTCCAATGGCTATATTCAGTAGGTTGTTTGAGGTCAGAGAAGCAGCAGCCGCAGTCTGCCAAGAGATTGCAGAGCCAGCAAGTTCTGGTAGAGAAATATCATTCACATACATCATCTCTCCTGGGGCTCGGAGTGATGACACTTTAACAACATGCTTTGTGCAGGTGATTTATGCTGATTTTTCTCTTTTAAAAACAAATTAAAGGGTAAAGACAAGGGGCTGGATAATCACTTTAAAGGGGAGCTCTAGGTCAAGATTCTAGCTTAAAAAAAAGCACATTGGCAGCAGTTATAAGACAACATTTCTGGCATGCATAATTTATGGGGAAGAGATTGAATCCCTGCTTGAGAGCTCCTAACACCAGGAGAAGATGACAGTTACAGGCAAATACAGAGCAAGTACATCAGACATGAATAGCCTGGAATTGTTCAGAAATTCAGTAAAGGAATTACTATGCAGGCTCTTTTCCATTGACCACCACTGTAAGGGGTCACTAGGCTGACCGCCAATGTAAGGGGTCACTAGGCTGACCGCCAATGTAAGGGGTCACTAGGCTGACCGCCAATGTAAGGGGTCACTAGGCTGACCGCCAATGTAAGGGGTCACTAGGCTGACCGCCAATGTAAGGGGTCACTAGGCTGACCGCCAATGTAAGGGGTGATGCTTGAGGACATCCAGGATCATCTAGTCCGTTCCTCCTCAACTTTACTGTACCTGGCTGGCCCTTTCACTCATTTAATGTTAGTTCTTTCAATCATGGAGGCTCAGCATCACATGTAGGTGTTACCTATGCCAGAGTGAATGCAAACAGACTAATGTGATATAATAATTTTTCGCATTGGTTTCCTAAGACCTAAATATTATTTGAAGGGTCTACTGATGTAAATAGGTTAGGAAAGGCTGGCTCAGACAATGCACATAATCATACTCGGCAGTGCTATGGGGGATGGTGGGAGGGCCATGAGAGGCAAGGAGGTAGAGAAAGGACAGAAGGGGAGGAGGCTGACTGAGAGTCCATAATGGAGCACTTAAAAGGTCCTTTGCAGGGACTACAAGTAACTATGAAGCATGTGAACCAACAATGGATTCATCATTTCCTGTATATGATTTAATAACAAATATATTGTGGAATAGACTTATCATTTAAGACATATGGTAGGTTGCCATTCCCCTAAAAAATATTATTTCCAGGCGAACACAGTTTTCAACATGTTGAGTCACCAGGCAACTAGAATTTTCAGAATAAGATGACACCAGGTTTCCTAAAAACTGAACTCCAGGCAAACCATGTGAAGCATAGATGTAAGCTGTTTGCCTACCAGAGGAATTGTATATCTGTCCAATCAGTCTTGACATTTACACAGCTCTGTCACACAGCATGCATTGCCTGTCTGACAGGGCAAGAGATCTGATTTTCTCTGGTGAAGTTCAGTAACACAGTTTTTGTCTCTCCCCTAGCCTGAGCAGGCTGATGAGCTCATCTCTTTGTCACTCCGCTATCTCCTTCTATCCACATGCTCTTTGCCAGCACATTTGTGTCAACACATCTAAATATCTTCCAGGCCTGCCTCTGTAGCCTGAATATTTTCGTACAGGTTGCAAGAGACTGATACAAAGTCAAATTCCGGTACTTGCACTAGTTACATTTAAAAAAATGCATTTAATGATGCAATAATTACAGAGCTGCATTCATTGCTTTGAAAAGCATTTCAGGTAAAATGTCAAACCAAACGATGAACAGTTAAAGGAGAATTATGTCACAGATAGGCTCAGTAGATCGGGAAGTGAGCAAACACATACCATAGCTCGCTCACATCTCGATCCATCTCTGCAGAGCCGTGAGTCACTCACGGCTCCCTGCAGGGATTCCCCCCTCCCCTGTTCCAATCCTCCAGCGCTGACTGGTGGAACGGATGGGGCAGGTACAGCTGGCTCTGCCTCTATATAGGCAGAGTCAGCTGTCAATCACACAGCTGGGTGGATCTGTTCCGGCTGCGGCGTCTCAGTATACCGCGAGTTACAGCTGAGCTTTGGGTCACGGGAGAACGCTAGTTTGCGTTCTCCCGTGACCTTTAGGAGAACTATGGGGAAAAGGCCTGACCCCATAGTTCTCCTTTAATGCTATGAAGGAAAATTGTGCTAAAGAATGTCTACTCAAGTTACCTATGACTTCTATACAAATGTCTCCGATCCCTTGCAGCCAGTTCTAGTATGGGATTCCCATCGCCTTTGGCAGGGACTGCAGCCTGTTGCCAGTTACCTTGTGTGCTGCAACCTTCCTCCTTCACATCTACATCTATTGGCATGCAAAGTGGACTGGGAAGAGATGGAAAAGTCAATAATTGACTATTCAATAACTAGGTGAGTGCCAAGACTGCTTTAATGCTCTTATAGGTGGAGATGGGAATCCCAGACCTGTAGAATCAGGGACTCCGAATAAAGTTTTCCCAGAACATCAAGTTATATGCTGATCTGCCAGAAATGTCCGCTGCTCTTAATTATCTATTGTGGGCAGACAATACACAGGACAGCTTTGATTTTTTTAATATGATCAATAGGTTTTTTTTTTTTTTTTTTTTTTAGAGGGGGGGTTGCACTTAAAGGGTATCTACAGTCAAAATCTAAAAACAAATCTGTATTTCTATATTGAATTTCCATAAGTTCTATCCCACTCCTAATAACCATATGCATCTAGAAGTTTGTAAACGTATTGAAGATGTCCATAGCATGTACTTCCTCAATGCACTGACAGTTTCACTCAGCCCTGTGAATATGCACTTCTCACAACAATGTAACATTATCATTGCTTGCTGGAAGCAATGCATGATGGGATATGTAGTCTTGAGAAACTGAGATTGCGTCGCATCGAGCAGCAGAAAAAGAGACGCAAAGCACACTGGGAATCCAGGAAGTTGATGAAAGTGATGAGCAGATGGAAGGCAGCACTCGCTACGTAAAAGGGATTTTTTCAAGTAAACATAGATTACATTATCAGACACAACTCTAGTATGCATTCCTATTACAATGCTGATGTTATAACAGGATAGGATATGCTGAGACTTTAGAACTCCTTTATTGAATAGATATCATGCAACACGTTTAATGTATAGCCATGTATGAGCAGTAACAAGCATACTTAAAGAATTTCAGAACTTTTCTCAACACTGAAGTGTTCTTGACAACAGGTTTTTTTTTTGGTGTGAGTTGAATCTTGAGTTGCTCAGTTTGGTTGCATTCCATTCAATGTAATAGGTCTCTTCGGTTTGTGGTCACTGTGCATAATAACACTGACATCTTCACACAGAAAAGATCATTGTGTTATGTATTCCCCAAAAAAAAACAACAGGTTTCCATATGTAGAAACATTTGCTCAGTCAAATCCTATTTGCTCTCCTGTGTTTTCACCCAGTCGTACCTGCTTATGGCGAGGGGCGAGCCGAAATTCGCTGTGCGGATATGTCCTGCTATTGTCATTATAAAGTGTAACTCTTGTCTGGAATTCATCTTCTTGAAAAACAGCAGTGCATTTCTTGGTGGGTGAGTGTGCCTAGGCCTCCTGTAGCTACAACTGTATAGCTGCAGTGTGAGATCTAAGGTACTGCCGCCGCTGACTGCTAGTCTCTAGAGATTTGGAGTGAGATTTGCTGATATCTGTGCTGTGCTGCTCACTGGAAACTCTGACATGAGGAAGCAAAGCCCTGCCTCTACCAAACTGGCCACCTCTATACAGAGACACGATGCAGAACAAGATAAAGTAGTGCTGCAGCTAACTATTATTTTCCTAATCGATTAGTTACCCGATTATTGTTGCAACTAATCGATTGGTTGTATTTAAAAAAAAATCTCTCTCTCTCTCTCTCTCTGTATATATATATATTTAAAGTGACATTAAACCCTCAGATTTTTTAACATAAAACAATACTGTAATGTGTGCCTTGCTGTAATCCATGGTTGTTTCCCTTCTCTTTGCTGCTCTTCCTTTTAAATCTGTATCTGTTCTCATGCTCTGCAGAACTTCTGTTTTGCAGCAGACTGCCTTGTCTCAGGAATGGATATATGGTGTCTGTGTATAGGTTTGTAACCTGAGCCAGCACTACAGGAAGAGGCCCTGAGCTGAAAAGGGAAGTTCTCCCCAAGCATGAGAAGACATGAGGATTTAAAAGGAAGAGCAGCAAAGAGAAGGGACACAACCATGGATTACAGTAAGGCGCACATTACAGTATTGGTTTATGTTAAAAAATCTGAGGGTTTAATGTCACTTTAAAGACAATGTTATGTAACGGGGAGAGAAATTCCTCTCTCCATGTGTAGATGCTTCGTACCAACCTAACCATCTGCTCAGTTTGTTCTTTGACTAAAGTGGAGTCATTACCAATCCGCAACTGCATTTTCTCAGAAATCTTATTTGAGGTGTAATTTTACATACTGTGATTGGTAACCATGGCAACAGTGTAATGACCTTTCAGTTGTATTGGAAGGGGAAAAAATCACATACTGTTTGCATTCTTGGTGGAAATAGCAGTGGCAGATCTATAAATGGCATTCTGGAAAAGGTTCAACTTTGTAAAACTTAGTTTAGTCTGTTTTTTTCCCTGTGTGGTTCTTTTACATTGTTTTTTGTGTTTATATTGGTGAGCAGAACATCTGCTAGGATTGCTGTTTGTTAAAGGACAAAAGTAGTATTATCTGCAGTCCACCATGTAAAGTTTAAAGTATGTACCCATTAATGTACTTCTAATATCATCACTTTATAATCCTATCAGCTTTCAGAGTTTGTTTTTCTGTTCAGGTCTCTCTGTGAAGATGTGGGATATCTTGATAGGCATTCCAAAACAACCACCCATGCTATTAAAATCCATGCAAATGAGTATTTCTGCTTCATAAATATATTTCCTGCCAGGAACATTACTTTTTGTATATTGTTACAAAATCCATTTATAGGCAAATTTCTCTATCGGACTGGTACAAGTTCAAAACCCTGTTGATAAATGCTGGCTTGGTACCCAGAGAGGAGATTGGAACATGCCAGTTTGGCTAATCAAGGGAGAACAATATGAACCACGCACCATTTGTTTCCAGTGCAAATAAAATAATCATTTAAGTTCCCAGACATGTATCAGAGCTGCGTGTTCCTGGGATGTGGGGCTCTGCCAGTACAGGCAACAGAAAAGCCTTCCAGTATCTCGACAATATAAAGTGTTCCTCTTATATAGTACTAAATGTATGATAGAGAAGGGGTAGGAAAGGTTGAGGTGGTACGTGGCTGTTGGTGATTACAATTATCTTCTCGAAGTATAGTCTTTAAAGGAACAATTCCAGGAAAATCAGAAATTTAGGTAGGTGAGTGTAACCCGTAATGTGCAATTGCCTACCTGGCATCCACTTGTATTTAAAAAAAATGTATCTCTCCCCATTGGTTGCATGCTTTTGTCCCCTTTGCTCTACATCATTAGAATTAAAGAACATCCATAGAAGCCTTTGAGTACATCCTGAGAGTCCAGCATGCTGCAGGACTAAATGTGGAGACTAAAAGCGTGTATGCAGTAAGGATAAGCTATTTTTTTTAAACAAAGCACCTATTAAAGAAACCAGTAGAGGAATATTTCATACGCCCATGCAGGTAAGGCTAGCTTTACTTGGTTCAGCTTCTGTGTTGTCACCCTTTTCTGCAAACTCCTGAGTTGGGCTAAAGGTAGAGATGCCAATACACTGTACACTGGGACATTCAGCTGGTCAGCACGGTAAGTTGTGGTGTTCAATCGCTGTTGCAGCAAGCAAAGATCTGCTGTAAATTCATATAAAGGGCCTAAAGGATTTTCACAGCTAAAAGTAAATGTAAAACTACAGATTTGCCAGTGCTTTATAAGTTATTGTAAGTTTATTTCATACAGTGCTTTATAATTATTCTTTTGTGAGGGATAAGCTCTACCTAAAAGTTCTGGTATTTTGGTATTTCTATAATAATGATCTTTGTAGTTCAGTGTTTTCTCCTAGACTTGGGTGCCCCCTGCTGTTTATTTCTGGTATTAAACCAGGAACTATTACAGCTATACTATTACAGCCATGCTAATCAATTTACCTGAATTCTAGGGCAAAGCTACCCAAAATATCTTTCAAGTTAGAGACTGTTTTGTATCTTTTCTGGATGGAGATTCTTTTTATCCACCTAAATGCTGGCAGGTTTATCCCTAAATGTCATGATTAGATAACTTTCAAAGGTGCATACTAATTAATATTGAACCTCTATTGTAACTACAATTTTGGTGCATTTAGATTTGTGTTTTACTGCTCCCAGACACCCCCAATCCCCTGCATGTCTTTCAGCCCCCCGGCAAGGGATCACTCACCTGTCCCGAATCCAGCAAGATATTGACTATATAGCCTTGACATTTCATTCTCTATGCTTGAGCGCAGTACATAGTCTCCATGCATTTGAATGGAGAGTAATGTTTGTAATACTGGAGAGGGATTCATAAAATCTCCCTGTGTATGGACCTGAATCTGATAAGTAATATACAGTGGAGGGTTTAGGAAGGTGATCTCATTACTGCAGATCAGAGATTCTGGCTGCTGTGGTTTATATGGAGCCCTTATTAAAGTGAACCTGTCACAAGCCAGGGCAATTCAAGCTGAAGATCTTAAAGTATATGTTGGGATAACACAAAAGCAGAGGTTGAACCAAGCTCAACCTTTACAAAAAAACATCAATATTTGCATTTAAATGCAGCTGCCTTTAATCTGGAACTAAGGATTATTTGGGCTTGCAGATTTAATGGAAGGTAACCTCACTTTTATAATTTATTTTTAACTTATAATCTCAGAATGAATTGGCGACATTTGTGACAGGTTTGCTTGAAAGCCCATCTCCAGGTTGGGTAGACTAGTCACCTAGCCCCCCCTACATTCTTTTTTTATTTTAATTTGTGTACATACATTTTTAGGAGTGGTCTTCAGTCTGGTTACATGATGTTCTGGGATCTTTTACTTCCATTGGCTGCATTGGTATGATACAGAGAACAATGCCATTTAGTGTAATAACACGCTGTTCTCTGCATCATTCTCCTGTGAGCCCGTTGATGCTGCCCTGGAGGGGAGGTGATGTCCGGGGCTCTCAGGAAGTGGGAGGCTGACTGGAAGAGAAGCAGCAGCCAGAACTAGAAGAAGACTAAAGGGCAGTGCTAGAGTGTAGCGAGGATAAAGACTGCTTTCGCATATTTAAAAACATTTTTTTTTTTTATGTGGGGTAGGGAATAGTTTATTAAAAAAATAAAAAGCTCTTCAGAAGCGTCCACCTGGTGTCTGCATGTATGTTTATAAGATAATGCTTTTATTTTGAGGGATGAGATCATTATTGTAAAATGCAGTCCATTCACAACAGGTGCATTGAACAGAAAGTGAATTCCCCTCAGATGTTTGCATGCCGATTTCTGATATATTGAGGCTGTAAAGCTGGCCATACACCTTACAACCATCGCAAGACTTTCGTCTTGCGATGGTTGTAAGGTATTTTAAAAAACGTACGCTCTGCCCATCTTGGACAGGCAGATCATACTTGCGATCATCGCAAGCCCGCCCTGCTGAAGGGCGGGCTTCCGATAACTGCAAAGCTGAACGGGCATCGGCATTTGTCTTACGAGCAGGCCACAAACCCGCCGAAAATCGTATGATTCTTGGCGGGTTTTCAAACATGCTCGTAAGACTACGACTGTACAGTAGAAACGGTCGCACGCCGTCCATAACCTGCTGATTATCGTACGATCGCGGGATTTCCCGCGATTATCGTACGATAATCGGCAGGTGCATGGGCACCTTTATGGCGATAAATAGCGCTATGCAAAGATCTTATCGAGGGATGATTCCAAGAGCTTTGCATAGGATTTGCATTCCATTCTAGGTTTTAAATATTTAAAATTCATCCATGTATGATTTTATGTTAGAAGCTGCAATTAGCAACATTTTTTATCTGAATTGAGGATCCTTTCCCTCTATGGGTCAGTCACATGTGGAATAATATGGGATTTGTGAGGATTCCCTTTCTTTTGGACATAACATGGCAGACTATGTCTGATCCAGAAAAAAAGTCCACTTGAAGCAAATAGAATGGCTGCCTTTCTTCTCTTTTAGATGTGCAGATAGATGGTGTGCACAGATACAAAGGGGGAATTAAGCAAAGGAAATGCATCAGTTTAGCAGTGTATATATTGGCGCAGTGAAAATATTGCACCAAATTAACAATGGTTTTTTAAAAATGGTGAAGTATGGTGTTGCACCAGCTGCACCAAGTCACATTAAAAGTGCAATGGCTATATAATACTTTCTATAAATGTCTGATCTTGTGTGCCAAAATAATCAGGCATTTGCGCCAATGTTCTAACTTAAAACCACTTCTAACAGTTACTGAAGTGGTGTAAATACTGCAATGAGGAAGGGCAACAGTGACGATCAGCAAAGAAAACAGAAGAAGCGCTACGACCAGAAGAGGTGTTAATGGCAATGGACAGGACAAATATGGCTGGAACTGACAGCAATGCAGCAAGGAGAGGAGAGAGGGATGCATATGGATGGCCAGTGAGTTCCAGTAGTGTGGGAAGGAGAGGAGAGGGAGATGTGTATGGATGGCCAGTGAGGTGCAGAGAGGAGATGTGTATGGATGGCCAGTGAGCTGCAGGAAGGGGAGGTGGGATGTGTATAGGTGGCCAGTGAGGTGCAGGAAGGAGAAGAGAGGGGGGATGTGTATGGACAGCCTGCAAGGTAGGAAGGAGAGGAGGGGATGTGTATGGATGGCCAACGAGGTGCAGAAATGCAGGAAAGAATGGAGAGGGGGGATGTGTATGGATTGCCAGCAAGGGGCATCAATGCAAAAAGGAGAGGAGAGGGGTGATGTGTATAGATGCACGCCATGTGCAGCAATACTAGAAAGGGTGAAGAGTGGAACATGTATGGACAGCCAGTGATGTGCAGTAGTGCAGGAAGGAAAACATTTAGGTCCCAAGTTTACCTCAAAATTTTGGCACACGCTCGTAGTAAGTGTACTCAAATCTGCTGCCCCACCACGCAGCAAATTACTGATTTTGTGTGTCATGTTTGTACTTTATAGCAGAAAGCGCTAATTAAGAATGGTGTATAGAAACTGGCTTATTTTTCGGCATGTGCCAGTCTTTGCTAAATAATTAAAGACGCACTCCCAGGAAAGGAGTTAAAAAGATAATTGATTCTATTTGATACGTTCAGTAGCTCTTTATCCAGTAGGCTAGGCTTCTTTAATAGTTTTAGTTTGATCCCTCTCAACACTTCACTTTTAATGTCAGCAAAGTACTTAAACTGCAGGATTTATAGTCAGACAGAAAAATAACTCTTTGCAGTGCTTTGCTAAAAGGAATGTTCTCACTTTGCCAGAATTAGCCGAGCTCGGCAGCAGGGAATCCTACAAAATGACCCTTCAAGTTCGATGGTAGATTTCTCTGCACGGAATGGTTGTGTGTGGCTGACATTTTCGTTATCCAGACAGAGTGCGATGAACTGATAACTTGCACTGACTGTTTCTCCTCATTAAAATGATACGCTGACCTTGAGATATAATTCACAGCCATCGTTTTTTTCTGCCTGCCTGATTAATATTGATCAGCATAGCCAAAGACCTGGAGTGGTGTGCAGAGGATGGCCTCAGGAGACCTGTTCTTCTACACCCCAGTAGACAGGACAGACACTGCAGAGTATGTATTTTCCTGCTCTTGTTAAAGGTAAGCTGTAAAGAGTGCGTGCACATTTTTCAGCCAATAGAGTAGACCTAGCCATCGATATAAATAAATAATAAATATCGGAAGCGATGCTTGGTGTGAATACAAATGAAAAAAAAAACAACACACAAAATAAGAAGATGCCCTCAATCGAACTAAAATTAAAAAACTTGAAGCCACTTGAAATGTACCTGTGCAGAAAATTCCTCCTAAAACAAGTGCATCTGTGCAAAAAAATACAAACAAGATGTAATAACCACATATATGTGCTAACAGGTAACACCTGATACCGTGATATATGTGGCTACTTATTAACTGTGAATAATAATGTCCATAACAAAAGTGGGAAACTCTGTGTAAAAACTTCAGGACAACTTCTTCTCCAAATGTTCTTCTTTAACCCTTATGCAGTGCTTCACCCAAGTGGAATGCAGTTCACCAAGTGTTCAATATAACTAAATGTACATTAGTATGGTCTAACAATAGCGATTTGATAAAGCAGGGGGGGATGAAGATGCAGGAGCATGGCACCACACCCCTGATTAGACCACAAGAAACATAAAAACCAACTTGGGTCTTTCAAGGTGCCAAGAACTAAAAAATTACTATATA
>NW_017306331.1:1453918-1506798 GCF_000935625.1 Nanorana parkeri | reverse complement strand
TTTGTTTGTTGTGATCAAATATACAGTAATAACATACACAGTTGACTGCATCAATATAACAAATAATGTACTTAATTGTACAGACTCGACACGTTTCGCAGTATTGCTTCCTCAAGAGTCCTGAAAATCCATAATATGACAATTTCATAGCGTACAAGACAGCATATATATATATATATTAGCCATTTTATAGAATTAATTCAACTGTTTTTTGAGTTAGTCACTTCACATACCTGACAGTTCATGGCTATTAATTAGATCATCCAACACCCGCAAGTCACGGGAGCAGAGGGATGGGAGAGGAGGGATAGTAAGGCGAAGGTAAAGCCGGAGTCCTGATAACGGTATGCACAATGTTCCAGCGGGGGCTTTCTGGGGAGATCAAATGGACAGGAACCCACTTTATCTATTCTTAAATTATATATATTAAATATATTGTTTTCAATGGATAAATGATTACCTAAACACAAGGATGACAAAAAGGTCCCAATAATCAAATGGCTCACCCAGTGTCCAAGTACAGACTCTCCGAGTAGGATTTCAGCCATTTAGACAATTCAGAATCACCATTTGGTTGTTGAATACAACTTCCCCACTCTCACAGTGTTGATCACATCTTTGTCCTCTTGATAAAAACCACAGGTGGTGTTTGTTATAGTTAAATCACTGCTTAGGTGTTAGTAAGGCTCGGGAACCTTCAGAATATGTGTAGTATATAGTGGCTTACCTCTTTTTGTGTTGTATGTGAGTCCTGTCAGCAATGGAGTATTGTCTAAATCCGCTTTTTACTCCTGCGGATAACAGATCTACCTTCACAGGTACAAACAGGTTTGCTGATAAGGTGTGTGTGTGTTTGTGGGGGGGGGCATAGGCATCCTTTCTGTACCGGGCCTGGGCCACGTCAGGTCAGCAGGGGGGCCCAGGCTTGGCAGGAAGACTGTATGGACTCCAGGATTCTAATGGCAATCCTGCTGTCAGTTGTTAGTCTTGTGTTAGCACACTGTCTGCCATCTTCCCCCCACCATGCTAAGTTTAAGTTTTGGATAATTCCGACAGAGAAATGAGTTGCTGGGATGAACCAGGGGAACCCCCTACCTCTCCAAACATAAGCAGCAGTAGGAGTTGTGGCTGTAATTTGCAGATGAACAGAATGGGCAGAGGGAGCTCAGTTGGAGAAGGGGCAGCGAGAGCTGGTACGAGCAATATGGGGAGGTGGACCTGGAAAACATTGAGGAGCAATATGGTGAGTGTTACTCTATGGGATGTGTGATACCTGGGCTTGCCAAAGTTTTCCTAGGGACAATGTCCGACTCTGCATCAGGGAAAGCATGTAGCTGTACAGAACATGGGGCACTGGATATCAGCCTGCCCTGCAAACCATTCTAGGGGAATAGAGACAAAGGTTGAAGTTGGTTGACTGCCACTCTGAACAGACACAACATCATGTCCAGCTGGGGGGAATTATGGTTGTCGAGGTTGCTCTGTCAAGTAGGCTGTATGGGCCCCATGATTTCTGATGGTGGACCTGGGTACAAAACTAGTCTCCAGCTTGTAGTTCCCCGGCAATGTTCAAAAGAGAATATTCTCAAATGGGACACGAACAAAACTTTATTAAAACAAATAAGCTCCCACCAATTTTTGCACAACTTTTTTTTAATCTTTCCTGTGACTCCCGTGAAGAGGACCCACTCCGGGCAATTGCTGCGACTAGTGCTTCAGTCACAGCCTCAGCTTTCACGGTGTGTCTGGTAGCAAACATCGGATGCAGCCCGGTACATCACTTCCGGTCACTAGCTATCAAGCTCTACCCTATGGCTCCGAGCCGCTGATGAGAACCCTAATAAGACTGGCTGGTGTTCCAGGATAATTGAAATGCCATTCAGTCTTATCTAGGCAGAATAAAAACAGAGGTACAGCATTGCTACCTTACGTATATTTGCAAATGTATGCAACAAAAATCTTTCTCCATAAGGCCATGCAACTCTGTGATCCTATTCTTATGAAATTTCAGGATATCGATTGATGCATTTGTGCTGTTTTTTTGTACCTAGTTTGTGTTTTGCCCAAAATAACTTTTATAGCTTATGTTCTTCATATTGTTTATCAATATATTGATTTGTCTGTATTTTTTTACCCTAGCCCCAAAAGAAAATGAAGAACGAGTCTTCAGGGAGCGAATGCGCCCCAGGAAACGGCAGGGGGCAGTTCGGCGAAGGGTTCATCAAGTTAATGGGCACAAATTTATGGCAACGTACCTTAGGCAACCTACGTACTGTTCACACTGCAGAGATTTTATATGGTAAGTCACAAATCCCTGGTGCATGCTGGGAGTTTTATGCAGTGACGAGTGTTTTGTGCCAGTTTAAGGTGTTTCAGGATGCGCAATAGTGTGCGCACACAAACACAAGGTAACTTACAAAATTCATACTAAATCGAAAAGGTAACATTGTATTGAGTTAATAAATAACAGATTTTTGTAAATTTTACATTGTGCCTTTTTTTGCGAAATGGTTAAAAATCGAAGGTACGCAAAACTGTGAATAAGCAACTTGCACTAAAAATCTAGAGTTTGAGTTCACACTCATGTGTTGCAATAATACCCGATCTGCAGTGCTGTGTAAGTGCTGCGCTGGTGTGTGCTGCGATAAAATGATCCAGCGTTACACTTTATCACAATGCAGTGTGTTACAACAAGCAACAGTGCATTGCAATGTGCATCAATGTGACACAACTCGCTGTTATACTCTGCATAAAGTTGAATGAATGTAATTTAGTAAACATGGCATACCAATCCCTACAGTTGTGAATAAACATTGGAGTGGTGACCAGGGCAGTTGGGGATTTTTGGGGGGCGGTGTTGATGCTGGTCACATTTTTTTGAATGGCTGCAATCAGTGACTTGTCTGCAGCTGATCACAGCTATTCTCTGGAGGAGAGGATGTAGGGCTTACTGAAGAAGCCAGCTGCAAGCAGTTCTGTTATGATGTAACCCTTGTGTCCTTGGCAGTAAAAGGGTTAAAGGTAGTCTGATTGGCTGTGGCCTTTTTAATGGAGGATTCAAGTTAGATGCATATAGAGGATTCAAGTTAGTTGCCGTGAACTATGTATTTTTTGCTGCTAATCTCACCGAAATCTACATAAAAGTCACTATTCTCTGTTTGAGCTGTTTAGGGGTAACCCAACGATCATGTCAGTAAGTTCTTCTTCCATCAAGTAAGCATAAGCTGCAGAATGCTTGTAGTAAATTTGCAAGCTA
Organism: Nanorana parkeri; assembly: GCF_000935625.1. Lineage (NCBI taxonomy): Eukaryota > Metazoa > Chordata > Amphibia > Anura > Dicroglossidae > Nanorana > Nanorana parkeri. The sequence continues at coordinate 1,503,542 of NW_017306331.1, read as the reverse complement.
TGTTTCTCTTCTGCTGTACATTTATCCTGCTGACGTCTAAATCCTGCCAGCATACATAACAGGAAGAGAGTCTTCACTTCAGACGTCTTCCTGGAGGCTGCATTAGTCAACTCACGCCAGTGCAGGAGAGATATTTGAATGGAAAAAGTAACAAAATGATTTATTTTCTGCTATAGCTATTATGATCTCCACAGAACGTGCAACTCCACCTGTGACATCAAATGCCTTGCACATTGTATACTTTATTATTGTATACTGCATTATGTGTTTAACAAAACACATAATGCAGACATCATAAGAGCACTCATCATAAATATCAACCCAGAAAATTGCTATTACACCTTTTAAAGGCTTTTATGATACCTGGCTACTAGAACTAGTCAATGCATAAGATTGATATGTATGGTAAGAGCTTATTGCCTTTCTGTCATTATTTTTAATAAAGATGGAAAAACATTATACATTATTTAAGACTTCACATTTTATGTATATACAAAACTTTTTATTTAGTTTTGGGTGGGTCAAGGCTTGTTTTTTGCTGTCTTTGTCCTGCTGGAGAGATTTCACTTCCTGTCCTGGAGGGACAGGAGGAAATGAGAGGGGATCTCTCCAAAGTGAAAGGAGGAAATGAGAGGGGATCTCTCCAAAGTGAATGAAAATCCCATTTTAGAGAATAGTCATAGGAACATGTTTCCTCATTGCAGGGTTTACCCCAACCTCTTACCCTGGTGACAACTCTAAAATTTTGGATTTCCTCACGACTATTAGAGAGGATGAATTTAACCAGCAGGAACACAAACCGTAATAAAAGCTTGGCGCTTCTCCAGTCCATCCAAAACCTAAACAATGGGCTAGGCAGTGCATACTTTGTATTGCATTCCATTTCATGCTTACACATGCTGGAAAAGTAATTACAAAAAGACACAAATTAATTAATGTATGTAAACTCAAAGCTATTTTTGTTGTTGTTATGGTCCTATCGGGGATTTTTTATTTTTTTTGCAGTCTCATATATGGCGGGAAGATTTTCCTTTGCTTCCTGTCTCAAAAACAAAACAGGAAGTAAGAACAAATATCACCAAAGTGAGGAGAATCCGCTCTTAGACATTTGTCACTGGAACAAGCATGACTATTGGAAGATTCCCGTCACCTTCTGTTTCTGTGATAACGGTCACAATTGTCAATTCCACTCATTTTATATATAAAAAAACCCAAAACGAATAAAAGAGAATACTTAACACTCCTGGGTTTATGAGTTCTGACAGAGTTTAAGAAACAAAAGATGTGTCTGAATGGTTGTTCTCCAACCAAGGCTTGTACAGATGATTTACAGATATTAAAGGAGAACTATGAGGTGAGTGCTTTCCACTCAACTCATAGTTCTAGCCGACCTGTGACAATGAGACTGTCACAGGTTGGCTTAGTAGATCGGGAGGTGAGCAAACACATACCGGCGTTCGCTCACCTCTCGATCCTGTCATGGCTCTCTGCCGTGACGGGAGGGGCTGGATTCCCCCCTCCCCGATCCTCCAGCGCTGACTGGCGGAACAGACAGGGGAGGGGGTGGGTACAGCTGGCTCTGCCTCTAGATAGGCAGAGCCAGCTGTCAGTCACGCAGCTGGGCGGATCCAGACATAATTGTCGGGATCCGCTTCAGCTGCGGCGTCTCAGTATACCGCGAGCAGCAGCTCACGGTATACTGCGGCGTCTCAGTATACCGCAATCTACAGCTCGCGGTATACTGAGCCTAGGGTGACGGTAGGACGCTAATTTGTGTCCTCCCGTTACCCTAAGGAGAGCTATGGGGAAAAGCCTTAACCCCATAGTTCTCCTTTAAAGGGGAACATTTCTGGGCTCTTATGAGCCTCTTGATGTTAAAACAAGAGCCTCTCTAGCTGCCTCTGCAGCATCTTTTTGTCAGCCATCTAGGGGGTGTCACTGAGCCGGCCCTGAGTGCAGGGTCGGGGAGGGAGAGCAGAAGGGCTAAGCCTTTACGAAGTCCTCCTCTGCTCCTCCCAAACTGTTAAATTCATATCCAAAACTATGCAACAACCCCTAAATTATAGTGCATCATGAAATGATCTTTACATTAAACCCAAACTTGGTGTAAATGTGAAGCATGGTTGGGCCAAGAGAGTTAAAGTGGCTTGTCAGGCCCCTGACCATCGCAACCTTTCTATTCTTGGTATGTCTGTTTTTGTCTTGACGAGACCCAGTTATGTGTGCAACTAATTTTACAATATCACTGTCCAATTCCAAGTTATGAAATTGGATTGATATTGTAACTCTGTTTTAGAACTACGTGTGTCTCCAAGGTCACCTGGGTGGTTAAGTTTACCTTGTCCTGTGTGTTTACCTACCTGTCAATTTGCTAATTTATTAGGGGATTTATGAGCTGGGCAAAACAATTAACCTGGTATTAGGAATGTACGATCCCGTTCATAAAGTAATCACTTAAATGAATTCACGCCAGGTCCAGGGGAAACTCTAAATAAACACTTAGGTTTTAGTGCTTCACTTAAGAACTATAAAGATTACAGGCCCAGATTAGCAGATATTGTGCTGGAATTTGAAGAGCTTGGCAACTGAGGGCAACCCAAGGTCACTTCAACTGAATGAAAGGCTGCATTTATTTGTAAGCTGGTGGAGAAGACAATTTCATACTTAATAATAATAGGCTTAAACCTCGTTACTGTCACAAATATAAAAAATGTTTTGGCTTTGCATACACATCTAATCTTAGGGATATATAAATATATGATTTGAGACAGCCATTGCCAGTATCTATACCCATTCACCTTGTCCCCAGCCATGTCTCCTCTATGATGCTTTTACTTTGACATGAGAATTGTTTTTATGTCACTCAGTGATTTTTTATTTTTTTATTTACAGGGGTGTAATAGGGAAACAGGGATATCAATGTCAAGGTAAGAAAAAAGTTCCTGTAAATGTGGTGAAAATAACCTGCCAAGTTCTGTCATTCTGATTACTACAGTCAGGAGTTTTATAGAACTTACTATAATTAACTATACATGATCTGAACTATTTCCCATCTATGGCTAATCTGTGATTGTTCCCAGCGATACCTGATCTAAATTATTCCCAGCCATACCTGATCCAAATTGTTCCCAGCCATACCTGATCCAAATAGTCCCCAGCCATACCTGATCCAAATAGTCCCCAGCCATACCTGATCCAAATAGTCCCCAGCCATACCTGATCCAAATAGTCCCCAGCCATACCTGATCCAAATAGTCCCCAGCCATACCTGATCCAAATAGTCCCCAGCCATACCTGATCCAAATAGTCCCCAGCCATACCTGATCCAAATAGTCCCCAGCCATACCTGATCCAAATAGTCCCCAGCCATACCTGATCCAAATAGTCCCCAGCCATACCTGATCCAAATAGTCCCCAGCCATACCTGATCCAAATAGTCCCCAGCCATACCTGATCCAAATAGTCCCCAGCCATACCTGATCCAAATAGTCCCCAGCCATACCTGATCCAAATAGTCCCCAGCCATACCTGATCCAAATAGTCCCCAGCCATACCTGATCCAAATAGTCCCCAGCCATACCTGATCCAAATAGTCCCCAGCCATACCTGATCCAAATAGTCCCCAGCCATACCTGATCCAAATAGTCCCCAGCCATACCTGATCCAAATAGTCCCCAGCCATACCTGATCCAAATAGTCCCCAGCCATACCTGATCCAAATAGTCCCCAGCCATACCTGATCCAAATAGTCCCCAGCCATACCTGATCCAAATAGTCCCCAGCCATACCTGATCCAAATAGTCCCCAGCCATACCTGATCCAAATAGTCCCCAGCCATACCTGATCCAAATAGTCCCCAGCCATACCTGATCCAAATAGTCCCCAGCCATACCTGATCCAAATAGTCCCCAGCCATACCTGATCCAAATAGTCCCCAGCCATACCTGATCCAAATAGTCCCCAGCCATACCTGATCCAAATAGTCCCCAGCCATACCTGATCCAAATAGTCCCCAGCCATACCTGATCCAAATAGTCCCCAGCCATACCTGATCCAAATAGTCCCCAGCCATACCTGATCCAAATAGTCCCCAGCCATACCTGATCCAAATAGTCCCCAGCCATACCTGATCCAAATTATTCCCAGCTATACCTGATCCAAATTATAACCAACCGTACTTGATCCAAATGATTCCCAGCCATACCTGATCCAGATTATTCCCAGCCATACCTGATCTAAAATAATTCCCAGCTATACCTGATCTAAAATAATTCCCAGCTATATCTGACCAGAATTATTCCCAGTTTTTATACCCGATTTGAAATATTTATGTACCTGATCCATTGTATGACCCTGCACAGATTTTCTATGGGTGGCCTGCCAATTAGCAGCCAAAGGCTGATGTCCTTTTATTGCAGCTGGTTGCCTTCCATTTGTCTGAATAGAGCATTTGGCATATATCAAGGTGTTCCAACAGGATAAGACCAGTATGGCAGGGTTGTTAAATATCAGCAAGGAAAGAAAGAAGCAGAATTGTTGCCATAGCAATCTTTCCTGGTGTCGCTTTTCTAATACAATTTGACTGTACACCTAATTAATATCTGTAGATAACACCTCCACTGCCTTTTCTCCACTGTTACATGAAAAGTTTGCTCGTTCATCAAATGGTTGAATCATAATACATTTTTCCAGTAACAGATACTATAAAATTCTGAAGGACATAATTTTTTTTTATGTACTAACACAAACAAAGGAAGATTGGGAAAGTCTTTTGAGATGTAAGGAAATATATCCCTTCTGTAGCGCTCACCCCTGAAGGTGCCACTAGAATGATCTTTCCTAGCCTGTCTAGGGTTTGCAATGGTGTTGCTGCCCCAAATGCACTTAACAACCCTTCAGTAGCGACCGGTAAGTGAAGTCCACATAGAAGACGCAATGCTGATTAACTTTATTAGAGAACTTTGGGAGAGGGTCAGGGCACAGGACACCCAAGTTGTAATAGACTCCGAAAAATGATAGAACAAAGTACTTGCAGTCTTCACAGATAGAGGACCTTTAAGCTGATTGTGGCAATCTGTGTCTTGAGCTCCTGGCTGTGCAATACCAATACTTGAAACAAAAGCTGCTAGTCCGTTCCAGATTAGATCACCATGCTGCCGCAATGGATCACTTCTGAGGCTCCCCTCACCTGGTGAAGTTGCTCTCTGTCATCTTCATCCTCAGCTTCAGTCATTAGGCCCCAGGCCCAGGCGGCCTTAGTGTGAGCACATGGCCTTCCTTTGTAGGCTGCAGGCCTAGACAGGTCAGACAATCCACAGCAGCCCCCCCACCCCACCCCCAGGTGAGGAAGAGAGAATGTCAATGGTCCACCGTGAATATTTATCTCCTCCCCCAGCACGAACCACTGGTCATGAAATTGCTAGTGATTGGCTATGGAGACATCAATATTCATAACACACTATTATTGGTTGCTCTCCTCTGTGGCAAGGTTACAGCCAGCAGCAGGCAGATGCAAAAACGATAACAGGGTGCTTAGGAGAAATCAAATCAGGATCAGACCTATCAAATCAGGCTGAGACTAAATACAGTCTGACAACAGCTAAATTTAAAGGCACCCCTGCTTAAGGCAGGGTGGCCACACCTAGTAAATCCTGCAATTGATGTGGTTTCTGTATATGGTCTTCAGTCTGAGAATTGGGTGTGTGGGTAGTGGGCATGACTTAAAAGACAAGTCAGTGGGACCTGCTGCAACCTGTAGTTTTAGAGAGATAAGGTAGGTCACTCCTCAGTGGAACCGGGTGGGAATACTAAAGTAGTAATAGTAGTTCTAAAATTCCAGAGGGACCATTGGGACATGCAGGGGCTAGTAATAGCACAAAGACAGACGAGACACCAGTGGAGCTAGCTGGGACTTATACAGAGACATGAGAGGCACCTATAGTTCTACATAGACAGGAGAGATGCCAATGAGACCTGCTGGGACTTTTAGTTCAAGCATATCTAGAAAGCTGGGGTACCATAATGGCAACAAATAAGAGAAGAGTGGACCAGTTATATCCTCCTTACCCTCTCTCTATACTTGTCTCCACCTCATTCTGGTGGATTTAGGGCCTGTTTTTCTCCGCAGGCGTATGTCTGCCTGTCCTAGTTCACTGCCAGCTCCTGTGCACAGTGGCCTCTAGAGGCTGCATGAGAAACTGCACCCCCAGAAAAGGAAGTCCCCTAGTGGCTACATTACCATGAAAACAGTCTAATTTCTCATTTAAAATACTAAGGGATATCTGTAAACTTTATTTTAATAACAAAGAACTTTCCGCAGAGGCTTTATCTAATATAAGACTCAATACACTAAGTTATAACTCATAATAAACCATTATTTTTAGCAACAGCAGCCAATGAAAGTGGCAAATATCAGTTACATGGTTGAAAATGACAGGAATTATGGCAAATCCATCAGTAGTTAATGCTTAGTGAGTTCATCCCATAATGATCAGATAAAGAACAATATCTATTCTTTATATAGAACATGTGAAAGGTAAGAATAGGTTTATTGAGATTTGCTGTCTGGGAAAACTGGCTGGAGATGTGACAAGTGTGGAAAATGCCTGTGTTTGCCAGATTTTATTTCTCATGTTCACATTGGGCATCTCATCTCCTCCCAGTCTGACCTGTGTTACTTTTATGTGTATTTACCATTTGTATAAAACAAATATTTGCCATCCCGCACGAACTTGAAATGTTCACCAGATATCAAATTCAGACAGTCCAAGTTCTATATAAATAGCATTCCTCCCAAGTTTCTGAGATAGAAAAGGAAGTGTTTTAAAGGTAAAAACCCCACTTTAAAAATAAATGCACACTTGATATAATAATAAAAATAATTTTAAAAAAAGTGCATTGCATTGGAGCCAGTAGAGCATTGCAACCACTAAGAGTGGATCGCGGGCCTAATCTTCTGGCTCCTACAGATTCTCTCTCCTGTCCCTGTTACAGGAACAGGAGTAAGAATGAATGGACTACAAGTGCAATGACCTCACCACACTTGTACGCCATTGACAACTAGAAGTCCCTGTGCCTTGGTGGATGTAGAAACGTACAGTTTCTCCATTTAGAGATCCTTTCAAATGCATGCAGCTGTATGGGCAGCAGTACCGCTTCATGAACACTGGGCAGTGGCTGCTCCACCGCCCTCTGGAAAGGCAATGAAGGCTCTGAGTTCAACTTCAAGTGGATATAAACAGACCTCCTGGTTTCAGAGACTGAAAGAAAATTACATCTATACCTATAAACAGTGTTGGCATAAGAAATAAAACAAACGTTTTTGTTGTGGACCAGAATTCTTTTAATAAAACATGTTGAGGAACTTTGCTGGTGCACTATAAGCATAGCAATCACTCAACTTACTGTTTTCAGGTTGGTGAATAACTGTTGGTTGCTAGGGGTTACCATCCTTTTTCACAGCCTTAGTAAATGAGCCTGCTTAGTGTGTTATTATCTATAGGTTGTTGCGATTGTCTTTGACAAAATGCTGATATAGTTAAATATATCTGTCTTCTTTCTACAGTTTGCACTTGCGTAGTTCACAAGAGATGCCATGAGCTTATCATCACGAAGTGCGCCGGCCTGAAGAAACAGGAAACCCCCGATGAAGTAAATATTCAAACTGTTAGATCTTTGTTGAAAAACAGCCTTGGGTGACTCTTCCTTTGCCGGTATCCCTCCAACATGTTGTGTTCTACTTCCATGAGCCCGGATCAGCTGCCAGTGCACCCAAACTTCCATTGGAGCTCAAATTGTAACCATAAACCTACTACAGCATCCATATCAGAAGAAAAGTCATAGTAAACGTTATTGGCAATGTAGATTGTGATTATACTGCCCATTTTTAAAGATCCTGGACTGCCAGCTGAGCTCCAGTTTCCTCCACCATTTTAATGAAAAGTTAAAGTGACACTCAACTCAGGAGTTAAACCTCAAAAATACATTCAAGTACTTTAACTACTAACAAAAATGTATCTTATTTGTGTATCACTCAGCTGTAGATCCTCAAATCATCTGTGAATTGGTGCTGACACTGTCCTTCCTGCTGGAGGGTGACTGCTTGTGTTCCCCATGGTCCCTGTGTGTGTTGTAAAGTAGTTACCTCTCCAAGCTCACTCCTGTGATGGACTACAATCTCATGTTTAGTTCACCCATTTGTATTGAGATTGTAGTCCATCACAGGAGTGAGCTTGGAGAGGTAACTACTTTACAACACACACAGGGACCATGGGGAACACAAGCAGTCACCCTCCAGCAGGAAGGACAGTGTCAGCACCAATTCACAGATGATTTGAGGATCTACAGCCCAGTGATACACAAATAAGATAAATTATGTCAATAGTTAAGGTACTTGAATGTACATTGAGATTTAACTCCTGAGTTTTGTGTCACTTTAAAGACGCTCCACTTGGTTGCTCCTTCAGAGCCCTCAGGAAATATTTGGCCCTTCTTGGCATTTGACTTTCTCCCAGGATGCATTTCTTGGGCCTGAGAGGCCGGGTATGCACACTGTCACATGAGGAGAGAGGGAAATAATTTTAAGCCCTGTGTAATCTGACATTATCAGACATGGAGCTTACACGTGGTTTCAACTCCTGGCTGTGCGGAGGATCTGTCTGTTTCAAGAATATTTTTTTCGGGCTTGATATTTCAAATGAACCTTTGAGTTTAGGGTTGTTTTTTTTCAGGAGAACACATCATTTGACCTGAACTGGCAAAGTTACAGAGTCTTGAGTGATGATAAGAAAACCTGCTTATTATCATTGTGTATGCATTGAATTTCTTTGGAATAAGTGGTAGACTGAGAAATGTGGAAAGCTATGCCAAATATATAAAACTAGCTCAAATATTACAAATAAAATGTTCCTGCTCTGTGGGGACCTTTCTAATAACTACCTCTTTTCAGAGGGCCAAGAAGGAGGTGTGTGCTCACTGTAAACGTATTACTAGTCACAATATTGTAATAAGAGAACTACTGCAGTCAATCAATGAGCAGAAAATCTGCTTGCTGGAGTGTTCTTTAAACTGGCAATGTACAGTGTGCACCCAGCTAATGAAATTCATCCTCTGACAGTTGCCAGCCTACACTTTCAGTGGCTATTGGCTGTCAAACCTGGATGTCGCTGACAGCTGCAGCCACCACTAATGATCAGTAACCAATGAGAGTGGTCCCTGATTATATGATCAGTATTTAATCCATTATTTAGTGATCAAACTTAAGGCTGAATTAACAAAATAATGGTTTTGCTGTCAATAGATGGCAGCATGCCTCAGTTTAATACTGCAGTCGTCTGATACAATTGTAATATTAAGAATTCACTCAATAATTGTATTCATAAATGAATAGCTGCAGTATAAAAAAAAAGTGAATACATTAATCCCGAATTATTATAAACATTTTATAAAGTACTGTTATGTCTTTATAAATGTAAAAATTATTTACTTGAGAAATCTAGTTATAGAGTTTTATAGTCAATGTAAACCGTGCATATTTGGCCTGGGTGCATATTTGGCCTGGGTATCTGGTCGTTTTAATGACCTCTGCAAAGGAAAAGGTAAATATTGATCCTCTAATAGATGTAATATATTTAGTGTCTTCATATATACTTGTAATTTAGCTTTAATACTTTTGCATTGTGGAAGTGATGCAGCTAGAGTCCTTACTAGGCAGTAACTTTGTGTTGTGTCTCAGCAGGTGGGCTCCCAGCGTTTTAGTGTTAACATGCCTCACAAGTTCAGCATCCACAACTACAAAGTTCCCACATTTTGTGATCACTGTGGTTCATTACTATGGGGCCTCATGCGGCAAGGTTTACAATGCAAAGGTAAGAAATGCAAAATTTTGTTTCATACTTCGACAATGTTTCTATTGCAGTTATATGCACGTACAAAGTTCTAATCATTCCGTACATGTATGCTGAAGTCCAAATGTTTTTCCACCTTTTATTGTGAATTTACCTTTTTAAGGTTTATGTTGTCATAGTTACATAATATTTGAGGTTGAATAAAGACGTCAGTCCATCAAGTCCAACCTTGTCTGTGTTCTCTGCGAGAATTTCCCCCACTTCATGGTAGTCACCAAGAGCGGAAGTGTAGAGAAATCTCTCCAATGGGGCTACATACAGAAATAAAATATGCATATCAGGGAGTTTTAAATAAAGTTATTAGTGGACATAGTTGTTGTGTAGTACTACTAAGCAGGAAGTGGAGTGTCGTATGTAATGAGCCAGGATGACTGCTTCCATGTGCTAAGCTCTATCCGCTATGTGGATAACACAGCTGCTACCGTAAATGATCATAACCAACATGGTGGCGTGGACATCAGTCACACTGTTCAGTAGAAGTAGCAGCTGGGGATTGCTGGCTTTGATGGCATGTAATGGAAGACTTTTATAAAAGCAAAAAAAATCCAAGCCAAAGAGCTAAGGTTACTAGGATTTGATGAGCATGAAAATATGTGTAGCGACAGAATTTGTTTACTTTTTGTTTTTCTTTGTTTGCAACATTTGCGCAGTGTGTAAAATGAACGTACACAGACGCTGTGAATCTAATGTAGCACCAAACTGTGGAGTGGATTCTCGGGGTATAGCTAAAGTACTAGCGGATCTTGGCGTCACGCCGGATAAAATCACAGCCGCTGGGCAGCGAAGGAAAAAGGTATGACCTTTTATATGTAATGTACATTTTTTAATTTTATTTAGAAAAACTAAATCAGGTAATGATATGCAAAAAATTAGATGTTGGTCTATAGAAACCACTTGAAATTAGTTTTACATTGTCTAGAGCTGCTTACAGGTTTTAGCAATTGGGCCTTTAACTTATAACAGAACCAGCCACTTGGCCATTATTCTGATGAAAGGTTGTGGTACAACCACACGTCAACATTAGGCTGGGTTCACACCCGGACGTCCGGAGTATGCGCGTTTGCCGCACGTTTCGTGCCGTAGGTTTTTACAGCGATTTGCGGTAAAAGAAACGTGCGACAAACGCGCGTTTACGAGGGCAATCCGGCTGTATACTTATGGATACGCGTGGCAAATACGCCCCAAAGAAGCTCCTGTAAAACGCCCAGGTGAGAACCAGGCCTTAGGGGCTATATACAAACATCCACTGACCCTGGCCTATGGCCATGAAGCATCCAAGTTGGACCATCCAGAGGGATTTCTGGCATGATCGGGTTCCTGTCACAACCAGATTCAGCAGTGAATATTCGGTTATGCCTGTGGAAACCTTTCTCTTTAATAGTTGCACATGCAAAAATGAAATGAACTCTCTGGAGGGCACAGTAAACATTACCCATCGCTGGCAGAAACATGACGACACAGTAATAGGACATCTTGTTTATATTTCCACAGTCCTGTGGCTGTCTTGTATCCCATGAGCTTCATGTAAGCCAGGAGTCTGTGCCAGCCTCTGTTAAATAGGAGAGTCATAGAACAGTGGCATGACAGGCTGTTATACAGCATTTTTGTGTGACTGGCACAGATTTAGGCTGCTGCAGAGAAAAGAATGGTATTAAATATTAGAATTATGAAGAAATGAATGGGAATAAGAAGTGAGAGGCACTAAGGGTAAAATTAGGATACAGAGGTTTATCTGGCTTGGATTATCATATTCAGCAGGGACGTGCGGTCAAGGGAGGCAGAGTGTCACCTAGTATTATGGAGGAAAAAGCTGTCAGCTTCAAGTCAGGGGAATGCCTCACCCAACACGGAAGGTACCGCACGTCACTGATATTCAGTAGCGTGTCATGATAAACCATGCCCCTTCAATAAAGCTGCCCTTTAATAAATCCCCCCACCCCACTGAGCGCAGTATACCTGGGCTAATACTTATCTTTCACTCCAGTCCAGCAATCATTCTCCAAAAGGCCTTAGCTGGCTCATTTTCATAATGTGCATGTGTGCCCAGGGCCACATTCATTCCTGTGGGTAAGCAGTACACCAAGGGACCTTGAGTACAGCTTACCCTTAGAAAGAGGTTGCGGCACTCGTGCAAAAAGAAGAGGACCAGACCAATGTTGGAGAAAATATCACTGGATCAGGGAGGAAGGCAAGTATTGTCCCAGTTGGGCTGTATTTAGGTAGGTGGGGAGATTTATTAACGCACATATCACAATCTTACTAAAGGTGTATTTAAAAAAAGCAAAGCATACTCGTATTGCTTCGGTGACCTCTGGCCCAAGCAAAGAGAAGTATTGAGGTCACTGGGGACAGCAAGTTAAAGGAAATCTCTTTCAAGCTTTAGTTCTCTTAAAGTGTGGAATCGTTGGACGCTCCATCATGTGTTTATTACAGTTACTTATATAGCGCTGTCAATTTACACAGTGCTTTACATACTATTCAATCACATCTATCCCTGCCCTCAAGGAGCTTACAATCTAGGGTCCTTATTGTACACACACTAGGCCCCTTTTAGACAGTGTGGGAGGAAACCGGAGTACTTGCAGGAAACCCATGCAAGCATAGGGAGAACATGCAAACTCCATGCAGGTAGTCTTCTTGTTGGGATTTGAGCCACAGACACCAGTGCTGCAAAGCAGATGTGCTAACCACTGAGCAACTGTATTTTAGGGCTGTCTGTTTTCCCCTTACTTTTCTGTATCTCCCCAGCAGCGAAATGGGGAGCTGCCAAACCAGGGCAAAGGTTCTAACACTTCTCCTCTTTATCAAAACCTAAAGAACACATGTCTCTTCCAACTTGAATAAAGGAAGGGACTTCTACTGTACTTCTTTGAACATATTCAGTTTCATACATTAGCAAATATTGGTTAAAGCCAAATCTTGATACTTTTGCAGAGTGTGTTTCCTACTCTGATTTCTACATTGACCAGTAATGTCTACATTAGATATATTCATTGACTTGCTGAACTCTACTCTGTGTTGTGGTTACAAAAGACTGATCCTGATGCTGTGTTGTTTTCTTAGTTAAATGCAGGTGCAGAGACTCAGCCGCCGGTTCCTGGGTGTCCATCAGTGGAAGACGATAGGTCAAAATCTGCCCCAACATCTCCATGTGATCAGGGTTTGTGATTTCCACTTTCTTTAAAGTCCAGTATTGTCCAGTATTGTCAGTGAACAGATATGGAGTTATTGCTGTCTTTTACCTAAAAGTAATTTTATGTGACTTTAACACACTTGCTTTTTGATATCTTTTGTATTGTATTTAATACAGATACTTGTAGATTAGCCACTAGAGGGAGCATACATTCAATTTGCAATTACTCTGCCTGAGAAGATAACAGCCACACAGGGTGTCACCATCTCAATTACTAGCTTTGTGAGAAGGAACCATAAGTCATAGCCATTGTGTAGCACAGCAGAGTAAGAAGTAGAGCCTGCATATGTAGTGTAATACATGGCTGCCCTGATATACAGAATGTACATTAAAGCTAAAAGGTTCATTTGATATTGATTGATTACACCAGCCTGAAATCCTGTACATATATATGTAAAATGACTACGGAGATTATACAAGCTTTGTCTAGATCCCTTTTGAATCATTTCATTCTTAGCCTCCGTATCTGCTAGAGTGGTTAGTGGCCCTTGGTTTTACATTCAGTGAGGTCTGGGTAATGCTGTTGTGGAAGACACCAAAGCTCAACCACAGATGACAGCACAAGATGTACACCAAAGAGAAAGAGCACCTCTGATCATTGTAGCTCTAATGCCCCGTTCACATTGAGCGATTTATCGCGCAGTAATTCCCGCGATATCGCGGCTATTTACCGTGCGATATCGCTCTTCAATGCTTTGCAATGGGGCAAAGGGTCCTGCTGTCGCGGGTCGTGTGTCGCTACAGCAGGACCCTTTTTGGAGCGGATTTTGCCGCGATTCAATGCTTTTCAACGCAAGCAAACGCGCGATTTGCGAATCGCCAAATGTGAATGGGGCCTAATGGTACTCACTGCGTGTGGTGTTTGCTGAACCCAGTGAAGAGTTCCGGATTTTGTTCAGCTTGAACATCATAAAGAAGGAAATACAACACTGCCTTCTATAAATGTTTCAGCAATAAAGGCCAAATATCACAAAAAATGTTTTTTCATTATTACTTATTTGTACAAATTATCTATAAATGTGCCAACAGATTTATCACCTTTGTTTATGGAGTATTTTGATGTGCAGTTGGCTGTGCAAGAAAAGTGTTGGTGACAACCTTGGAATAATGTGTTTTGCAGGCCTAAGGTGTGCTTAAATTCTCAGCTGTGATATTCTTAAATTGACACTTTAGAAAAAAAAAATGTTAAAATGACTGGTGTATGGGGGCTGTCAGAATCTCCTTTGAGAATATGGGTTCCCTGCCTGTCAAGCTGATGTTTTAGTGCTTTCTAAATATCGGACCTGGAATTGGTATAGATAAGGCACTCAAACATTCATCTACAATATGGTTGTGATATATTCAGGCACATCCACACAGCTAGCATTTTTAAAAGAAGGCAGCCCCCATATTTATTTCATGGCAGAGTCCCAGGGAAGTGCTGATTCCCTTTAGAGGAACGGTCGTCTCCAATTTTACACGGGTCCTTCCTCCACTTCTGGTTGGAAGAAAGGATCGCTGATCATAGTTTTGTTCAAATGTGATTTCAATAAGGTTTTTTTTTTTTATTAAAATTTTCTATCAGCGTTGTATGTTCTCACTTCTATCTGTGCAGTTCTGACTGAGCTCTGTTCACTGAGCAATGGCAGGAGCTCCTCTCACATGGCGCCTTGGCACAGCACCTCTGAACAGAATACACAAAGTTAATTTGTTCCAAGCCCTCATGCTGAAGTTCTTTTTTGATTATGTTTTTTATGTAGAAATTAAAGAACTTGAAAACAACATCAGGAAAGCTTTGTCATTTGACAACCGGGGAGAAGAGCACAAAGCAGCGGCCACTGTGACAGCAGACAATCAGCTGACTGTAACGGGGGAAAACGGAGAGAATGGGGAGATCAAAATTCACCAAGCCAAGAGAATGGGTCTGGAGGAATTCAAC
This sequence comes from Nanorana parkeri, assembly GCF_000935625.1. Lineage (NCBI taxonomy): Eukaryota > Metazoa > Chordata > Amphibia > Anura > Dicroglossidae > Nanorana > Nanorana parkeri. Next base: position 1,488,526 of record NW_017306331.1, on the reverse strand, counting down.
TTCATCAAAGTATTAGGAAAAGGCAGCTTTGGAAAGGTTTGTATTATGTTTTGTGTACCATGCTCAGACCATCAACTCCCTTCCTGTATATGACCTGTGTTACAGTGTAAATAGACACTTCTTTGGAGTAAGCCGTGTATGGCAGCAGTCCATTGTTTGGAAAGAGAAGAGCGGATGGTGACTATGACTAGGGTGCAGGTGAGGAGGAGCAGAGGCTGCAGTGCAGAAGCAGGATATTATCAGTAAAAGAGCAGACCATAATGAGGCATTAAAATACCTTTAATCATTTTTTTTTCTTTTTTATGAAGTTAGTGGAAGTACCTGCATTTGACTTGATATTAGCCTCTTGCACTCCTTTGTACAGTGGGAGTGGGAGGGGGCAGGAATAATAAATGTGCTGACAAGTAACATGCTGATAGGAAGACTAAGCATGGAGATGACCTCATTAGCCTGCTGCTAATCCTTCTGTCCAGTCAGCAGGCTAGAATGGGGGAGATGACAAAAAAAAACCAGAGTGATGGCAGAATATGACAGAGTGGTCTATATGGTCTACCCCGTGTAATTCTTTTGTTCTGTTGTTTTGTTTTTGTTTTTTTTATTAACCTGTTTGTCACACGCCTATTTAAATTCACTTACTGTTGACTAACGCACTACGTTAGATACCTAAAAACATTAACTCTCCAGCATTTCAGTGAAACAGAGGATACTGAAAGCTGCAGCAGGTATGTGGTCCTCTGGGTACTTAGGCTACGTATGCTATGTATCTATCAACCGCTCCAAGTATTACATGCAAACCATGTAAAAGGTCAGTGTAAGCAAAGTGCAGCTTTCTATACACGTGCCCACAGTATGAACATACCCATTGAATGAACATGTACAGTATATGTGTGTATCGGCTCAGGTTTTGCAGGCGGTGACTATAGGTTTCATATCTCTGCTCCTAGGTTATGCTTGCTGAATTCAAGGGTAAAGATGAAGTTTATGCTGTGAAGGTCTTGAAGAAAGACGTCATATTACAGGATGATGATGTTGATTGCACTATGACAGAGAAAAGGATCTTGGCTCTTGCGAGAAAACATCCGTACCTAACCCAGCTGTACTGCTGCTTTCAGACGAAGGTAATGTGAGCATGTCTGGATTGTGTGTATTCCAGCTTCTACTAAGTCCTACTTCTGTATTAGAGCTCTAACATCTGGCCCTGTACTGCCAAATGCAGTGAAGCCCATGACAGCCAGTCAGATTCCAGTTTACCAATGTCAGATTAGTGGAAGGTGAATTCCATTAGCTGCTCTGGGTTGCAGCTCCTTGTTCTGCTCAATAAAGTCCTTGGTAGATGTTGATCATCTGACGGCAACTTTCTTATAAAGCTTAGAAATCTCTAAAATACTTGATTTTATTGCTGGTTTGGTCTCCGTTGGGATTTGCCCGACACTTACCTTGTAGGTCCCATCTATCACCAGACAATTAAGACACATTACTTACCTTACTCTGCTAAAAAACAAAAACATGGCTGTCCTGAAACATCTAACAATGGTTCTAAATCTTCCTTGCTAAAGCTAAAAATAACATTTTGGAATGGAAATAATTTGACGTTTGTGGTGGAATTGGTTAACATTTAGGCAATATATCCAATGGTGACACCTGGTCAAGTGACAACTGTCTAAGGTGAAATGTCCCCTCTCTTTGGAAAGATATCCTCATTAAATCCCATAGAGTTTAACTATACATCACTCTATCCAACACGAAAAAAACATTCATAAATGAAAATGTAAAAGCTGCCATTTGTTTAGTACACCTGGCTGCAATGCTAGCACACATCATTTCAGTTATCTACTAAGTAACTATAAATCCGAGCCTTTGAAAAAACATTCTCTGGTTCCTGCACAACCCTCTCTGACCCACTTTAGTCTTGCCTACACATTTCGAAAGAAAACTATATACGGAAGAGTCCAAAAAAACTAAAACCCTGCTGGTTAATATAGCCTTGATCTTAAATGAGACAACATGAACAGTGAATCACAAAAAGCATGGGGCCTTAGAGCATTGTACACCTGACTGGTTTCATGCTTCACAATGAAGAATTTTGTGTAAGCCTAAAACCGGTTTGGTCTTAAAGTGAACCTTTCCTTTGACCATGCACTTAACTCCCCTCCCCCAGCAGCATGCACTTACATTTCCGGCTTCCTGCATCACTCCTTTTGACCACGCAAAGAGAGAAAAAAGTGACTCTTCCATATGACAGGACTGGGTGCCTAGTGTTTGGTCCAGCACTGTAATATGGCATCGGGGAAATAGCCCATAGCCCTGCAGGTGCTTCAAAAAGTCAGTTTCAGAGTTTACTCAGGATTTTTCCACTGGTTTTGGTGGCTGAACAGAGTGGTGCATGCAAGATGAGGAAAGATTGGTACATGCTGCTGCTAATGGGGTGGGAGCAGAGTGGCTCTTTTTCTTTTACCCTGTATTTTTTGTTTTAATTGTATTCAGAACAAAAAAATACTATTTTTTTTTGTTTTGTAAAATGTATATATCGCATTTGCATGGTCAAGGCTACAATTCCAGCTTCTCCAGAACCTTATTTACTGTTCCAGGTTACTGTTGGTAGGTCTGAATTGCAGGAAATCAGATTACACACACATTCTGCAGAATGTCTCAGCAGAGGGACCCTACACCCCATTTAGAGACAGGAGCAATCTGAATACTTGCAGAGGTAGTAATCATGTGTGCAGGCACTGCTGGGCTGTCTTACTAGAAAGTCAAGCACACTCTGCAAACCAAGTATCATTGAGTTACTCTGCAATGAATGCATATTAGTGATATATAAATTTTTTCAGTATGTGGAAAAGTTATGTAAAATGGTTTATAAATTAAAATATATAACCCAAAAAAATGTAAAACCTAAACTCTGATAAATATAGATGTGGCAAATTTATTTTGACAATTCTAGTTTCCTATCTTTTTGAGTTAATGTCCTTAATACTTCCTGAAAAGGTGACCCCAAACAAGTATGCAGCTCAATTGTGTCTTTAGTCTGATTTCACTGATGCTTACCTTGTTTGAAAGCATTGAAGTCTCGGAGGCTCAGTTTCCATCGTTGACAGCGATGGGAAATTTCCTTGAGGGTTATTACAATGTTTTGGGGGGTTTTTTTAAGTATCTGAAGCCCAAACCTTTTTTTTTCTCTCTGTTTAGCATAGAGTAGGGAAGGTTTATGAACCAGATAAGGTTTTAGTTACAGTTTATTCCCCCTCTGGGAAGATTCATCCGATCAGTCCTGGTGCCCCTTGATACTGGGACTGAAAATGAGAGAGAGCCCAAAATTTTACAGTTGCCACCATAACAAAAAATAGAGGGGAGATCTTCAAAATGGGCCCCTTGTTCTGGTCTCAACTGCATCAGGGGGGGATTTCCCCTCACTTTATAGAGATTTGTTCTTGTTTCCTGTTTTGTCTGCAGTTCAGGAATTGGAGGTCATAGGGGGGGTGCCTAGAGATGTTCTTCAGGATAACTTTGTACTTTTTCATAACCGTGCCAAAGCCACAAACCATGGTGTGTGTTTGTATTATATTCTGCATGTAGAAAAAGAAGTATTACCCATAATTGTTCTCATCAGTACGATGTTGTGTACGGGTGAGATCGTGTGTGTTTTGCTCAGCTATCCAAGCTTGTCATCCCTCTTACACAAAAGGAGATTAATTTTTATGCATGAAGAGGGGGAAATACCATCTAAGCATTACACAAACAGGATCTAAGAGCGAGTTACAAAGCATTTTTTGTTTGCAGCATTTTATTTATGCAGTTCCAGCAATTATGCTATTTTTACCATAGATACTTCAGTACACAGGAAATAATAGGTAGAGCTTGCGGAGATAAGACTGTAGCAGACACTTGTAAACAGTGCGCTGTGTAAGAGGATCTTCCCTTTACAGAACATATCTGTCTGTAAAATGATTTCTATTTCATACATATAGAATAATTATTAGTGCTGCAAAAACACTAATTGGAAAAATAAATTTTGCCTTAATGAAAGTTTAGCTGTAACTAATAAGTAATGTCTTGTAGAAAACCACTTGGTGGTAGCAGAGCCTTAGGCTTCTTTTCTGAATTCATGATTCGAGACGTGGATGTGAAAGAAAACAGGCCTAACCACACAGCAATGAGCAAAGTGCAGTAGCCCTTAACAACTAATCCCTATTAAAGTTAGACATATTCAAGTTTATGATTGGTTGTTATGCGTACTGCACGTTACTGAGCTTTTGGGAGCTATTTTTTTTTTTTTTATATATGGCCAAAAGAGTGTATAAGGTATGATATACTTAGGTAATTACTGTGCTCCATGGACAGTATTGATGGTTTGCCCCTTAAATGTTGTTGTGTATGCAAATGTTTCCTAATTTCTGCATAAAAAATGTAGTCATCATGTATGGATGTATTCTGAACTTTTAACAGTTACTTCCCTTACTCTCTCTTTTCTCAGCATTTATGTTGATTATAGACCTATTTATTCAGCAATAACTTTGTCATCACTTAAGATAACTGTAAAACACAGTAAAACATTTATTTTCTGGACAAACAAGGCTTTCTTTTTATTTTTTTCTTTATTTTCTATACATAAAAGAAACATAAATATTAGGGAAGATTAGGGTTAACTAGGGGTTAAAAAAGGGGTTAAATAAGAACAGGTTTTATTAAAATGATGCTAAACTCTGGATTTACATCCTAAAAATGCATTCAACAATTCTACAATATGGATGTATAAATTAAGTTATGTTCTCTGTCACATTGTTATCTCATGTTAGTTCCATGTTTAACACTTCAAGGATGGTTTGTCAACTAGAATCTATTGAGCTGCGTATGTATTCTTCTGTGCTTTACAGCGTTGTAGCTGTTGTTTTGTATCTTACAATTTTCTTTAATAAAGTTGGTTTGGATTTTTTTTTTAAATGCAATCAAGTACCATAACTATTAACAAAAATGTATCTCATTTGTGTATCACACGGCCGTAGATCCTCAAATCATCTCTGAATTGGTGCTGACACTGTCCTTTCCTTCGGGAGGGTGACTACTTTTGTGGCCCATGGTTCCTGTGTGTGTTGTAAAGTAGCCAACGCTCCAAGCTCGCCCCTGTGATGGACTACAATCTCAATACAAATTAGTAAACTAAACAACAAACTGACGTTTTTAAAAGCATGTTGCTTTTAAAAACGGGAAGCGGGGGGCAGGGCATGCCAGCTACACCCTATTTTTTTTGACATCCTGTTAGACAAGTGTCCTACCATTCCATAATCCTGTCCGGTAAGGAAAAAGGAATATTGGCAATATTGGGGGGGGTTACTAAACAATATCAAACTGACATTTAGGATCCCAGAATACAACATACTGACACTTGGAGCATAGTATAAAGGTTGGACATCTCTCATCCAGGCATTCTCCAGGGGAATCAGGGCTCTCAGTCTCTTATCTGTCACAATCGGATGTAGTCAGTCAGTTATGACATCATTCCCAGCTAATGGATCTACCTGCAGCAATTATTCGTGTTCTGTTCATAGAGTGACAGGGCGAAGCGGGCCCTAATCTAACATAAACTTTGATAACCAAAAGCAATGGAATATTTTCCGTAAACAACAACAAAAATTCCATCCTTCCGATGAGTCATTTGATTTGTTCCTAAAATGTATCACCCAAACAGGGAAAATATGTATTCTTTCTCATTGGTTCACAACCCTAAAACAGGTATTTAACTAACGTGTATTTTTGGGGGACTATGATGATGAGTTCTCTGCATCTGAGTTCACACCTGGTGTGGCCATACTATGGGGTGTCCTTCCCTGAATTACCCAGTTCAGTTTACTCAAAACTCCAGCATAGGGGTTCAGTTGTCCTTGCTTGGCTTTGTAACACAAAGGAATAGGTTTAGAAACATAAAAAGTTCTTACCACTGGAGTCCCCAAAAGATATGAAATACCTGTTAATGATTCAACCAGCCACCTTCAAACTGTACCTACAATATCAATATCAATTGGAGTTGGGATATAAAATCTTGAATTTTTATTACTTGGCAGGATTTCTTATTAAAGATTTATGGTTACCCCCTGACTTAACTTTACCTGTTGTGAGACATTTCAGTGTTAGTGTTGAGGGTCAAAGGTTAGCTGTTTTCCAACTCCTGAGAGTGCATAACCGTCTCAGAGATTTATAGTTGTTTACATTCCACTTAACCTAAAGAACTCTGTTGTTTGACCCTGTTGTACTCTCTCAGGCATTAGGATAGAGTATGTGCGTGCATTTGAAAGAGCAGCAGCTTGCATCACCTCTGACCCCAGACAATCAAGGTGAAATGTCAAGCTCGGACAAAGCAAGTCCTCTAAAGCTAAATATTGGGGGAAAGTTACACGTTTATTTTATTCCGGAAGTGCAAATAGTAATTATGACATGCAAGAGCCTAGAACAGCCAATCAGATTAAAATTTCCATTCGTTTAGATTATCAAGATAAGATGAATACTGATTGGTTGCTCTTTGCCAAAATAATATGTATTCTGCATGAAGCTGTTTTAAAGCTCTGCTACATATGCATAGCTTTTTTTTTTTTTTTTTACTGTGAATTTTAGGAACATCTATTCCAGGAATGGAAATTAATGAACCTTAAAATAGATTACAGCCTCTCCATGGGGATAAGAAATAAATAATAAACCACAAGATTTATTTCTACGTCAACAAAGCTCCAAATGCTTCATGTTTAAGATGCCATACTAATTTTATTTTAAGGCATTTCATTTTAAAGCTTTTCTTTTTTTTTTTTTTAAACACGGATAGAAATGGAAGAAAAAAATGTTGCCTGGTTTTCTTTGGCCTAAGCATATTCATACTGACCTGGAACAAGCAGGCAGACCTGGAGAGTCAGAATCAGGTCATAACTCCTATGATACACTTAAGCAATGTTGCTGTAGAAACCTCTCCTAGTTATAAGAATAAAGTTAATACTTGCCTCTCCTGGTCCCTGTGCTTCGCTGTGGAGAAATTGTCTTCTAGCACCAACTCTTTCACGTGTGATGATCTGCAGCTTAAAAAGTGTTAGCTGGAGTCGGGCTCTAATTAATTTTTTCTGTAACATAATGTCCAGGTAAAACTACATGTCTGTCTAATGCTACCCCTTCCACAAGGTGACAACACTGCTGTTCATATCACTACTGTACAAACATCCTAAGTTGCCCTATTACAGAAAGCAGTAAATAAAAGATCATCTGGCAGGATCAACGTGTAATAAAACTGTATTACAGGCGGTACTTAGAAAAAAAAAATGTTTGTGTTGAAGCTACTGAAAGACTGCATTATGTAATTTCAGCATGGGCAAAGGCAACTCGCATATTTATTTCATGACAGGTTCCCTTTAGTAACAATTTCCAAAAAAAGGTTATCGGCTATTTCATCAGACTTCTTCTGTTATTTTAAAATGGAGAGGTCCACCATGCCTACATCAGTTGGCAAACAGGAGTCCAGCCAATTGTTCGACCAATTTGCTTGAGAACATCCACTGTTTTTCCATATGACCAGTCCACAGCAATGCATTGCTTTGCTAAATCAAAGTGCTGACTGCTGCATTTTGGGTGCATTAGTCTGCAGATTGTCATTCAAGTCAGTTGAAACAAATTTGTTAAAAAAAATGTGTTTAAATGCATGTCAGTGCATTTTACTCAGCTCTGCTTTTGTGGAAGAGCCCTAAGTTTTCTTTAGAAACATGACAAAGCAAGGGGGCTTCTATCTGTCTCTTATAGATACGGATGTTTCTGTACTACTACTACTTCTACTACTACATGTTGAAGCAACAAACTATCTTTGTAGTGTATGATACACTAGTGTACGTAGCCAGATTTGTATGTGCATGGTCGAAGCTGTTAATAACCGTATTGAAATGGGTCAGATTAACATTTTGTCTTTCCACTTTGGTTTCATTACATAACCGTATTTAGGTTATTTGTTTTATATTGCAGCTTATTGAATGCAGCGGGTGATGTCATGTAAAGTGAAGAAGACTGACAAAGTGTATGTGAAGTTCATGGGTACTTGTGCCTGGCTATACCTACTAACCCCCAACTTGGATACTCTGCAGCCGCACACAGCTTCTTCATGTTAACACTTCCAGTTCCTCCACAACTTAGAGTTAGAGTAGGGTGACCAGATATCTGAGATGAGTACAGCCAGGCACACGGGGTGTATTATTTGTTAAAGATAAATGGAAATCTGGAAGCTGGGTCCAAAAAAAGGCAGATGGGGCAAATGAATAGTCACTAGTATTGCCTCTGGTCTCCCTGCAGCTGATTTTTCCCCATTATCAACTTATGATGCTTTGATCTGCATTGTGCCTATGTGGAGGTGGTCGCCTTGGTAAAGGTGCAGGGATTTGCTTCCTCATGTCAAAGCCTCCAGCACTAGTCACTGTGAGCAATAGTTCCCTTTTTTTTCTTATTTACTTCTTATCATTTATCAAATTAACCACCATAGAGGTAATGTTTGAACACTATACCGCCATTGAGTAGTGGTGAGGATCTAGGAGCAGGGACACCTGCATTAAAACCTAGGACATATGTCCCAGGTGTCCAAGTCCAGTGACCCCACTGATCATATTGTCTCATCTTGATGCATTTTTTAACACCTGTTATACACTTCTTTATTTTCCTTTGTTTCTCTAATCCCTCTAATCTTAAATTCTCTAATTATGTCCCAGTGTCCTTCTCTCCTTCTATTTCCCTTTCTATCTACTTGCCTATTTCTTTCTTGAAACTTTTCCCAGATTGAACTTTTAATTTGTTTCATGTTTTATACCAGCAGAGTCGTAACTACCGGTATGTCTTTAAAAAGTATCTTATCTTTAGAAAGTATACCACAATAAGGAAACTTGCAGGGGATGCCAGTAATTTGGCGTCATACTCCATGCAGACATCCCCCAACTTACATCCTTTTTCTATCCCCCCCGTCTCTTTCCTCCCCTTCTCCCCCCACTCTCTGTCCCTCCTCTCATTTGTATAACATCTCTCAATACTTCCCATTATTGAAGGGACATTCCTCCACTTGAATCATTTTTTTTCAGGGAACAGCTCTTCACTATGAAGATTCCTGAATAATCAAGTTAAAACAAAAGCAGTTTACAGAGGAGGAGCGGATGTTTAGTAAATTCAGTGACTGATTTATTTATTTGAAATCCCGAAATAAACTGTGTGGTTTCAGTTCTTATGTGCAACAATAGAGGAGAGTGTTGGGAAGTGGATGTCATATATTTGGGTAATTCCTGCAATGGATTGGTGGCAGTGCTGTGCTCTGTGTGCTATACATTTACATCTGCAGGATTATTCCATAATACCGATGGCAAGGAGTGAGTTTTCAATATAGTTGGTTTTGCTTTCTCAAGCAATACATAGAGATGTCTACACACTGGTAGAGCTTTTGTTTTCAGGTTCTATTTCCTTGTATCTCATGTATTTTGGTATATTTTAATTAAGTGGCCTGATTAAAAGTTTCACCTTTGTGTGTATATAATTGTTTTCTAATAATATAATTGTATCAGGCAGACAGTTAGTGTTTAACTCACGCTACCACCTATGGGCTGTGAAATGAAACCATTTTTTCCCCCGAATAAAGCAATCAGCTTCCACGTGATCTCTAGTTCCCAGTTTGATTTGTTTGTATAATTCGTTGATAAGAAAATCATTTCAGTTTAACCCTGTTCGTATTGTAAAGTGAGGACACACATATACGAAATAAAGACTGGTACCAGTTGTGCTGGACGCTCCCTTATTTCCTGGGGCCAGAAACATTTGCTCCTCTGCACTCCTTTAGTGTTGCCCTAGTAAGGGCTAGCTCACACCAGTCCCAGTGCATTCCGGCACTATTCGGTGTCGGAACGCATTGGATGGCATCCCAGCTGGCTCACTGTTTTTGGGCGGCAGGGGGCGTGGCAGCTAATTGAAGTCAATGGCACCGCGGCCACGCCCTCCAGCCTCAGTGCAATCGCCCGCACATCAATGCCTGCGTTCTGTTCCGGTGCGGTCAGAAAAAAAGCTGCATGCACTATTTTTTCAGACCAGACCGGAACGCAGGCATTGATGTGCCCCGCATTCCGACGATCGCACTGCGGCCGGAGGGCATGGCTGTGATGCCGTTGACTTCAAAGTGAGCCAGCCAGGATGCTATCCAGTGCGTTCTGGCCCTCAATTGGGCCGGGAACGCACTGGGGCTGGTGTGAACTAGCATTAATGTTTTTACTTTTACCCCCCTTAGTATGCCATAATTTTCTACAGCTTTTCAGAAGATGGTGATACTGAAAGTGCAACTAAAACCAAAACTTTTTTTTTATTTTGGACAGAGAAATGGAGCATTATAACTCCCCTCCAAAATCTGAGAGTGTGGTAAATCCCTGGCTGTCACCTTTTGGTGGGTTTTCCCTCTATTCCTGTTCTGGTGACAACTTGAACTTTGGGGGGTTTTTCCACCTTCATTTTATATGATAACGGTCACCAGGACAAATAGGTGAGTCTCCCTAACGAACACCCAGCAGCAATAAAAACCGGACAGGTGTTCTAATCCCTCTCCACTCCTCTACTTTAATAAATATGACATGTATTCTATTTCTCTGTTTCTGTATGATTACCTTGCTTTTTCCTCTGACCATGTGGTTTTCTGGACTGTCAGACTTCAGACTATTATTTATATCTGTATTAACTTTTGAACATCTAGTGAAATAATTGTTTTAGTGATTCAGAATAATTTTAACTATGCTTGTTTTCCCTTGCTCTCTAACTTCCCTTAAGTCAGTCTACAAGTTGCTGTCCTCTCATGCAACGTACTCTAGAACTGAAGGTGTTATTGAGCCTGTATAGCTCTCTACAGCCTCATATCTAACTTGCTCACTCATGTTACAGGCTGTCTGTACAATCTACTAACGTTTGGGTTAAACTGAAAACTATTCACATATCTTGAAATCAGAATGTAAAAAAAACAAATTATTGAAAGAGTAGATTGTAGCATTTGTGCCAGGTTTTTAAGGGACACAGTTATTTTACTCTTGTCCACAGGCGGTTTTGTCCTTAATTTGATGTGTGTTTGGAACACATGTCAAACACAGGTCAGATAAATCCCATTGACTTTAAAGGAGTGGTACACATGGCAGTGCAGAGCCTGCGCGTGGCCTGCTTTGTGTTGCGCTGGGTTTATTTAGACACAACCTGTCCTATTGAGGTGCATTTGAACTGCGGGTCAAATGCAGCTTTTTCTTCTTTGTCATTTGAATGCAGATGCATGCATATAAAAGGAAAACAACCCTTGACAAGAACTCCCATCAACATGATCAGCTTATCTTCCCTCTCTTGCAGAGATACAGTCACTGCTTGAATCTTAAAGTGAAAGTAAAGTAATTTTCCTAAAAATAAAAAAAGGTGCCCCTGGAGTGATTAGCCATAATGTGCTAGTATGCACAGCACATTAGCACATTATGGCAGACTTGCCTGCCAAACCAATTACTTCCAGTGCTTCCATCTTCGTCATGGTCTTCTTCTTCTGGGTTTCGTGTCTTTGGCCACTTGATTGGCCTGGCCCCCGATGACGTAACACCTGCGCACAGGAGTTACATATTATCGGCATGCCGTGTTGCTGCGCATGTGTGGCTTAGTGTACAGAAAAAAATAATTGCTGTATGGCATCAAGAAACTTTAGGCATCAACACTTTTGCATGTGTTGGTTGCCTGCCTCTCTCTGTGGTGCTCTATAGCCCCCTCCTCCAGCTGGTCCCTACCTCACTAGTGTGTCCCTTTTAAAGTGCAAGAACACTACTGATGTAGTGGCTGAGGGGTCAGCAGAATGCAATGGAAATATGCAGAAATCCGACACCAGGAAGTGTCAGATGCTGAAGATTCCACAGGGGCTTTAGCTCTGTACGGGAGCAAAGATTGATTGCATTGGTGTTGGTACTAGTAAGTATTATACATATAGTTACATAGTTACATAGTATTTGAGGTTGAATAAAGACATTAGTCCATCAAGTCCAACCTATTAGGATCTCATTCTAGGAGTACCTGTACCCCTGTATATTACGGTCCCTTAAGAAATCGTCCAAACGTTTCTTGAACAATTCCAATTTTTTTTGCTGAAATCACCGCCTGCGGCAGTGAGTTCCAGACCCTACCCGCTCTCACTGTAAAGAACCCCCTTCGCCACGTGTGCTGGAATTTTTATTCCACCAATTTTAGGTTATGGCCTCTAGTTTTTTTAATGGAGTTAATTTTAAATAGTTTATCGGTAATTTTGCTGTCCCCATTGAACATTTTGTACATGGAAATCATATCCCCCCTTAATCTCCTCACCTCCAATGGGAACATGTTTAAATTTAGTAGCCTCGTCTCGTAGCTCTGGTCCTCCATACCCCTAATTCGTTTTGTTGCCCTCCGCTGGACTTTTTCCAGCTCAAGGACATCTTTTCTTAGTACCGGTGACCAGAACTGGACCGCATACTCCAGATGAGGCCGAACCAATGATCTATGTACCAATGATGTACTATTGATATTGTATGTACTAATGATGTACTATGTACTAACGAACCAATGATCATATGTATATATGTATGATACATGTATCTTAAAAGGTCCTGTTTTTTTTTTTGCAACTGTCTTGGTTTAATATATCCAGTAATTACTTCATGCAACCTATTCTGATAATAATTGCATCTTATTTGCAGACTTACATTTAGCATTCGGTACAGCTCTGTCTAAACAGATTGCGCACTCATATTGTAAAATGTGTGGCCAGCTTACTGTCTAAATACTGAGAACTTTCTGCTTTGCTCCATAGCCCTAGAATCTGATTGATGGCTGTATGGCGTGCCCTGTGTCAAGGAAAATGTAATGTACATTTACTTTAGTGAAAACCTCCTGTGTATATCACCACCGCCATATACAGGCGACCGCAATTGTTAACTTGAATGACAGTAAATTTTTATTCCCATCTTTTGTAATGTAAACATATTAAAATGTTTAGTTTAGTTCCCCTGCTCAACATAAACAGCAAATTTTGTGAATTATTTTATTGGCTTCGTAAGACGGGAAAAACGATTTAATCTTCTTGGGAACTTGCTATTTCCTTCTTTTTATTAAGAAAACACAATATAATTAATTTGGCCATACGCGTGTTTGTTTTTGCTATATGGTTACTTGATAATAACAGTTCTGCATAGCATTGTGATGTGTCGTCAGCCTTAGAGGACATCCGCATCTTATAGTGTTAAACTCTGTCAGAAAGGGGTTTTTTTGTTTGTTTTTTCTCTCCATCATATGTTCAGTCATCCATAAAACGTTTCATCATCCGAGTTGCTTATTAATTAGTGCACTTGATAATTGGACCTTTGCATTGAAGGATAGAGAGTTTGTTTAATGTCTATGCCATTTGTGAAGAAAGCCTGCGCTTGTTGCTTCTTTCTGAAACACTGTTCTTTCTGTCCAGTTGGGTGACCTGGATTTGGGGCAGTTTGGTGCTGCTACTCAATCTGCAGATACTTACTCTTAGGGGGGTATTATTGAAGCCTGGTTAACTTTCTGTGGCCTTATTGTTTATTTGGCTCTTTCCAGATTTGCTTGTTTTCTTTAAAGGTCATATGCTTATTATGTTTCCAATTGGGCAATATCTCTTAATACAATTTTATAACATAAAGTTAACCGGCAGCCTACAACCATTACATATTTTACATTTCACTTTTAACCAGCAGGAGCATTTATTTCAACAACTTTATTCCACATGCATCTATACAAAAAACAACCGCTTTTGTATAGATGCTTGTGAAATAAAGTTTGATTTTTTTGGGGGGGGTGGGGGTAGATCGTCGTGTGCTGGTTCTACAGTTTTGGAGCCTATCACTCCAGAAGTGGGTCAGCCATGCACCGAATGTGGATTACAAGGATGCATGATAAGGGTGAGCTATGCGCTTTGTGTTTCTAGTCTTCCTGTTACTACCTTTTGGTTTAGTTCAGGGAGATCAGTATAAGAGGTAACCAATCATTTTAGACTCTAAAGGAAAACTCTTCTTTTGTTAACGTATTATCACCTATATAAAAGGGTCAAAAGGAAGTAAAACAAATTAAAAAAGGTAATAATTACTTTTCTGCGGCCATCTGCTGATCCAGCCATGTCTCAGAAAATTGATTAGGTGCTTTAGACATTTTTGACCATTTTGTTCTGTCCTTGGCACATGTAACTCCTCACCTCAAATTGGCTCCTGTATAGAGTTCCTCCAACATGCATTTCCCAGTAAATGTTGTAGAAACAGTTCTCTCCGAAAGGGCAAAAATGATCAGGAATCCTTGTGTATATATTTATTATATTGTTATATATTATCTAAATAGGGTTTTGTTGAAATGTCAGGCAAGCAGTTGTTCCATATTCCTATGATTGTAATGGTCATACAGAATTGCAGTATTTCTCTTTAGTGGCTATATGTATATCAGTCATTGCAATCGGTTTCCCAGATGCATCATCTGCTGAAATTTCAGAATAAGCCACCTTATCTATTCTTTTAGACATTATAAACAGACTTGTAGATTTGCAATAAGGAAGTCACAACCTCTCTTCATACTACTAAACAGGAAGCAGGCAATGTGTGTATGTGGGGAGATTTCTCTTCACTTCCTGTCCTGAAGACACTATGGGAAAGGAGAGAAAGTCTCTCAAAAATGAGTGGACACCCCCTCTCATACAGTAGTCACCAGCGCAAGTGTCACTTTTGGAGGATTTTTTTTCTCATTTGCTGTTTTGGTGACTTTCTGTTCTGGTTTTAAAAGCAACCCAAAAATAGAAATATTGAGTTTAAGCAAATTACAAATGAAAGAGACCTTGGTATGAGTAACACACATAGAATAACCTTTCCTGCAGTTATTATCCATCTTCTCCACTGCGATAGTAGACCACAGATCCTGATTCTGCAAAACAATACCGGCGCCTTCAAATCCAAAAAGAGCCCAGCAGTAAAAATACAGAAAACACGATGGAGGCAGCTCCCACAGATTAGATGGAACACCAGTCTATGAGAAAAGGAACAAAAGAGAGCGCCTCCATAGTGTAAAAATGTTATTTAATAGTAAAAACACGCAGCTCTAAGGCTGTACTTACAACAGTTCGGTAGAATAAAAACCAATAGAATAGGGTGAGAGGACGGAACCCCTGGCAGGGAGAATCTGGAGCGATGTAAAACACCAGTAACCTCGATCCCTGTATTGATAAATGGTTAACGCGTTTTTATTCTACTGAACTGTTGTAAGTACAACCTTAGAGCTGCGTGTTTTTACTATTAAATAACATTTTTACACTATGGAGGCGCTCTCTTTTCTTCTTTTTCTCATAGATCCTGATTCTATTCAAATGCTGTTTCATTCCACCTTAAACTGATGTTGTTTGTTTAAACTGTGACATAATGATGGTGAACTCGTATTTAACCTCTCTGAGGAGGTCCGATAACTTAAGACTCTAGTCCTGGAATATAAATTCAGGAGCTAAACATTTCACTTGCCTAGAACAACAAGTGTACTTAACCTGACCATGTAAATAAATGGCAAATTTATTATGTTTAGATAAGAGTCTCGGATTATTGACCATCAACAGCTTCAGATAGATGAACGCTGCTCAAAGCACTGACGTTCTAAGGGTTGCCTGAGGGCTTTTATTTTCTAAGCTGCTTGTTTGTGAGGTCTTTAGAAAAATAACCACATCACTCAGTGTAGGGATTGGAGGCATATTGGGATTCGTTGGATTAAATTTACTGTGTTTGTTTGTTTTTTTAATATCTATAAACAAATACAAATATTTGAGTGTAGAGGACATATCATGAACTCAGGATGCCCCATGCTCAGTTAAAACTTTTGAGAAAGTGTTTTACTGCCATGAACCCAGTTCTGAGCTTTGCAGATACAGTTATCCTAACCAAACAGATAGAAACTGGACCTAAATTCTAACTGAACCCTTCATAATTATTTCTTTAATGCAGTCAGGTTGCATAGACTGTAATAAATATGCTGCTCTTCCAGGTCTTTATAGCTTCTAAATGCTACCGCAGGGGCCATAATGCCCAGTGCTGGCAGCACATTGGAGAGTCAGACCGCTAATCTCACACAGAGTGCAGTGGCCCGGGTTTCCAGTGGTCCGAATATGCGTTAACTGCACACTGCTGCAATCAACAATACTGCTGAAGGAGTAAGAGCATTATTGATTGGAGCAGTGTGCAGGAGGCTGAAGACCCAGACCACTGCTGGTGTTTGTCTATATTACAGTACTAAATATAGAGGGCTTTAAAAGTACAGTCCACTCCTAACTAAAATAAAACTTGTGATTGACTCAAGGGAACACAGTGCTTCCATTTTTTTTTATCATTGCATTACTCCTGTAAACCAGCTCACCCCTGTCCCTTTTGTCACCAATCTGGTGATATAAGAACCCCTGCTTATGTTACAGAAAAACTTGCCCACCGTGGGCTCATTGTTTCCAGAAAGGGTCATATAAAAATCTTGAAGCTTTTTATAGCCCCAATGAGATGGAAGCCTGCCTTGAAAGATTTAGGGGGTTATTCACGAAACAGCCGAAGGTTCCAGCCATAACTGCTGGCTCCCCCAAGTTGTAATGACAGAACGTCCTCAAATGACCTGGGAACGCTGATCTGTCATTAAACAATAACGGGGCGGAGCCGGCCTTAACGTCATGGCCAGCTCCACCCAGTTGTTGTTCATTGGCCCGGGACCTGCTAGAAGACCCTAGCACAGTGGTGGCGAACCTTGGAACTCCAGCTGTGCCAAAACTACAAATCCCAACATGCATCTGCCTCTGGGAGTTATGTCTGTGGCTGTCAGAGCCTTGCAATGCCTCATGGGACTTGTAGTTCCAAAACAGGTGGAGTGCCAAGGTTAGCCACCACTGCCCTAGCAGGTGCCGACCAATAGGAAACCGGCGGAGCTAGCTATCATTGCTAGCTCCGCCCAATTTTTTTCTCTTTTTAAAAAAATATATTTATTTTTTACTATTTATTTTTTTTACATTTTTTTCAACCTTTTTTTAATTTTTTTAAATTCTACTATTGTCACTGATCTGCTATTTTTCTCGGTACCACGGAGGTACCGAGCAGAATAGCGGAGCCAAATACTGCTCGGCGGCATTCGGCTATTCACTCACTGCCGTTCGGACCCTGTGAGAAAAGGGGCAAACGGCAGCTAGTGAGCTGCCGGAGCTTCAGCTCAGCCGAACCAGATGTTGGATTGGCTGAGTCGAGGTCCTTCTGCACTTCGGCTCAGCCGAACATGCAGAGCATAGATAGTGGTTGATTAGGGTTGAGTTCACACCCGTGTGTTCGTAAACATCTAAAAGGTAAGACATTTTTTAAAAGTTATTTTTCAGAAAACTTTAAAAGACATGCAAGTTTGTGGTTGCGGGCTTTTCTTACGTTTTGTTTTGTCTTGCACGTAGAAAAACATTGTGTCATTCAGTTTGCAGTTTTGCCCTTTTCATGCTCTATAGAGCACAACAAAATAATACTGCAGAGTACCAGCACTGAAGTATGGAGGGTGAGAGTTTCATAACTGTATTAACTCTTTGGGAGGATTTAAAGGCAAATAGGTTGTTCAGTTTGTAAGGGAATTTCCACTTTACAGGGAAAGATTCCCTAAGCTTAGTGAATGTTGTGAAAATTCACTTGACAAAGAATCAAGAGTAATGAAAATTTTTGCTTGCACTTGATTGAATGATGGAAGTCAGCAGAACTTCAGGACATTCACTAAGCTAAGGGAAAATGTGCTTGCAAAGAGAACAGTCCATTTGTCTTTAGTAAATCAATTCATTTGCATGGTGACTAGAGTGAGGGGACGGCTACAGAGTAACATTGTGATATATTGTGTGTAAGGGTCAGTCACTGGTGTAGAGTAGCGAGGTGCAGTGTACCTATATTACACTACACATGCAGCTTGTCCATCTAGCTCATCTTAGCTCAAATGATTCATTGATTTATTAATTTAATAGTCTTTCAATAGAGATACTGTACTGTAGATTGATTTTTTTTAAATGAATTTCAGGGACACTTTACTGCTGAGCTGTATGACAGGCCAGACATATAATTGCTTTGGGGAAGAGTTTTTTTGCTTCAAATGGGTTTTGCATTTAAATCTATGAGAATGCAAAACCTGCTCAAAGCAGGTCAACTGCAGTTCAGAAGGAGGTCAAACTGTAGGTCATATGCATTGGTCAATTAATTCTGAATGGTCTCAGACGTGTCTCAAACCGATGATCTCAACACAAGCCTAGAGCCCATCGAAACAGGCTTTTAAACTACCTGAAAGTTTCTTATTTCAATCAGGAATATTGGTGAGATCTCTGTTCTTGCAACCTAGATCTACACACCTGCTGCGGCCATTAGGATCAGGACTCCGTGTTGTATTTTAGGTGTAGGGTTAATTGTTATGTTTAGGCTCTGGGTGAATTGTATATGGTTATGGTAAGTTACTTAGTACCACAGCTAAAAATGAATATACCAACCATTGTATAAAACTCCTTGTGACCTTCTTCTTACCATAAGGCCTTATTTAAAACCAATTATGCAAATACAATCAACACCTGGTTGTGACAGATTATGTGGCTTGGAGGTACATTCACCATATTTATTCCCAGATAATTTTTTGTACAAGTCATTCTGAATTGAGAAAGCTGGTCGGATGTCCAGTGAAACGTCTTCAAGAAAAATGCAGCAAGTCCAGTTGCCTTGACTTTTTTTACAGATATACCATGACCGGGATGAATGAGAAACTTCACAGAAGTTTATTTAAAAGTTCTGTTTCTTTTGTTTGGTTGGCCAAGTATGACCATGCTTTTGGGTGATGGTCAGTAAACCTTGCAATACTCTGATTTATTTTTAGAGATTTGTAATGTGTGCATTGTGAGTTTTTAAACTAACAAATTGTGGCGTGTTTGACAGATCATTGGCTGAACCATCAACAGCTTTAAAGGAGAACTATGAGGTGAGTGAAAATCACTCGGCCTCATAGTTAGAGCCGACGTGTGACATTGAAACTGTCACACGTCGGCTCAATAGATCGGGAAGTGAGCGAACACATACCATCGCTCACTCACTTCTCGATCATGTCCCTGCAGAGAGCGTGACTATCACTCACGGCTCCCTGCAGGAATTCCCCCCTACCCTGTCTGATCCTCCAGCGCTGACTGGTGGAACGGATGGGGGAGGGGGCGGGTACAGCTGGCTCTGCCTCTAGATAGGCAGAGTGAGCTGTCAATCTCGCAGCTGGGTGGATCTCGACAGTAATGTCGGGATACGCCCCGGCTGCGGCGGTCTCCGTATATCGCGAGCTATAGCTTGCGGTATACTGAGCTTTGGGTCACGGGAGGACGCTGGGGAGAACTATGTAGAAAAGCACTGACCCCATAGTTCACCTTTAAACAATTGTTAAAATGTAATAGTGATAAAATGTATGTCTGTATCCGGCCACCATATCCAAACTGTAGTAAATCTGAAGCTGGCCACATACTAGTAGATTTGTGTTTGAAAAAAATTTGTTTTACAGAATGTTGCTTGATTTTCTAATAGTCAATGGCGTCAAATCAACAATCGTATTCAACTGTAGTGATGAAGAAAATCGAACGATGGAACATGTTTCTCACGCAAATGAAATTCCAACAGTTATTGTGGTTTTAGTTTGGGAACATGCATTAATTCCAAAATCAAATGTTAAAATCAAATGAAATTTCGACCAACATTCTACAAGTCTCTGATGGCGTAATCAAATGTTCTTGATAAGATTTTTCATATGAACTTTCAGATCAAAATCTACCAGTGAATGACCAACCTTAGACCATAGTATGGTGTGGAGCCCTATGTTTTTTTGGGTCGGCCTAAGCAGCTATGATCCATAAAACATTCCAGTAGGGTAAGGCAGTCATAACTAGGAAGAGATAGTTGCATAATCACATGACAATTTATGTGCTGAGTGAATGAAAAACTGTCTTTTTGCATCATAAAATATATAGCAGGTTCTAGAGTTCTGTCTGGTTTTCAAGTTTTCAAAACTTTGCGTGAGTTTTACACGCATACATTAAGTTGCGTATTTTTGCGAGCAGATTGTGACACAATGTAAGTGGGCAAACGAGCGTAAATCACATGCAAAAACACAGCAAACGCCCTTTTTTGAGCATCTCCATTGAAGTCCATGGGGCCAAGAAACGCTTAATCTGTCAAAAATAAACTCATGTACTTTTTTTTCCAGCAACAGGTGTTTTGCTACAAGCGACAACAAACTCAAATATGAACATGGCCATACAAATGAATGGAGTTTTGTTATGGCCATTTTTTTTGGCGTTTTTTAGGCCAGAAAAAGCGCTACAAAACGCTAGATGTGAATGAGGGCATACAGCAGTTTCTCTACAGTTTTTCCATGGGAAGCAATATTTGCCCATTTTCCTAACACTGAACTCTTAAAGAGTCTATGTAATAAAAGAACATCATAGATAATGAATAATAATTGCTAAATCTTTTATAAAAAAGTTATACTTTATACTTACCTTACTCCCTTCTTTTCCATCACTGGGCATGATGTCACCATCCTTTCAGGAAGATTCCTGGGTAACGGTGATTACCCTAAATCTCATGTGAGACACTCCAGTCAATTGCAAGAGCATCTTCTTGGAAGATTTTGGGCCGCTCTGTATTCCCCAGGATCTCACCAGAAGAAGCATGATGGCATCCTCCTCTAGGCACTGCTGGGGGTAATGCAAGTCAAAAAATGTAACTTTTTTTTTCTTTACAGATACTCTTTGGATATAGTATGATTTAGAGATGTTTACTGAGTGAGGGGGCTCAGACATTGTAAATGGACCTTGCATTTTACTGCAAGGTCCACGTCAACTAAGTTCTTAATTTTAGCCACCTGTTTAGAGTATAAAGTGTTTTAGAAAGGAGAAGAGTCTTTTAAATGACTCTAATGGGCAAGCTTCATGTTGGTAATGGGAGTGTATGCACATTAAATAACATGAGTACAGTGTATTTGTGTAAAGATTAAAACTCATTCCACACATATGGAACACAAGGAGACAGGATTTGTTTACCCAAGCGAACAAAACAGATCAGATTCCATCTGTGTTGTTCATGTAAATGAAATGGCTTTATAGTGTTTACTGGCAATTACCTGATATCACAGAGATTGGTGATTTCGGGAAGGATTATTAAAAAGAACCCACTGAATAATACACATCTCTGCAGATGTGCTTTGAAGCTATGGAGTATTAAGTGTTCCAGTAGTATTGGCAACATTGCCAAACTGCCAGTGCCATGAAACTGAGAAGGAGGTTTGCAGCTGTAGCAGCCTTTATATGTCTTTTGTCACAGATTTTCTTTAAAAACAAACATTTGAGAGCTTGAAGGCTTTTTATTGCAGAAGAGACTCGCTATGTCTCTTTTACAACAAAACTTTCTTACCTTCCTCTTCACAAACTACTTTGCATCTAAAGCTCAGTGTACATTCTCGGTGTTCCTTGTTATCCAGATGGTTTAACTCCTGAGGGCATGCACAGGACTTGCGTCATCCTGGGCCAGCTATTCAAGATGGACAAGGATGTCAAACCTGGAAGAAGACAAAACGAAGTGAGGGAGTATAGGTGCTATTATTACTAAGCTCAGCACTCTCCAACTACCGTATTTTGGAAGCATCCTGTATTAAATGTCTGTAAAATCTCTTTTGTTTAGGTAATGAAAATAATAATATAAAAGTTCAGTTTATTATTAAAAGAAAAGAAAATGGCAAAACATTACTACTTAAAGTCAAGTGCTGCCATTTAAAAAAAAATGTAATCCTCTTTCCCCTGGAAAAGCAAGGCTTGTTCTTTTTTTTTTTTCTTCACAATTTTCTTCCTCTTCCTTGCCCTGTAACATATTTTCAGGAGCCAGTGTGGTCTTTGCTCCACCAGAATGGTAAGGAGGAATCCAAGACCGTGCTCCATGTAATTGTCTCCAGACATAGGGAGCCATCTTGGATCACTTGTCAGGTGCAGGGAGGGTTATTAACAGTGACCCAGCCCTGTGCTTTGTTACCCCATGAGGATAACAAAGCTGCAGTCACTGCAGACCCTGTAGCATTCTCACGCTTTGGGAGGGAGATCAGAGGAATGGAAGGATCTCCAGGTATTCTTTCAGAGAAGAAACAAAGATTTGCACTCATGAGTTTGTTTAATAAGAATATTTTTTTTTTTAATTTTAGGGTATGGTTGTACTTTACTAGCATATAAAGCATAAGTAAAATACTACTTTTAGAATGTTTTTTAGCCGGAGTTGGCGTTATAACAAAAATAACTCAATGAAGCGATGTATTGGGAATGATCACTGCTATCTACCTATCTCTGCAACAGCACCAATTAACTGCAATGCCCCCCTATTAATCACAACAGACACCAGCAGGAATCTCATTTGTCACTTTTCCCTGCACGGAATTATTTTGGCTTCCAACAGTTATAAATATGTTTCTCTTTTCATGGAAGAAGAAAGAATAACACTGTTAAGATTATTCAGTGAAATGCTTTGTCTGGAAAGGATTTTTAAGATAGTTTTGTGAACAAATCAGCTGCCGGCATCTCGCTGGCATTAAGACTATTTGGGTAATACATTTATTTTGCCAGCTGTACAATGTGGGAAAGTGAAATATTGAGAAACAGATCTTGGTTGTGACATATTAAGGCACTGTTTGTGTCTGAAGAAGGGAGGGCACAGTCAGCATTTTGGTTTTTAAACTAACGCTATACTAAAAGGTTCTCGGTAGCACCGATTTAAGCACTTATTTCCCTCCATGGATGGATCACATTGTATCATTTTATAGGGAAGATATCATTTGATTTTGATGACTTTTATTTTTTTATTTTAATTTCACAAGCAAATGTTTTGTATACGGTTTGTATAAAATCTTAGTTTTAATTACCGTACTTAACAAATCTGCATACATAAATTCCTGTTATAGCAACAGTAGATTTGTTTTATTTAAAAACAAAAAAATCTGCATTTTATCATTAACCTGATAAGATGGTAACACCGGCAGAACCTGCCTGTGCAAAGTTTCTTAGCATGGCTTCTCATAGTCCCCACTAGACGTTTATTTGAAAGGGTGACATCACGGGGGACAAACCGTTTGTCATTCCATAACAGTAAGGTCCTGAGCAAGGATTACCAGGTATTACTTCTGAAATAACATTTTGAAGATTGTATGAGAGTTTAGTTATTGAGTTTACATTGTCTTAAAATACAACTAAAGGCTCCTATGTGACAGTCTAAACAAGTCCCAAATGCAGTTACTATGTGATGAACAAGCCTCATAAAGTAAACCAAAAACATCCTTAACCTTCCCTGAAGGAGCTAAACCCTCCTCATTTGTGTCTCACATGCTCCCCCTCCCAGCCGCTGCAGCCCACAGTAGGAGGGTTTCAGCAGCAGAGGCAGTACTGTCAATGCAGAATGCAGCAGCACAGGACTAGGTGTGGCCAGGGACTAGTTGACAAGCTAAAGGCATGTGAATCAGCAGTGACAAGGCTGATAGTCACGCCCCTTGCAACATTTTTTTCTAATCCCACTGAACTGCAAGCAGACGCATCGTACGCGAGAGTGCCACCTATGCCTTGAATTCAGGAGCAGTGTAGCATCATTGCCACTCAATCACAGGAAGCTGGGTGAGTTGAACTTTGCAGGTGTCTGTGGGACTTTGTAGGAGGGCTAAGAGAAAACTGAAAGTACAAACATGATTATAATTAATCTTTATTGATCTCTGAGCACCGCAACCCTTGTCTCCTGTTCCAGGTGTGGACATTCTTTTTGTTCTAACATTTAAATGGTTGGAATACATTTCCCTTTGAAAATGGGTTTTCTTTGTGCAAAATTTTAATGGTCATGAATATGTTGATTAGATTATTACTTATGGATGCAAAAATAACCTTTTGTTTATCATTTAAACACATTAGAGATCTGTACACAATGTTCTATTATGGACCACACAACAGTCATGTTGTACTTTACAAAATACACGTTGTTGTTTTTCTGTCCCACTCATGTTAAGACGATTGTGACATCATATTTGTTCTCTGGGGCTTAGACAATAGAAGGTTTCACTTGACCAGATAGAATCATGGTTACATGGTTCCTCTGGAGCTTATGTTTTTTCAATTAAGGTGCTCTCTGTGAAACATTTCACATTCTTTGTGAAGGGTTGACTCCAAAAATTTACTTTAAGTCAATGGCAAAGACAAGACTCGGGCTACTTCCCAGACACCGCTAGAACATTGTGTTATGGCAGATTTCTGGTGGGGAATTTGTGATCTTTCACTAACGTCATCTGAGCTATGAAAGCTATGTTTTCCCCAGATCTTATCACTGAGAGTGAAACTAATTCTGGCTATTTGTTAGTTAATGTTCGTTTGCATTATTCTTTTTGTGATTGACAATTGGTCTCCTAGTTCCATAGAGATGTGTTGAGGTACCAGTGATGCACATGCCTCTGTGCAGATAAACAGTTTGTTATCCTTTTGAAACTCATGAATGCTGCAACATGAATATGCAAGCCTTGTTGATGCAAGCTTGTGTTGGTATATCTCTTTTGTGGATGTACCTATGAATTTCCATTAGGATATTTGGGATCAGTCCAGCTTTGTACCCGCAAACATCAGTGGCGGCACTATCTTTGTCTTTACCACAGCTTTTAACCATTTCAACAATTATATTGTGGTATTATAAAGTGGTCTCAAACCATGAGTATCCCCTTGTTACATTTTGATGTGGTCCCAAGCCATGAGGATCTCCTTTTTAGTATTGTGGTGTGGTCCCAAGCTGTGAGGGTCTCCTTTTTAGTTTTATGGTGTGGTCCCAAGCCATGAGGATACCCTTCTAAAACCATAGTATCATCTTAAGCCATGAAACTCTCCTTGTACTCTCCCCCTTCCTCATCCAACAGCTTGCCCATTTTGCATTTAGCGATTGGTAAGAGTCATTCCGCTATAACTAACAGAGCTTATCTTAAGCAGACTAGGGCCAAGCTTGAAAATCTCTAAGATTTTTATGTCTGTCTGTGTCCCTGTTGCAGATTGTCCCAAACTTCCTCTTGAAACCATTGTCAGCAGGACAGGAAGTGCAACAAATCCCTCGAACAGTGCCCTGGATAGCAGAAAAACCTGACAGGAGTCTTATCATTCCCCACTCTATCCAAAACTAAAAATAAAACAATTTTGGGCTTGAGCTAGAATTGAATGGGTGCCCAGATCCTTTTGTTTATGATGCATAGCATTGAATGCTGCAAGCTAATACCTGGAAACTAGGGGCATTTGGTACAAAAAGATGTATTATTATTATTAATAATAATAATACACATTCATCCCTTTTTATATTTTATTGAATTTTTTAAAGCATAATATTAGAAATCCAAGGAACACAATCATGCCAAAATGAGAGAGTATATAATAAAGAATTAAATGTAATTTTGACATCAATAACATTCCTCAAGATTTCCTCAGGTCGGAAATTTTTTTTTAATAGTTCTCTGTTCAAAGCAGTGACAGTTCGTACCATATTCAATTTATGGTTATTAAAACTTATTTTTTCTTTCATTTTGCTAAGCAAACGATTCTTGTCTAGCTGACTTGTTGGTTTTCTTTGTTAATTCCCATGTATGGCATGGATTTACAGTGCCAGACAAGTTGATATTTCTCACATTTTTTTCTCATAAATCTTTTTATGCTCTGAGTTTTCCCACAATGGCTCAGAAAGGAGCAGAAATTAGTCAGAAATGGAGATTTTGTTTTTGACAACTATACATTAAGTTCTTTTTGGACAGACTTTTTTATGGGTTTATTTTTTATTAAAGCCCAACTCCAGCCAAAACGTTTTTTTTTTGTTTTGGACAGAGTGTGGAAGGAATAGAACCCTCTCAGAATTTTATATTGGGGCGATGAACAGTGAAGAAACCCAAAAGGAACTCGTGTGGAGTTCATGAAGTAGTTATCGGATGATCGTTATGAAGGGTTAAAGACAATGGTAGCACACATACAGAGACTGCTTTAAAGAGGTCCTTCCCTAAGTGCTATATGTCCCCATAGCCTCAAACTTTTTTTTTTTTTGTTCTCACAGTGTTTCTCTACCACTTTTTCTCCACTAAGCTTTTAATACCAATGTACTAGGCTATAATATCCTACTCTACCTTACATTGTTCACCTATATTAAACACACACCACTGTCCCAGGAAAATGGATGTGTTTTCTCTCCTACTTTGCTATCTGAGCGTCTGGAGACCCAAACACTCAACCAAAGCAAGAAGGGCACAGCTAGGCTAGTTAGTGTCAGAACCAAATCCAACAACAGAGTGTAGTCAGGAGTGGGCCTGAGTCAAAGTAGAAGCGCTTTCAGTCAGGCAACTAATCCAGAAGGTGGTGTGGGAATCAAAGCTGATTATAAGGCAGAATGCCAGCCCATGCAGCAAATGTTCTATAGTCAAAACAATTTAAGGTCACCCACAGCAATACTGATATATAGATGGCAGCATCTTCAAAAGTCAGGAACTTTATGGCCTCATGCACATGAGCGCCTGAGGCCATACAATGTAAACCCACAGCTGCTGTGTACAGCTGCCCATAAAAAATCGATTGCATGATGTAGACTGCTGGTTGGGCTGACATTCAACTTTAGGTGCCTTTTGAGGCCTATATTGGGCAACTATTGAGAGTGGGAGAGGTCCATTTAAAGAGCCAGTGACCAATAGGAAGCAAGCTCAAGAAGCAGGAACCAAAGTACTGAGATTTTGTTTCAGAGGCACATGTGACGGTACATGCACTGCAGAGACAACCTTCCCGACTGGATAAGGCCCTGTGTCTATGGGCTTTTTTCGATGGCATAAGTTTTAGATTTACAATGCTGCTGTGGTCTTTCATAATTCATGGACAGGTGCAACTGACTTGCATTTGACCTACATCAACGAGTTCCCATAGACTTGCAGGAGGATGCAGAAACCACTTGAAGCAAGCCAAAGCTGGTCACCACAGGCCCTGAAATAGGATTGAGCTGGTGCTTTCATGAAGGAGTGATGTAGCTGATGGGAAGGAGGTACACATCCAGCCATCTATTCAGTCTTTGTCTATATGCATTCAGTCCATTATGCATTTAAAGAAAGTTATTTTACGAATAAATCTATTCCAATCACCATAATTCGCATAAATAGGCAGAACTTTATGCATATACAAAGAACTTTAAGCATTCTGAACAGTCTTGACTTCATCCAGTGTAAATTAATATAAAAAATAAGCTTTGTTTTTGAGCCTCCAGGTTCCAAACCACAATTCTATTGCTTTTTATGGAAGAGCTAGTTCACCCAGGTTACATTGCAATCATTTAGTCCTTCCTTTCAGGTCCATACCATGTGATCATTACATCATGGTTCCCATGTTGCAGTAGTGGTCTTGTTCTTATTAGTACACATACTGTTAGATGCTCTATGTAGGACTTCTCTAACCAAAATTCAGCGCATGCTGCAGCATCCGTGTGAGAATATTGTAAGAAAAACAGAAATGTTGTTCACAACAGAAAAGAGCTCTACACAACCTTTGATTACTTGCTACACATTCATTATGCAAACCTTGACCATGGAGAAAAAAATGGGACTGTGCAGGAGGCATCAAATTCTACGTAAAGAAGTCGCACATAGGGCGATACAATAAACATTTTGTAAGTCAATGGAATCCTAACCCAAAGTATGTGAAAACGTATCTCATTGAACATATAAAAACTGTAATTTTGGTATATGTTCAGCTTACAACTGGACTACAATCAAATATATATAAAAAGAAACAGTTAAAGGAGTTGTGAAGTCCCAGCATATACTATCCTCTTATAACATCACTATTTTAATAGGAATACATACTAGAGTTGTTTCTGATAATGCAATCAAAGTTTACTTGAAAAAGTCCTTTTTTATGTGGTGAGTGCTGCCTTCTGTCTGCCCATCACTTTCATCAACTTCCTTGATTCCCAGTGTGATTTGCATATCCTTGAGTTGCAGAGCAGAAGGCATGCTCTGTGAGAGGCGTGACACACGGAAGTGCATATTCACAGGGCTGAGTGAAATTGTGTCAGTACATCCAATGGACAGCTTCAATAACTTCAATAAGTTTACAAACTTCTAGATGGATACGGTTATTAGGAGTGGGATAGAACTTATGAAAATGTAATAAATAAATACATATTTATTTTTAGTTTTTGACCATAGATACCCTTTAATGCAGTTGGGTATTCCTTTAAAAATCATCAGTGTGTTTTAAAACGCAACTTATGTAAATGCCTGAACTTGGCTTGTTATCAGCCAGTTGTAATCCCCTGTATGACGGAGCTTGAATTGAAAGATAAGACAGGCAGTATGAGGGGCCGGCCACTAGAGGCTCTGGTGCATGCTCGTGTGCTAACAAGGATGATGAGGAGAGAGATGACTTAATTAGTCTGCTGCTGCTCTTTAACTTTCCAGTCACAGGCTGGATGGTGACCTATCTGTAAAGCTAACTGGAGCATGGAAAATTCAGATCACAAACCTGACTGCACTCTGTTGCTGGACTTTGTGAAACGCAGAACTGGAAGGGCAGAAACAGCTCCTATATATGCATTTCAATTGCATATTTAGTGGTTTCCCTAGAGTACAGCTTTTTGTTTTGCAAAGTTGTACAGCGGGCAAAACGGTTTCTTGGCTTTACCATCGACAGATTAATTCTCCAGATCAGTCACTTTGTGGTGAATGCCATTAATTATAGCCGAAGAAGCCAAATCTGTTAAGAAGGGTGTCTAATTCACATTTAATTTATACTGTTGTTTAACACCGCCTTCTTTGTCAGAGAATTGTAGAGTCTGATTTGGGTGAAGAACCCTTTGTGTGCCAGATGGGGTCTCTTCAGGTCTAGGCAGATGTGCCTTGCCACTATGTATACATGTAAACATACACATCAGATGCACATAAATGTAATGACAAGTTTGTATTAATTCATTGACAAGAGAAGTCCATTAAGTCAAAGCCCAACTCTTTGAAGTGGGAAAGGGTTACAACCTCAGTCAAATTTGTATTGCCATCTGTGTCCTTTTGGGGAGATTTCACCACACTGTCTGTACTGGTGACCACACAGAAGTGAGAGGATCTCCCCAAGGGGGACTTACTCTTTCCCTCTTTCTTTGTCCTAGTGGAAGAGATTGCTCTTGATTCTTGTCTTGGTGAAAAGTGACAGACAATCTTTTCAGTAGCTAAATAAATTACAGTATACACCTAAGAGGTTCTAACTCTTCCCCACTGTTTAAATAAATGTATAAAAATTAATATAAATTGGAACTATGGGCATATATATCATTACAGGCTTTGTTGGAGTCCCTCCGTAACATAATTGGTCCACCTGTTAATCTTGCCAGTAACAAATTTGAAACCTTCTTTTTACAGACTGAGCAAAAATGGCAGTTAGAGGGTTGAGATGAGCCATTAAACACTGACAGGGTTACATACAATGATCAGCTTTTAGTTGTGTAGGTAAAACCTTTATCTCAAAAAGAAAAACTAACACTACACTCTCCAGAGGTTGACCATGCTGCTGTCCTAGGGTGGCTACACTGCTCTATGGATACAGTGAAGGAGTGAGTGTAGCCACCCTAAGACAAGCCGGATCACCAGGTGAAAATAAGCAAATAAAAGCAGGGGGAAAAAATCTGATGCATTTACCACATTTAAGGACTAATGAGCTACAATATATTAAATTTTGTGTTCTTGGTTTTAGATACACTTATCTATTTTACCATGAAATTAAAATGTAAAATTAAATATGTGAACATATATTGTCAAAAGTATTGGGACACCCCTCCAAATAATTGGATTTAGATGTTCCGTGACATTTCCGTGCTACTAAATATTCCACGGTCAACTGTTAGTGGTATTATAACAAAGTGGAAGCAACTGGGAACAACAGCAACTCAGCCACGGAGTGGTAGGTCATGTAAAATGACAAAGCGGGGTCAGCACATGCTGAAGTGCACAGAAGTCGCCAACTGTCTGCAGAGTCAATAGCTACAGACCTCCAATCTTCATATGGCCTTCAGATTGGCACAACAACAGTGCGTAGAGAGCTTCATGGAATGGATTTCCACGGCTGAGCAGCTGCTTCCAAGCCTTACATCACCAAGTGCAATGCAAAGCTTCGGATGCTGTGGTGTAAAGCACGCCGCCACTGGACTCTAGAGAAGTGAAGACGTGTTCAGTGGAGTGACCAATCACGCTTCTCTGTCTGGCAATCCGATGGACATGTCTGGGTATGGCAGTTGCCAGGAGAACGGTACTTGCGTGACTGCATTGTGCCAAGTGTAAAGTTTGGTGGAGGGGGATTATGGTATGGGATTGTTTTTCAGGGGTTGGGCTTGGCCCCTTCGTTCCAGTGAAGGGAACTCTTATGTCATCAGCATACCAAGACATTTTAGACAATTTCATGTTCCCAACTTTAAAGACATGGATGAGCGAGTTTGGGGTGGAGTAACTTGACTGACCTGCACAGAGTCCTGACCTCAACCTGATAGAACACCTTTGGGATGAATTAGAGCGGAGACTGCGAGCCAGGCCTTCTTGTCCAACATCAGTACCTGACCTCACAAATGCGCTTCTGGAAGAATGGTCAAACATTCCCATAGACACACTCCTAAACCTTGTGGACGCCTTCCCAGAAGAGTTGAAGCTGTAATAGCTGCAAAGAGTGGGCCAACTCAATATTGAACCTTACGGACTAAGACTGGGATGCCATTAGAGTTCATGTGTTATATATATATACATATAGTGATTGTGGAAGAACAAAAGAAAATCATTTTCGGCTATGCCCTCCAGTTAACCCAGTGTTCAGTGTGATGTTGCGTCTCTTATCTGTTCTGGGATCTTTGCCATAACCTTATCATTCTCATTGTAGACCCTGCAAAAATGTAAAATATGTTACATAACTCTAAGAACTTGTTTAGACTGCTTATAGACATGTTTGTTTGGCAGGAATAAGATCTCACTCAAATCAGTGGTGGCACAAGAGCGAAGTCAGAACTTGCAGCATTTTATTTCATGAACTCAGATGTTTTCTATCGGGTTTGCTCTAAAGCTATTAAAAGTTACGTAACCCCACAGTAAACTGGACTTGTACTGCAGCAATGAAAGGGTTAATGAAAGTCAATCAAAACTTGGAATCAGAAAGCAGTGTCTCTCTATAAAACAATTCATGGATCCTCGGATGCCTTTATATACCCTTCAGTAACTTCCTGAGTACCTTAACTTCGGATGCACTTTAGTAGGAAAGATTGCTAGCTTTTCTCCTTACTATTGCTTCTTAAACATCATTGACTTTCTTAGTGATCAGTATGAAGAATGAAATATGTAATCCTGTGTCACTTCACATCATTATGTGGAACTCTGGCCCAAAAAAATGACCTATAACCTGCAGTTTGTCATTCGCATTAACAGCAGTTTTTATTTTTTGGGATTCCCCCGTAACATAGTTTTATTATGTTGATCCCGCCAGTAGATCTGATTCACTTCCTATAACAAGGTGACAACTCTGTTCGTTCTGGGTGGTTTTATACACATAGTTTTCAATTGAATTTAAAGTGACACTAAACTCAGGAGTTAAATGCCTAAAACTGAGATGCCGCAGCTGAAACGGATCCCGACAATTATGTCTGGATCCGCCCAGCTGCGTGAGTGACAGCTAGCTCTGCCTATCTAGAGGCAGAGCCAGCTGTACCCGCCCCCTCCCCCGTCCGTTCCGCCAGTCAGCGCTGGAGGATTGGAGCAGGGAGGGGGTAATCCAGCCCCTCCCCTGTCACGGCTCTCTGCCGTGACAGGATCGAGAAGTGAGCGAACGCCGGTATGTGTTCGCTCACTTCCCGATCTACTGAGCCGACCTGTGACGGTTTCATTGTCGCAGGTCGGCTAGAACTATGAGAATGAGTGAAAAGCACTCACCTCAGAGTTCTCCTTCAGAGCCTGTTCACACAACGTCCGTTTTCTGTGCTGACCTAATCCGTACGCTCCTGCACTAAAAATGCATCCCAATGTATCACTGTGTTTTATGGGCTACAGTTCTCACGTGCGGAGTCCGTTCAGGTTACGACAGAAAAATACTGCGTGTCACATTTTGTACGGTCCGGAAACGCAAAACGCGTCAAAAACGCACTGCACTGCAGCTATCATACTGACAGCCCCACTCCAGCAAAAGTAGAACGCATGAAAAACGCGGCAAAACACATAGCACAGCGTCTGCTGATCCGGACCTGAAACTCATGTGAACAGGCCCTTGTTTGATATTTACAGTAGTTATATTTGTTAATAAATAAGCTGAGCAATTATATATGCTTTCCCATACTCATTATATATTAAATCAGCTGGCTTTAAAGCCCTGTATTAAAAGTTTAATTATACTGTAAGTTACTAATTAACTAATCTGGTATTCTAGGAATTAATTATTTAGAAATTCTAGGAAACAGCACACTTTTATACCTCGGAAATTGTGGTGCTCTCAGATAATTAAACGCTTTAGCAGACCTGTACCACATATTACCTGAGGCATAAAAGTGAGCGGGGAGAGAACCCACATTTAAAGGAAAATTCCAGGTTATGCTGTTTGTTTTTGGGTTTTTTGTTCAAACATAAAATTGCTGACTGTCACTTTGAAATGTCCATCTTGTTAAGTAATTACAACTTAGGCAAAGTTAAATTACACACCAAGGGCCCATGTGTGATTTTCTGCAGCCTTAGTTCCGCCCACCTTCATTATTCGACATGAGTCTTAAGGTGGCCATACACATGCCGATTATCGTACGCGTGAAATCCTGCGATCGTACGATAATCGGCAGGTGTATGGAAGGCGTGCGACCGTTTCTACTGTACAGTCGAAGGCCTTTCTCTTACGAGCATGTTTGAAAAACAGCCGAAAATCGTAAGATTTTTGGCGGGTTTGTGGCCTGCTCGTAAGACAAATGTCGCACAGGACGGTGTGCGCAAGCGCACACTGCCTGCTCAGCATTGCAGTCATCGGAAGTCCTCCCCTCAGCGGGGCGGGCTTGCGACGATCGCAAGTACGATCTGCCTGTCCAAGATGGGTAGATCGTATGAGCTTTTAATTGGCTTACAACCATCGCAAGACGAAAGTACTGCGATGGTTGTAAAGTGTATGGCCAGCTTTACAAAAGCGATCGGGTGTTTATTTTGAATACAATTGAATGACCCAATTAGACTATGCATTGTGTTATTGCAGCACGTTATTGTACTTTTAGATGAGTTGCTTGAGGCCTCATCTACACAGCGATGGAAGTTGCGGCTGGGGATTCCTTGGGGTAAGGACCTGTGGATATTTGCAGTAGGAAGCCGCTGTGCCCAATGAACGATATACTGACAGTGGCTGCATGAAATAGGGAACAATTACCTGCGGGTCAGTAGAGATGCTTGTCCCCGAATGCAGAGAGATTGCGTCCAGGGACAAGCATCTCTTCCAATCCGCAGGTAACTGGTCCATATACCATTACTTGCAGATAGCTACGGACAAATGCTGCTGCTTTCAGCCTGTCATTAACCTGAATGGGCACATCGGCCGCATCTTTAAGGGCACACCTGGGATTCCTGCTATGAGAATCCGCCATGGGCATGAGGCCTTCATGTAGGGATTTCTTTTTGATGGGCTGGCAGCAGACCTTAATGCATGAAAAACTGATCTTTTTATTTTTTAAAGCAGTGCACCACATGTACATTATGATCCAGTGCGGGTTTGTTCCCCGCTACTACAATAGTGCTTTGGGGTGTAAGAGTTACTGTATGTTGCAGCAACCACAGTGCAAAGAGAACATCTGTACCCACCACAGGTAATTGCTTCATGTGAGATTACATCTGAACACCAGCAGACAGCTGCGACCCCTGTCAGCCTGCCCTTGTTTTGTCAAGAGCCACAGCTGTCCAGAACAACCCATGATTTCTGCTGCAAGAACCTGCAGCCGCACCTCTTTTTCACATGCAAATGAGGCCTAACAAGAAGAAATACTGCTGGGAAAAGCAGTGAACCAATCACATGAAGAAATTAACTTTCTGAGGGCGTTCTTGAATCACATCTTATACAAAGCACTCCATTGTTACCATGGTTACAAAACAAAGTGACATTTTACATTTTGGGCCAGTTAAAGAAAATCTTAGCCATCTGTAGACTGCAATGGATAGGCAGTTATGTGGTTTGGTAGTTGTTTACATATTCATTTAAATTGTCTATGCGTAATTTATTCTTGCCTCGCCAGTTCTACAGCAACCGAAAAATTGAGCAAGAGTACTGCAATGTTTGTAAGCCATTGCCAACTGTGCTTGAAAAGGTGATGGATTGTCATAATAGTACTATAGGTGATACACAACAACATGAACGCAGTAAGTAGTTCAGCGTGTTTGCATCCTTGAAGTGCAACTCCAGCCAAACATTTTTAAATAGAATACGTAAGGTTTAAAACCTCCGGGTAACAGAGGGGCATGGTTCTTTAGTCTTCAGAGATAGGTGGGAACCTATCT
>NW_017306331.1:1449733-1453903 GCF_000935625.1 Nanorana parkeri | reverse complement strand
AACTCTCTTAAATATATATTTAACAGACCAAATTGGAGCAGTTTATTGTTAGGGTTCACATACACTTTAGGCGAGTCACTACAGGAGGAGAATCCACCTCAATGTTCTGCTGCCAGACTGTTTTAGAAATAGGGATCAGACTGTGCTTCTAGGGATTTCCTTGTATCTCATATAACAAACTTACAATTTTTTTAGAGTTTAATAACATGGCATGCAGGTAATATGAAGAAAATAAGATGTCCTCCTTTGTTTTATGCCGAATTTAACAATGACATGTAGCTGTAAGTAAATAGGAGGAGGAGACGGCTTGTACCCCATTACCTCACAGACCCAGTAGCAATAGCCCCCTCTGTAGTTACACCTGAGCTTGGCAGCTCGCCATATCATTTATGCACAGATCCCGAATTTCTGTTGTGTTAGCAATAGTTGCCCCGAACATGACCTTCATTAATAATTCACTTTATTAAAAGCTATGTAACTATACACTGCTTCAGTACACAGTTCTGCAGATCTCTGCCATATAATCCACATCCAATAAGTAAAGGGAACTCATGCTGAAAAGGAACAATGCACGCTTCATTATAACATCATAGAACATTCCCTTTAATGCCCGGCAGCCATCTTTGTGTGCACACCCCCCTGGATACGTAGGCTTATAATCATGCTGATGGAAATGTAATTAGGTTCTCCAGAGAAAACTGTCACTGTGAACAGAACATGGTTATAAGCCCTGTAATTAAAGAGCCCTGTAATTAATTCTTGTAATGATTCTAGCATTAATCTTTATTTACAAAGCTGAGATTTCATGACAATGAGTATTGAAACATTCGACATGTCCTACAAACACAATTCATTGTTTGGTATGAATTACACGGGGCAGTGGTAAGGTAAGGGAGTTTTTTTTTAAAGAACAACTCCTGGGAAAACAGTTATTAACCCTTGCAGTGAGCTACCTCCGCACTGCAAGAGTTAACTGTTTTATTTTGTCTAGGGACTAAAATAAAAAAAGTTATACTCACCCGATCCTCGGAGACAGCCGGCTGTCACATCGCTCCCTCCAGCCTCTTTCCCCATATGGTATGTCCCCCTTTTGGCTTTCTCACGTCCTATACACTGTGTGGAGGGGTAGAGATGCTGAAAGGACTGGTCGGGGAGCTTAGACCCCTGCAGCGGAGGGGTAGAGACGCTGAAAGGACTGGTCGGGGACCTTAGACCCCTGCAGCGGAGGGGTAGAGACGCTGAAAGGAATGGTTGGGGACCTTAGACCCCTGTAGCGGAGGGTTAGAGACGCTGAAAGGACTGGTCGGGGATCTTAGACCCCTGCAGCGGAGGGGTAGAGATGCTGAAAGGACTGGTCGGTGACATTAGACCCCTGTAGCGGAGGGGTAGAGGCGCTGATGGGACTCGTCGGTGACCTTAGACCCCTGTAGCGGAGGGGTAGAGACGCTGAAAGGACTGGTCGGGGACCTTAGACCCCTGCAGCGGAGGGGTACAGATGCTGAAAAGACTGGTCGGGGACCTTAGACCCCTGTAGCGGAGGGGTAGAGATGCTGAAAGGACTGGCCGAGGATCTTAGACCCCTGCAGCGGAGGGGTAGAGACGCTGGAAGGATTGATCCAACAACTTGCCGGCTAGGAGGATCAGGTATAACTTTTTTTATTTTAGCCCCTGAATGAAAATGAGCAGTGCTTGGGTAGCCACACTGGAAGGGTTAACAACATTTTTCAGAGTTTTTCTTTAACCTCTCTATTAAAATGTATGTGTAGTCAATTATTTTTAGTGTTCGATAGGAAGTATTGAAACCCCTATAATTTTTTGGTGTAAATGTCCTGTTGGCATTAATTCCCTCCACTTTCTTTCCTTGAGACACAATGGGCACAAATTAGGGTCATTCACCTCCATGGTCAAAATGTTAACCCTTCTCAATCCGCTGAGAGCACTGAATGTCTTTTGCCTATACAACCACACTGTATTATATATTAACCGCTTCATGACGGCTGCTGCATATTTATGTGCCCATGGGCTCCACTGTTGTGTGCTGAGAGCACATTCACTGCGCAAACCTAACACACTTTGGAACAGCTCACAGTCACCGTAAATGATTGAGAGCCAGCGGGATGAGCTCCTGATCATGTGACTGCTGCGACCGTCGATCACAGTGGTCACATGATCAGGTCTCCCCTCCCAACATTAGACCCAGGTAAAGAGCCAGTGGGAGGGGATGGCCAGGGGTTAAATTATGGTTAAACCTAGTGAAAACTTCTTACTTCTGGTTTAATACTGAAAAATAGCAATTTTTAATCATTTGTAATATTTACCTTTCCATTCCTTGAAGTCTGTGCATCTCTTGGGTAGCCCCACTGGAACAGGAAATGTGTTTATTGGCTGGATCCCCAGCTGATAATAAAGGAACAAAGGCATGGACACTAATGCAGGCACCGCATTTTGGTAAAATGCAGTTTCTTAAATGTTGGGTCTAGAACTTGAACTACTAAAAGACCTTCAGGCAGTACCAAGTGACCAACTGGTTAAGAAACCAAGAGATTAGTCTGGCAAAATATATAAGCATGATAAAGCTAAGAAATAACACATCCCTTTTGCATGATTCTTCTGCCTAATCAGAGGCTGTGTTATTTCTAATCCCACAGTTCTAAGCAGCTTGAGCTAGCACAGGCTCTAATGGGCCAATTAACTGAATTAACTGCAAGATTTAATAACTGTCGGCCAATCTGTATCCCCTGGCCACACATGAAAGTCACTTGTTAAGGCATCACTTACCTAAGCTCACGTGCCATAAATATCACATTATTGTCTGTGTGCTTTTCTTCAGAGACATTCATCTGCTAAGCAAGTCTTCTAATGACATCACTGCACGCCTTAAAATGTTGGCCTCTCTGTGTATGGGAAACAGGTTCTTTTAAAATGTATATACCAGGCAAATATGAAACGGCATTCTTTGCTGTTGTTATGTGTTCCATTCAACTAGCAAACATACCAGGATCTGTCTGGATCAGCACAGCAGCACCCAGACTGGGAGAGGGAGGGCAGAATCTGGGGTCAGTCAAGTTGTGTTGCATGTACATATGTAACAGGAGGCTAGTAAACAGAGTTGATGACTCCTTGGTGTGGTGACACCGCTGCATTTCTTTAAAAGAAAAAATGGTGTCAACCTCCTGGCAGTGCTGTCTGGCACAGGTGTATGAATTGCGTAAAAGGCTGGACAGCATTGCAAATCCTTTGACTGGTAAGACAGTTCACATATAACGTGTATGTGCAGATACTGTGCTGCATATTAACGTGTATATATAACATAATTTTCTTATATTGTTTTTCCAATTCCTGGTCCTCTTGGGCATTAGTGATGTAATCTGTGCCCAAGCATTGCATCCTGGGAAGATTACATCAGCAGAGCGTTGCTGGGAAATCTCATCTGTAATCTCACGAGATCTCATGGAAAGGCATTTTCCTCCCCTGAGATGATGTGCATGGTCACATGTCCTAGTTACATGTGCCAGAGTTCCAGGAAGTAAAGGAAGATATATGAATCTGCCACTGTGAGAAGAATGGGGCGGAAAAGAAAAATTAGGTATGCAAAGAATACAAAGCCAGCAATTATCTATAAGTATCTCTTTGTAGATTGTCATCACTAAACCTTTCTAAAGGTGTAATTGTTGTCGTTTCAAAGAAGGGTAAAGTCCCTGTTTAAGCTGTTTGCCTAGAGTACCGCTTTAAAACAGAATTTTAAGGAAATATCTCAGGATCTCCATTACAGGCCCTACAAATATGTCTTACCTTACTCGTATATTTATAAGCCTTGTGTGTGTGCACAGTTCAAAGCCTCTACACCCCCCTCCTTGAAATCATGGTAATGGTACTATACGTTTTTTCTTCATCTCTCCTCCATCGGCCCATTCCTGGACAGTAAAGAGGCATCAGCACACTAATGATATCATCCCTGTACCCTTCCTATATGCAAACATTTTCAGTGTGAGATTGACTGTGCAATGCAGTCAAATCTACACTGATACCACCCACATGAGGGGGCTTATAGGAATCGAATAAATTAATGTCAGGTATTTGTACTAGCTGCATTAAATGTGTGTGTGTGTGTGTGTGTGTGTGTGTGTGTATATATATATATATGTTTTTATATATATATATATATATATA
>NW_017306331.1:1431581-1449309 GCF_000935625.1 Nanorana parkeri | reverse complement strand
GTACAGCTATAGAGACAAAAAAAAAATTAAAATATATATTATATATTTGTAGAAAAAAAATGTTGAATGGAGTGGTTTATTTTTTATTTTGTTTCACACAAAGACAAGCAAAGCCTCTTAATTAATTCATAATTAAGAATACAACACTGTTCCCAGCAGGTCAAACCAAACGGCAATGATCTTATATTAGTTGGGTCTCGGGTAAAATGCTTTCCCTTTTTTTCTATAAATGCTGTCTATATTATTGGTGTGTTTTTTTTTTTGCTGTTCTACTTTATATTGAAACAAAAATCCTTTTACCAGAATGTTTAAGGTTAACATTATTGAAAGAGAGTTCATTATTGGGACAGAGTTTATTATTGTGTGTCCATTATTGGTACCCATTTCTGCGTTGTGCAATTAGCTCTTCACACCTGTCAGTCACTGAACTGTGATCACGTCCTGTTATCCTTTCCACCCCTAATGACAAGGTATAACAGATTCACAAAGAGAGAAAGATGAGGCTGTAGAAAGATACTAAAGTCTGTGGAGAGGGGTTATACAGAGGACAACCAATAGCTTAGGGTTAGATTACATGCACCGTGTGCATTCTGTGTCTGCCTCTCCCAAAGCTGGGCAAAGAACCATTCTCTTGTGTTTAAAGTAGACTTTTCTGTTGCTTTACAAGCCCACGTAGAACATTTCCTGACTTGTCACAATATAATGAAAACAGTATCATTTTTTTTAACAAAAGCTGTGCAAAAAAAAGTCAGTGAGCTCCAGTCCAGTGACTTTGCCCAGACTGAGATAATGTAAGTCTGCTGCAGGCATGAGAAAGCATTTTCTAAGTCTTCTCTCAGCCAGCGTTCTCCAGCACTTTTCTCCTGTGGCCTGTATATGCTCATATTTATAATAGGCATTAGAGTGATACTCATTGTGAGATTGAGAGCTGGTGTAGACATGATTTAGGTTTGTGTCGATGGCTTCAGTTTGAGTCTCTTCTGAAATCATTCGGAATTCATTGACAGGGGCATTTGACCTGTAACTGACCTTCTGACCTGTTTAAATCTGGCTTTGCAGTCTCATAGATTTGTATAGGAATGCAAATCCTGACATAAACAAAGGTGCGTTGATGTGGCCCCCCAGCTAGATGAAAAAATAGCATATTTAGTTGTTTTTAACCCCTTTAAACTGGCTAGTGAATATTACAATTTATTTTCAAGACATAAGCCACACAGGAAGCTATGATCTCTTCTGACATCTGCAACTATTTAGAGTGGAACTACAGCCTCCTATCCTTTACAGTCAAGGAAGGTGCCATCTTAGCATTTATTTGGATTGCAGTTGCCATGGTGCTACACATGTGATCAGCTATGACACCAGCCATGGGAGGGCTTGAAAGTTTGATTAAGATCTGAAATACCCCCTTTGGCAACCATCACAGTTAGCATGCTTTAAATGTAACTGTTCTGGGAGACATTAAATTGGTGGGTCAAGTTCCTTGGTGGCTCAGTCAATAGCTTGGGGTTAGATTACATGCACCTCATGCATTCTGTGTCTGCCTGTCTCAAAGCTGAACAAACAACGATTCTGCTGTGTTTAAAGTAGACAATTCTAATACTTTACAAGCCCGCATTAATAAATTTCTGATATGTCACAATATAATGAAAACAGTATAGTTTTTTTTTAACACTGACAGTTGCCATGCCTTAAGTTAAAAGTAACTGTTTTCTGAGACAATAAATTGGTGGGTCAAGTTCCCCTTTAATATCCCCACCTTACACAATACAATGTTAACGGTCAGCTGACAAAATATTCTCTATCTAGCAGTTCCCTTGGTTTTGTGAGTAATGTGTAATCCTGCCTTTGCGTCTGGCAGTTTTGTGTTGATTTAGGAAACTTCACATTATCTTTTAGGTGGAAGAGCAATTGTATTAAGCAGCCCACAGAAATCTCTTTCTCACTGTTTTTCAACGTTTATTAGTTTTGGACAATGAGATGATTGAAATGGGTGTGGAAATTGTTCAAAAATGCTTTTCGACTGGCACTGGAATATTTTTGTTTAAATTGCACACCAGTGTCTATTTGGTTGCACAAAATGTGATCGGATGGGAATTCATGG
Organism: Nanorana parkeri; assembly: GCF_000935625.1. NCBI lineage: Eukaryota > Metazoa > Chordata > Amphibia > Anura > Dicroglossidae > Nanorana > Nanorana parkeri. The sequence goes on along the minus strand of NW_017306331.1, from coordinate 1,447,208 downwards.
AAATCAATCCAATGAAACTAAAAACACATTTTTACTAGCTTGGGGAAAGGTTGGAAATTCTGACAGTGTTTTTATTGCTACATGTGCCTTTTTATCTCTGTGACAACTGACCCCCCTATGTTTTTTTTGTCCTGGTATCACAGAGACAGGAGTTGAGGGAAAATCTTCCCAGTGGGGTTACAGACAGAAATATAAACCTGAGAATTGTAACTCGTCTTCTCGATATTCAACATAATTTTTTGGGGATAGAGTTTGGCTGTCAAATGGAAGTAAAGCACTTTGTGCATTTTTCGCTTTTTTTCCCCCGTAATGTTCACAGTGTACTTGCACATTAGGGCACAATTACCCCTCATCACTGTTCCCTTCTCCAGCGCTGTTGGATCAATCTTCATTCCTCAGCTCTGTCCCCTGCCACCACTGACAGTCTCTTCGGCCATTGGGTGACCACTGATGATGTAACTCCTGCGTGTGCACACAGGAGTTGCATCCTCCCCAGCACTCGGCCCATTCTTGGCATTTTAGAGTATGTACTCTGCACGGTGCATGGATTGTACGGTGTCCAATAAAATAAAAAATTGATGGGGGAGAAGAAGAATTTTCTGGGGAGAATAAACTTTGCATATCCCTTCTGCCAAAAATCTCAACCTCCCAGCAATTATTTTTGTTTTCCACTTTAATTCTGCTTTACATTTTCTTTAAATATAATTGAAACACCTTTTGTAAATATACTGTAGTGAACAAACTGGCATATGTCGGAAGGCAGAATCATGTTATCACTCTTCATCTGGGTGGCACAGTCTAGATTCAGATTACACAAAAAGGTGGTTAGAGGCCGCTTAGAAAGAAGGCAATTCTACTGCAAGCTTGATTTCAGCTTTTTGCTGGCATGTGGCAACTCAAAAATTGTAATTACAGTAGATGATTAAAATAAATTACAGGAGTGTAAGTAAACTTAAAATAATTTCTTAAATGTATTACCCTGTGACAATGTGGTCAGCGGTGTCACTACATCCAAGTGAACTGATTAGGTGGCATGAACGATGGCTAATACAACATACACAACGCAAATGGCACAGGCACACGTTTCCTGGGCAATATGTCCTGAATATCATTTATCCAATAAATTTTCATTTTCTTTAAAAACAGTACTATATACCCGGTGCTTGTGACAGCTCATAGGCCGATTTTCTCCCAGTACTTGTAACATAAACCGATCCTTGCACACCATGATGCCCAAAGGGCTCGGGAACCTTGACTTGGTTTATACAACAAAAACACAGAGCGCCCGACATGTGCAGAATCGTTTATCGAGAGATGATAAAAAAGTACTTGCAAACAATGTAGTAAAACAAGTGTAAATCTCCTTCGATCAGCTGTAGGAAACATCCATAGATATAGAACAGAAGCCACCGATCCACCAGCTGGCATGCAATTGAGAGCCAGCCTTCAGTGAAATCTGTGTATCAAAATAATCAATAGATCCAAAGATCCACAGTAGATAGCTGAGATTAAACACACATTTAACCCTGGCTCTCAATTGGTGGCTCTGACAAAGGGGGCGTGCCCCGGAAACGCGTCAGCCGCAAGCACTGAAGTTTTTCCTACAGCTGATCGAAGGAGATTTACACTTGTTGTGCTACATCGTTTGTGAGTACGTTTTTTATCAGTTCTTATAAAATAATAAAATGATTCTGCACATGTCGGGGCGCTCTGTGTTTTTGTTGTAGACATTTTCATTCTTTGTGCATTTATTTTGGTAAAAGGCCTAGTTTCCCATTCCTAATTATAGCAGGACACAATAAAGTAGTTTAATAGCACAGACTTGCATTTTCATGCTGTGTTCATTTCACTTCCTGAGCTCGACAGCAGAAATAATTCCTCATTGTTTTATTCTTATTTCATCAGCCAAAGTACTTGTTTTCATTGGCTCAGTTTTGGGAAGTATACCTGATGGGCAATAGAATATTTTCTGGAGCATTTTTATCGAGGACTTCTCTGTTTTCCTTTGTATAGGCTGGAGCTTTGGATAAAGGTACCCATACATAGGGGAAATAATGCTTTTGGTAAATACTGATACAGAAGATACATACTTTTCTTAGCCACGTATCCATATACCGGGGAGCAATAAAAGCTTGGTAATCATTCAATTCACCATCACTCCCCCTTCCACCCCAGAACGAAGGGGGAAGTTTTAGTTTAAACCAACTGATAAAATTCCAAGTGCATCAAAACAAAAAGTGTTACAATTCAATTCCTTTAGTAAAAAGACCCTAAGTAGAGAAGCCAGTCTGAAGCCAGCATGCTGCAGAGAAGGACCGTTGCTTTCTGTTTTGGAAACATTGGTCTCCCTGAAGAGGTCTGACACCCCCCTTGATGAGCAATAGCCAACGCTTTCCAATCAGTATACATCTCATACTACCTCCTGACTGCAAAGATATAGAACGGACTCAGTGGGAGGCATGTTAGACCTTTGGAAAGAGACCACTGCTTCCACACACAGTGTAAAGCTGATCACACACTATGCAAATTGTGTCTGGTTCTTGATGAACCGTCTGAAATTCGCACAGTGGGTGTTACAGTCAGCACCCTTCTGGCCACCACCCCTTGATCAAAAGATCGAAGGAGCCAGTTGGAAAATCTTTGGCTGAACGGAGCTTGCAGCCAGTGAATGTCAGAATACAATAAAAAAGCAGGTGATTACTCTATCCACACTCGTAAGCGTTGATGGAAGAATATGTTATATTTTCTTCGTTCAGCACGCAGGTTGAACAAAGAAAATATAACGGTGTATGGCCAGCTTAAGAGGCCCCTCTAAAGCATGCTGGCAGGGGACAGGCTATTTTGCTCAGCCTGCAGCTGCTTTCTAAAGAAAACAAAATGTAGGACCGTGAACACCTTTTTGTGTTGAGGCACCTAAAATATATTGATCCAAAATGTTTTTAGTTGGGGTTTTTTTAGATAGTCACTTTACTCTGAGTTGACAAAGTGACAGAGTCTCTTTACTTATATCCCATACTAATGAAGTTTATATCACAGCTTAGGACTTTCCTTTTTCTTTTCAGCTTTAGCTATCAAGGCTGTCCTGCCACAGTAAAGCGTTGATTAGGTATTTTTGGGTATTCTTTGGTTCATTAGTCATTTTAGATCCAGCTGTTTCTGGATAATGAAAATGTATTGCTGATATCCTTTTTCAGACAACAAGCCTGGAGTCACGTTAACCATGTACGTTATGATTGGGTAATACGTCACACACGTTCTCCGTGTTGTTTAGCTAGATGACTTGCAGTCCACTGAAACAGTTTGCGTATTTTCTCTTATGTATATTTTACATAACTTGGAACATTATGTTCAGATAATGCTGTGAACGAAACATGTTGGCAAGCAGCTGGGGTGACTGCTGCTATGTCATCTTGTGTATTTTCCATTCTTTTTTCCCCGCACTGAGAGGATGAGCTCCGCTCTGTTACTGGGTGACCTTTGTTTATAAGTACGTGGGAACATTACTGAGACACTTTGCATACTAGAAACAGTTTTTGTTTTTTTAAACTGCAACAGAAAAATTCTAAGTCAGCATAAACTTAACTAGTAAATGTGTGAGGTTTTATTGGGGCTGTGTCTTTTTTTTGTAAATCAATTTGTTTGTAAGAGTTTGAGGGGCTCCTTAAGGTGGAACTAAAGCCTCCGCGGAGCATTTGCCATAATGTACAGTTTTGTACAGTTTACCTACACATGATGGCAGGCTGATTTCTGGATTGGCCTCCTGCATCTCGGACAATTCTGTGCTCTCGCTCAACCCTCCGTCCTGGTCTTCTTCCAGAAGCATCTTTCTTTGGCCATTGGGTGGCCACTCATGATGTTATCATGAATGGACTAGTCCCCCTTGATACACCCACGCTAAAATTAAATATTTTAGCTCTGAAATACTCTCCTGAAGTGGAGCTTCCTTTGGGCCAGTTATAGCATCAGTCTTGTTTATGAAAGTGAGAGTTAAGCAGCCAACAGTCAGACTTGCACAAAGCCAACTCCTGGAAACCTGCAAATTTTATAGTGTTTAAAATGTTGGTTTTACATAAGGTGCAGTAAGGGAGACCAGTGGACCTAAATTCAATATTTGATGCAACTAATCAAGGGTGCTCCAAAATGCAATTACTGACCAAGCTGTAAAGAATACAGTATAGGTGAAGGACCCTGCCATTTACAGCTTAAAGGGTAATTCCAACTTCCCAGCGAATGTGGCGACCTGAAATTAATGCCACAAATTGGTCCCCTCTGACCGACTCGCCCTCCCCCCCCAATGACTTGCTGTCATAATTTGCATGCAGTTAGTAGGAAGGACAGCTCCAAAGCAGTTTGCCATTTAATGGTTTACATTCCTCCAAGATTAAAATATTATCAATTCTTCCTTTATATAACCTTTCTGTATACCTTTTGAAATAAAAAGGTGTTACTACTTTCTTAAATTACATTATCAAAGTATATAAATAGTCATTATCATTACGTTAGGACAGCCCTGACTTCTTTCCTTTTCCTGTGATATTCCAGAAATCACAAATGTGCAATCTCTTGCCACTCATATGGCATCCAGACAACGCCAACCGAAATCTAGAAATTCTCAGCAGCAGATTTGCTTTAAGTGTATTTATAGCCAAAACATTTTTAGTTGAGGATGGTAAGAGCCCCAGTCAGGTTGTATTGACATTGGCCAAACTGTGATCTTCATCATTTGATTCTTGATAAGGGAGGCTTTCAACGCTGCCTACAGTCAAGCTTTTAAAGGCCAGCTCTATATAAAGCATTGCTGAGTTTTTAATGGTGAGATTCACTGTAATTATTTTGTGTCTCTGGCTCCTTTTGCAAGGCCATAAAGAAGGTTCCATTCTTTCAAAAAGGTGATAAGAAGCAGTAAAACACAGTCACTGCATGGATACTGCACACCAATGTGTAGCATTGTTTGCACTACATCATGTTCTAATTTTTTTCCAGTTGTTATTTTATTTAAAGGATATATTCAGGCAAAACTTTATTTAGTTTTGGATAAAGTGGGGAAGAATTAGAAGCCCTGTGGCATTTTTACTACTTAGAGAGATTTCCCCCCTCATTTACTTTCCTGGTGACAGTTCACTAGACAGAAGGGGAGGGTAAAATCTCCAACAGCAAAAATAAAATAGCTCTAATATTTCCCGACACCATACGAAGCAGTAATAAAAAAAAAATGTTGGCTGGACATTCACTTACCAAAAACAAAATAGGAAGAATATGCTGCTAATTTATAAGTTGCATATCTTGTCTTTTGGGTAGTAATCAGACTATACGGGCATGTGTAGATGGCTTTTCGAGAACCTGTCCGAGCCCCATCTGCACAAGGCTGCCTCACTGAACTGTTACCACATAGGTCCCTCAGCACGTACATGAGCCTTGATGTGCAAAGCGTTTTAGTAGGAACATGTCAAATGTGCTGCCAGGACAGCCCTAGCAGAAGCCAGTGCAGGCAGGGCCCAGGCAGCCTCTAAGTAGGTTGTCTACATGAGCCCTAAAGCTTGCATGTGCTTCTGCCTGTGCTGGAGAAATGGGAAACCAGCACTCAGGAGTTGCTGATAAGGCTTATCTTCTTCATATTACTCTGTATGTATACCGACTTTGGAGCGGTTAGGCCGGAATTGCTGGGCATGAAAAGCAGGAGCAACTACCGATATCCTGAGCCGCAGCATGAACTCTGGTTGTGATAAAGCCTTAACCCTGGCAAGAATATATGAGGCCTACGTGTGGCTGCCAGTTCCTTCCAGTCTCATTCCTACGTTCAGCAAAGCCGTTTATTTTCTTGTGTGGGGCTAAGACTAGACTTTCCAGAGTTTACAGAACAACATACAGGAAAACTTGTGTGATGGGTTGTTTGTTTAGATGATGGCACTTGCCCATTACTTCCTTTCAGGTACCAAATAAGTAAGATGCACAGCTATATACTGTAGAGTCTAAAAGCCACCCGTAAAGCCTAAGCTGGCAGTTTGATGGTTCTTTGTCCAAAATAACTTTAACTTTCTTTGAAAGGCCAGAAGTTTGAGGATTTACAATGTGTCAAGCAAATTTGTGTAAATCAACCTATGTAGAAGTTAACTTTCAAGTACAAGTGAACACCTGAGCACATGAAGTGGTTATTGCACTGTTGCACATGTAATTTATCCAGTTTCTGAAAAATCTTTGTCATCATTTGACCATAGTTTCCTTTTCACTGTTGCAAATTGCAGAGTTGCTACAAACTGCACGTCTTAGACAAAATTATGGATGACGCATGCTGTAGGTCCCAGTGCCATAGTTATTCAGACTAGGGTGAGCCAGTTACTTCCACTATTGTCAGCAAGAGATCTGCCCATCCATAGACACCCTACCTGTCTATCTGTCTGCCTGTTTGTCAGTGTGTCTGTGTTTGCCTAGTTGGCCCAGATGTCTGCAGCACAATGGTCCGTCTGGGAGACTTTACAAACATTGCAGGTTGCCTATCTGATAAAATACATTATTTAATTACAGGGAATCCTAATTAGCCTGACCATATTTCATCAACATCTCTTAGAACTCAACAAAACATCAAAGCTTGCTTTCATTCTGTTTATCAGTGGTGTAGCACTCTTTTTCATGAAAAAAAAAAAAAAGGCACAGCCTGAAATATGGATATGGCTTATCCAGACAGAGGTGGTAGGACACTGTGTGCTAAGTGCCTAATGAGCTCCCTCATCAATCACCTGACACTGTCACTTCCTGCCATTATCTCCGCTATCCCTGGCATAGTTAGCTGAGGAAGAGGGACACTGATGACTACATGACATGTTTATAGATAGAGCTTTCTCATAATGAAGAAGTCTATAAAAAGAGTAGCATAGATACAGGTGAAACTCGAATAATTAGAATATCGTGCAAAGTTCATTTATTTCACTAATGCAACTTAAAAGGTGAAACTAATATATGAGATAGACTCATGACAAGCAAAGAAAGACAATTCAAGCCGTGATTTGTCATAATTGTGAGGATTATGGCTTACAGCTCATGAAAACCCCAAGAACCCCAAATCCACAACCTCAAAAAAGTAGATTATTACATGCAATCAATAAAACAAGGATTGTACATAGAACAATATCGGACCTCTGAAAAGTACAAGCATGCATATGTACTCAGTACTTGGTTTGGACCCCTTTTGCAGCACTTACTGCAATTACTTTTGCACGATATTCTAATTATTCGAGTTTCACCTGTACTCTTTCATGCACTGTCATATAAAAGCAAGGGCTTACACAATGTGAATTCTTGTCCACTTTTTTTTTTTTTCACTATTCATGTTTGCACAGTCCTTCTGTATTATACATTGCTTTACAAAGTACATCCATGAAAGTAAATCCATTCACCTCAGTTCCTGCCACCTTGAAGATCACAGTCTCATATCTAGAACACTGGGACCAAATGGTGGTGGAAGCAAGTTAACCTACCAGCATGTTTTTAAAATTGTGGAGGAATGGACATGAGTGACCATAGTAGTGGTGCCTGGCATTGGGGGATTAATGCTAGTAGTTTTTTTGTTTTGTTTTTTAACAGCGAAGCCCTACACTAAAGTCCCCATCACACTAACCCTCCCTGTAACACTAACTATATTCCTGACCCTTACACTAACCCTTCTTGTAACACGAACTTTAACCCTGCCTCTTATACCACCCCTCCCTGTAACATAAATTATAACCCTGACCCTCACACTAATCCTCCCTGCAACCCTCACACTAACCCTGCCCTCTCCTATAATGCTAACATTCCCTGTAGCCCCAACTCTCTCGGTTACCTGAAATCTAATGCTAACCTTGACTGTAACCCTAATCGTAAAGGGATCATTTTTCTTTCCTATTTAATAGTGCCTGTGCACTCAGACTGTTGTAAACTCCCTCTCTCACGTCACAGCTTTCTAACAGTCCCTAGATAGCGGCTGTGAAAACTGTAAAAATGTACTTTCCCTTCAGAGGTCAGATCTGCAGAGCATGTGTATAGTAAGACTCCCTGGATACACTGACATCATACCCATGATTGGGTATAAAAAGTGCAACTTGGAGAGTCAGAGTGCTTTAGAAGTAAAGATGGGCTGAGGTTCACCAATCTGTGAAAAGCTGTCTAAAAATTGTTGAACAATTTCAGAATAATGTTCCTGAACATAAAATTGCAAAGACTTTAAATATATCATCATCTACAGTACATAATATCAAAAGTTTGCGAAAATCTGGAGAAATCTCTGTGCTCGAGGGACAAGGCCGAAACGCAATATTGGTACGGGCTCTCACACTGAATTACAAACAGGCATGATTCTGTGATGGACATTACTGCATGGGCTCATACATACTCACAAAATTCACTGTCTGTGAACACTGTTTGCGGAGCCATCCAAAAATGCCAGTTAAAGCTCTATCATACAAACAAGAAGCAATATCTAAACATGATCCTGAAAAGCCACCGTCTTCTCTGGGCCAAAGCTCATTTAAAATGGTCTGTTGCAAAGTGGAAAACTATTCTGTAGTCAGACGAATCGAAATTTTACATTCTTTTTGCCAACTATGGGCACCATGTCATTCAGACTTAAGAGGAGAGGAACCTTCCGGCTTGTTATCAAAGCTCAATTCAAAAGCCTGCATCTCTGATGGTATGGGGTTCATTAGTGCATATGGAATGGTCAGCTTGCACATCTGGAAAGGCACCATCAATGCTGAAAGATATATCCAGGTTTTAGAGCAGCATACACTCTCACCCAATTAAAAATATTTGGCGCATCTTGAAACGAAAAATACCCAGGACTGTTGAGCAGTTAGAATCCTAAATCAGGCAAGAATGGCAGGCATAAAATCAGGCATTCCTCACCCAAATTTCCAGCAACTGGTCTCATCAGTTCCCAGACGCTTATAGAGTGTTCTTAAAAGAAGAGGGGATGCTAAACCATTGTAAAAATTGCCCTGTCTCAACTTTTTTGAGACGTGTTGCTGCCATTCTGTTTTTATGTTACACAGCGTTCCAACCTTTTCGGAATTGGGGTTGTAAAATTGAACAAAAGCCTTGGCTTCCCCAACTTTGATCTCTTTTCCCAGCCCACTGATAGTACAATAAAAGGCCGTCTGCAATACAATGATGAGGTCATCACCTTGCTCAGATCTCCGTGTCAGATTAACAGCACTGTCCTATGCTGTGGGTCCAGGGTGCTGCCCCTTTTTCTTCCAGTGTCAGTCCTTTAGTAGGATATACATAACTGGGTTAAAAGAGAACTATGGGGTTAAGGCTTTTCCCCATAGTTCTCCTTAGGGTAACGGGAGGACACAAACTAGCGTTCTCCCGTCACCCTTGGCTCAGTATACCGTGAGCTGTAGCTCGCGGTATACTGAGACGCCGCAGTATACCGCGAGCTGCTGCTCGCGGTATACTGAGACGCCGCAGCTAAAGCAGATCCCGACAGTTATGTCTGGATCCGCCCAGCTGCGTGACTGACAGCTGGCTCTGCCTATCTAGAGGCAAAGCCAGCTGTACTCTCCCCCGTCCGTTCCGCCAGTCAGCGCTGGACGATCGGAGCGGGGAGGGGGGAGCATCCAGCCCCTCCCCTGTCACGGCAGAGAGCCGTGACAGGATCGAGAGGTGAGCTAACGCCCGTATGTGTTCGCTCACCTCCCGATCTACTAAGATGACCTGTGACAGTCTCATTGTCACAGGTCGGCTAGAACCATGAGGTGAGTTAAATAGGGTCTCTTTATACCAGCCTGTAGTTTGGTAAATTATTTTAACAATCTTCAGAACCCTGTCAGGTGTGTTTTATGCTTCCAGCTACTACTACGCAAAATTCAAGGACATTTTTAGAGAAAAAAAAATTGTGATTCATCTTTAAAACTTATGATATTCTTACTGGAAATCAGAGGCAGTTAACAACTTTTGGGCTTATTCAGTATGATACAAAGAGCATAGCTGTCTGACCATGTTCAATAACCACTTTTATGGTTTACATAAACCATTTTAGTGTCAGATGAGTGAAAAATGATTTCAGAGTTAGTTGCAAATGGTACTGCATTTGCTTTTGGCTTCATCAAACTAGGCTGCATGTGCGAATAGTGCTGTGCATATTAAAGCCCTTTGGAATGTTGTACATTAAAAAAAGTGTGTGTGTGTGTGTGTGTGTCAGCAGGGGTATCCTATATTGCAAGATTGAAATACAACCCTTGTGCAGATTTTTATAGTTGAAGGCAGGTCATCTGACCCATTCTAAGTAACAGCTTAGTCAGAGCTGATGTAAGATCATACAATACTGTGCAATTCTTTTCTTTTGGTTCTCTGAAAGCCGACCTTCACTCTTATTTGCTATGTCATTAAACATTGCTCCTTCCACCTTCCCCCTCCTTTACCACATTTGCAAATTGTTCTTTCTTATAAGTGCCTATTTATTTTTAACAAAATAGTTGAAGCTCCAGCCTTTCTTGCCTAGGCCAGAATGACGCAGCCTCCTGGGACACTTACTTCACACATCTAAGGAGGTTTGGGGGCAATATACTGTGCATGTGCCAGGCAATCTACACCACCCTGTGCATGTGCCGTGGCACATCGTAAGGGGGCCAGTTGTCTCCTCTGTTTTTGCAGCTGGCCCCCTGATGGCATAAGAAGAAAACATGAAGGCGCAGGACCAAGTGTGCATCGGCAAAGCTGGATTTGCTTGGCATGTATGTTTTTTGAAAACAACGCAGCAGACCACGTAAGAGGAGAAAGAAAAAAAATGTAAATGTAGGAGTGAAGACCCTCCTAAGTTTTCTGGTTGCATGGGATTGGCAGTTAATATCAAATTATTAAACTTATGCAAGGCGGAATAAGAAGTGAAATTTGTGGGGAAATGGTATAAAGTTCAGCCAAAGGCTTACTTTGTTTCCTTGGTAAACCAAAGGTATAGCTGTTAAAAGTTGCCAGGGGCTTAACAGTGCTTATGGCTTGGCTGATGCTGCAATAGACTGAAGTTGTCTGGCTTCACTTCAGAAAGAGTAAAATCTATTTTAAACCACAAAGATGCAATCTATTATTTTTATTTGTGGCACTAAACACAAAAACAAATGAGGTTTATGTGCATGCTGTTAGCAGAGAAAGAACACACTGACAATACTTAAACCAACACCATTTGGTTTATTATTATTGGACAGGTGAAATGTATTGTGCTCTACATAATAGCAGCACAAACTGTACATATTTCATGCACAATACGTCAAGTTTACATTGAGCTGTTGTTTGTTCTGTTGATCTGTGGACTTACAGTAGCTATGAACATTTGAACATTTTCTTTTTGTAGCAACAGATAGTATATAATCAAGGCAAATTAAAGCAGAACTCCAAAAATAAGATACAACTGAAGAGCCCTTTAAAAGATAAAAGACCTAAACCAGCTTTTGCTGCACTATTCAGATTCAATCCAGAAGTTGGCCCTGCAGTACTTTCCTTCTGCCACTAGAAGTCCTCAGTCTGATGGTCAACATCATTTCAACCCATTTCCTCTGAAGCAGCACAGTCATGAGCTCATCTCTGTCACACTTCATTATAGCACATGAACTGATTGGCTCCTTTTGCTGCTTCTTCCGCTCACATGCCAGTCCTGCCGTTCAAGGGCTGCACGAGCCTGAGAGCAGATCAAATTCAAGTGCTCACACTGCTTGCATTTAAAAAAAGACATTTAATGTTGTATAAATGATTACAAAGCTGATATCACAACAGCTTGAACACTTTATATTTGTTTCAGTGCCTCATTAAATCATAGCAATTGAAAAGTAAAGTATATATCAGGGCAAAATAAAAAAAAATACAATACATCTCTGCGGTACATGTACACATGATTTCCTTCTTTAAAAATTTTTTCAAGTGCTAAAAGAATTCTGGTGATTGTGCCAGAAATACAGTGAGCTCCCTAACTTACTAACCTGAGCTGACAATGCTGCCTCTGCTGCTCAGAGATCCCAAGCCATTTTACCAGCCCTTTTTACTCCACCTATATTGTGCCCCCTCTCTGTCCCTCTCCAGATGCATGCATTGATTTAATTTACAGCAAGCATATACTGCTGCCACGAATCCCAAGACCCTGCCCACACACACTGTGTGTAGAGAAAAGGCTCTTGTGATATGAAGTTCTGGGGGGATGTACCTACATCAGTAGGAACTAGGCATACTTCTGTTCCCTCTCCCAGAAACTGCCGCGGCAGGAATTTTGAGAAGTGGTGATTATGTCAAAGGGAATAACAAAAGCTGCTTTTTCACTACAGACACCAGTTAAAGGGGAAAAAAAATTAGGCGAAGAGAGGTTTTGGGCTAAATTTAAGGCATACCTTGAGATCACCTTAAACCAGAGTGACTTGGAAAGCTAAAGAAGCCCATCCATGTGCAGAATATCTACACTGATTTGTATTTTTATACATATAGAGAGAGATTTGGCAAATACCTGCTGCGCATTGGAGCTGCCGATGTCTTTTTTACAATCTTCAGCACGGTATTTGTGCAATTTTGCCATTCTTGTGAATGGTCAGAGCTGCTGTATACAGGACAGAGAAGTCAAATGCATTGTGCAGAGTTAGTGGGGGTTTTTTTCCTGAAGTTATTGGTTTGCAGTGCTGGCATCCCATGCTGTCCCATGGAATTGCACAAGACTCCTGCAGCATGGGAACAATTGTCAGCTTTGAACTTCATCCTGTGTGTGTTTACTTGTTAAGTAGACGTCAAGCCTGGGACAATAAATACAGTGTGAGATTTACAAATCAGCTGACATCTGGAACTACTGCACGGCTAACATCTTACAGCTCTTGATCTTGTAGACAGGGCCTCTTAGTCTTGTATATTTAATAGGCAACTCCTACAAAGTAACTAAATACAGTAAACTCCCAGTTATCCAGCATTCACAGGGATTGGTAGATTGCGGATAAATGTAGTTTCAGATTGCTTGAAAACTACTATTACAAATAGGTCTAACTAATGCCGTAGCCCATACTATACCATAACATAAACTCTGTATTGACTTCATATTAATATTGAAATGCAGTAATCAAAAGCAAATTAAGACAAATAGACACACAATCATTTCCAGGATAATACAGATCAGCAGCACAGTGAATACACAGGGGACTTTTTTTTCTGGTCAGATGAGAATTCTGGTTATTTGAATACTGGATAACTGAGAGTTTACTGTATATAGGTGAAATGCATAAATGTTTTTTTTCTTTCCTAAAGTTTTTCACATAGTTGACTTTCTGATGTGAGTCTGTATGCCCGCAGAGGATAAGAAAGGTGACATCGCTTTAAAGACCCGGCACTGCAGAGTCAGTTTCACATCTGTGCTCGCTGGCTGCCTTTTCAATCTGAATATTTAAAGTGGACCTATTATCGATTTATTTTAAAATGTTAAGTGCATGCATGCTAAGTAATGTGAAAGTGTAACACATAAAGGTATTTATTACCGCTCCAAGAAATCACAGTATTCCTCCTGACAATTCCTACTTCTGCTTTTCTCTCCAGAAGGACTGCAGCATCTTTGTTCTGACATTATCCAGGGTTGGAATCTGCTCCTTAGACTGAGATACTGGGGGTGATTTACTAACCTAAACACACGCACGCACTAGGTGCGTGTGATTTTTACACAGCAAAACGTATTTATCAACCAAAAAGTCTCTAAAAGCATATTTCCACTAATGCCATATATGGAAAAATCATGCACATGATGCATATATAATGCTGCTTCACAGTTTAGACAAAAATGGTTAGCTCATGCATTTACATTCCTGCATTCATCAATGCAAGCAACACAACATAGAGCTAATTTACACAAGATCACCTTGCAAATTCATGCAGGGCTTTGCACAACACACCTGCTGGGTGTGTACACACTACAGAGGTGTATACATGTTCGTGGTGTGTTTATAAGGTTAGTAAATCAACCCCACTGTCTCAGAGATGACACAACCACCTTCATTTCTGATGCCTGCACCGTTCTTGTCTGTGGTTACAAATGTCTGTTGCAGTTCGGACCCTGCTGCATCCTCTCACCTTTGACTTTCTACAAAGTTGCAATGTTGAAGTCTCAAAGGATACAAGGTGTTTTGTGATTGGAGGAGGAGAGGCGTGGTCCAATGACAGAACTCCTTGTATTCTTTGAGAAACATAGAAGGCATTTAGTGAATGGGCAAGTAGCAAGGAGGGGTGGGGATGTGACCAGAGCATTTCACTGCTCAAGTCTCATCCCTCATTCCCCACAGTTCCCAGAAGCCAAGAGTTATGTGCAGGAGATGGCATGCTGCAGGGTAATATTTTTTTTAACTTTGCAGCAGCCCTCCTGACATAACATACATATTTTTAATGATAATTTACACTACCAGTGTGGTGTAAATTATATATCTATATTTTTTTTTTTTCAATGAGTTTGGCATTAATAATGTGGCTTCCCTCTCCCAATTTCCAGCATACACAGGAACTGCCAATGTGAACCTGACTTCAACCTTTTTGCTAGCCTATGACAACTCTGTAAAGACAGATATATAGTAATTATACCAGGAGAATGGTTTATTGAAGAAATATGTGAGTGAATTAAGTATTTTTACAATCCTGGAATTTTTATATAAAGACCAATGAGTATGCAGATTTCTAACCCAGAATGACACGATTATGAGAGATCAGTCTGTCCTTGCCACTGCTGCATACCACTGGCACCCTCTGCACTTTGTAAAAGAATGGCCCCCTTTTTACAGAGAGGTTAGTAACACTGTTTATGGGTTGAAAAGATGTCGGAGAAGATCTATGGGCACAGATCATGTCTCCTTGCATTTAGGGATTGATCACATTGCAGCTCTTTCCAGTTTATAGACCTTGACAGGTGTTCTGACCCCATCCAAGCACCCTGAAAATTGCCTAAATGTTTGTTAAGCTGCGTTCACACTATGGCGTTTTTAAACAAGTTTTTGTAAGCATTGAAAAAGCACAGCAGAAAAAATACCATGTATTCCTATAGTTCCCCGTTCACACCTAAGCCTAGAGTCGCAAGTAAGATCAGTGCAATTTGTCTCCCTAGACTCAATATAAAACGCGCAACACACTTATTTTGCGTGCGTTTCCTATTTACATCAATATGTCACAGATCTGCTTACAAAAATGCTTGACTTGGTATACACGGGGAAACGTGCGCAAATCCATGCAAAAGAATGTGCATAATGTGCACTGAAACACTGTTGCCTTGGTGTGGGGCTAAGGATTGGCTCAGTCCACACTTTGTGTTTGGGAGACTTGCTACCACGCAGCCAAAATGCCATATGAGTCGGGTCTGGGCAGTCTCTCCACATTGTTTTCTGTGGCGTATTGAGAGCGGTCCAGCTACAGACAAAACTTCAAATCAATGTGAATACATGAATTGCGCAAATCATTTTCAATATTTTTGAATGGTAAACATCTGGCTGCCTAAGCCAGCATTTCTAAACCTTTTATCAGTCACAGCACCCCTTAAAAGTATGCAAAATCTCAAGGCTCACCAATCTAAAATGTCATTGATTTTAAGGGGGACCCTTAGAAAAAACACACAATAGTGGGTTTCCTCCTTCACATTGAAGTGCCCCTTCAAATCAAGATGCC
>NW_017306331.1:1330831-1431545 GCF_000935625.1 Nanorana parkeri | reverse complement strand
CCCCGTCACATCAGAGTCACCCTTCACATCAGCAGCCTCTCTTCACATCAGGAGTCCTCTGTCATATCAGTCTCCCCTTTCACATCAGTGTTTCCCCTTTACATCAGGAGCCCCCTTCACTTCAGTGTTCATTCCCCCTTGCCGTCACAATTCCACTATCATAAAATTTTTAGACACCCCTGAAGAAGCCAGAAGGCACATGAGCATGCCACTGCACCCTGGTTGAGAAAGGCTGATTTAAGCTAAGCACGTTATAAGAAAATATAAATATCAACAGTATAGCTGTGTTGGCTCAGGCCAAGCAACTTTGTATCTATTATGAAAACATAGTGTACTATCAACAGAAAGATATTATAACTATTATTATTAGCTGTCCCATATTTAGACAATAATTTATAGGTATGACACATGAACTGGCTGTGAAGCCTGGACTAGGAGGTAATTTTGGTATTATATGGGGGACTCTGTGATCACACAGGTGAGAACACACAGGTGAGAACATCTTCTCCAATCACTAGTATCCCCCCTCTAGATGAGTTGGGGGTGTCTATGCATCTCATCTGCCAATTTGTATAGGCATAAACATGGTAAACAGTTAGCCAAGCTGTGATTGTGTTTTTGCTCCTAGTGGCCAAGCTCTGAAATCTGTGGCATCTTAAAGAGGATTAAACGCTCAAACTTTTTTTTCACAAATCCATCTACTAGCTTGGAGAAGGAGAAAGGAGGAGTGGGGAGCAGGGCAGTACCTTCCCTTTCTGTGCTTGTGTTTTTGTGGAGACACACAGCTTACTAGCACACACAAGGGGGCTGTATAGGACCTTTAAAGGGAAAGGAGCCACCTTAAAACAGGATATCAAGACCACTGCTACGGGGACCAGGTGATTCTACAGGAAATTTAAACGTTTAAACTTAAAGGAGCAGCATCCATTTGACTTTAATATCACTTTAATTTGTGTCTCGGAATTGCAATATTTTTGAAGTTTCAGGCTGCTTGGACAGAGCTTCTGCAATCTTCTTTCCCTCCCTTCCTCTTTGATACCCAAAGCTCTATGTGCATCAGGGCTGGCAAAGAGGACAGTTGCTGACATCACAGACCAATAGACCAGGAACTGGAGGCTGTCTTATCAGTTTGGCACGCCAAGTTGCAATCAAACACAATAGCAAGAATCCTTACAGAAATGAAGCCATCTGACATTTAACACACCGCCCTCAATATTTTTCAAGGACAGTATGCATAACATTTGTGGCCAAATGTTTTGTTTCCAAAAGACATTTGGTAAATTATATCAGCCTCTAGTTTCTGGTCCCTGGACCCTAAATAATGACTAATAAATGACCATTAAAAGTAGAAAAAGTAGTAAATCTTCATGTGACCTCAAATTACTTTCATGTATATTCACCCGGTGAGACAGCAGTCCTGATAGTAAGTAAAATTCTCCCACATTGGTGGACCTTTTGTTACAGTTCAAATAGCACAAGAGGAGATAGATGCAATGGTGCTAAACCTGGAAGAGAAAGAATCTGGAGCAGCTGCGCATAGTAACCAATCAGCTTCTCTCTTCAGCTTGTTCAGTTAAGCTTTGAAAATGAAAGATAGAACCTGATTGGTTGCCATGCACAGCTGCTACAGATTCTGTCTTAGTAAATTGCCCTTGGTGTATCTAATGTATCCTTTGTAGCTACACAAAAGACTTTATCAGGGGCATTGGAGCACACCATACCCATATGTTCAGTTAATGCTCCACCAAAACCCTAGGGAGAAGGGCAGTATTGTAACGGGGAGAGCAGGTGCTTTGTGATGTCTCCTGTGTGCTTTGCCCTCCATTATAATAGTTTGTGGAAATATTGGGAATGATTTATAGAAACTAGAGCAAAAAAAATGTCCAACATCGAATCACTTTGGACAATAGAAGCAAACATGTTCTAGTGTTCATAAATTCAGGTTTTAAATGGAATCTGTCGGTGCCAGTGCTGTCATTGCAGACTTGTTATTAAAGCAATAAACTCCAAGGTAGTCATGGCTTGCCTTCCTTTCCTATATGGTCAGCTCCCATATTTCTCTCGTCTGGTTCTCTTCAAAAAATCTAACTTCTACCTAAACTTCATCTTTGACCTAAACCAACATTCATGGGTATGCACCAGTCACCTTCTTAGAATGTATGCGATTTAAATGCTTTGGGTAACCTTAACAAATGTGCCTTGAAACGGATTCCTTCAACACCATATGTTTACACTAACATCCTAATTTTCTCTTTTCCTTTGGTTTTAGGACCGTCTTTTTTTTGTCATGGAGTACGTAAATGGAGGAGACTTGATGTTCCAAATACAGCGCTCGCGTAAATTTGATGAGCCACGATCACGGTTTTATGCCGCAGAAGTAACCTCCGCTCTCATGTTTCTACATCAACATGGTGTTATATACAGGTATTAGGAATGCAACTGTATATTTTATACCTTTTATGTGTTAATTCTTTTACATATGTTGTATTTTTGACTTCACTGTATAACAAAGGAAAACCACACTCTCTGAAATGCATGTTCCATTCAGCCACGTCCTCTTAGCTTAAAAATAAAAATCATAGGTCTGAATATAAAGCAGACAGCATAGCCCCCCTGTTAGGGTGTCCTGCAACTTCTGTACTATATGCTTGATGGTGAAATGTGTCAAACTGAACCTTTATTAATAGGCTTCATTCTGTGCTTCTGAGGCAGCATGATCTGTAAATACAGCCTTAAAGTAAGACATTACAATTCCGACAACTGTTTATTACTTGCCAAACAAACATAAGTGCTTTGAGGAAAGGTGGAAGAGCAGCTCTGGAGAGGGGGCACGTCTGAGACATAGACTGCACGCTAAAACACTGTTGTACATTGTGTAGGGTTGGTGCAATGACTTGTTTTCCTTTTTTGTATTTTATTGAAGTGTCACAAAATGACACTTTGTTCAGTTCTATGCACCGCAGCATGTTGTGACATGTAAAAAGTGCAGCATGTCTGCATTTTTACGCAGTGTATTGCAAAACCACCTCATCGCTGCATTGTGATGTGAACAGGGCACATAGAAAGCAATTGTTTTCTGTAGAAGTGCACCGAAATGAAAATTAAAAAATCGAAGAGAAACCGAAAAAAAATGTCAGGCCGAAACCGAAAAAATATGTTATTCTATCTTTTTCAATTTTTAAAAAATATTTAATTTTTACTTGTTTTGTATAAACATTTAAGGGGCTTCAGGGAAATATTAGGGGTTTAAACAGACCCCTGATAACTCCCTTTTAAACTAGAGCTGCCCCTGTTATAAATGAAGAGGAATCCTCTATACTGAGTGATCCTGTTCATTCATAACATGTGTTTATGTTTACTATATATATGTAGATCACTTCCCATTCATTCATAACTGAGGAATATAGTAAACCTACTATGTCCTCAATTATTTACAAACAGTGATCGCTGAGTATTTGTACCCCCTCTCCTTCCTGACACGCTGTCACATTGCTGTCACAGGAGGCTGAGCTCTCCTCCCGCACCGCCCCACCCAGCCTCCTGTAACAGCAATGAAAGCTGTATCTGCCCCATGATCTGTGACAGGAGGCTGAGCGGTGCGGGGAGGAGAGACGCCGGCCGCTCCCAGCGCTCTGCCTCCTATGACAGTTTCTCTCCTCCCCGTTGGGACGCAGAGCAACAGGGAGAAAGAGTATTTTGTGAAAACTGCCATTTTTGGATGATATGTTTCGGCCGCCGATATAACAGTGCATCCCTAGTTTTCTGTGTTCCCTTACACTGAGCCTATGTTGATCTGTGCATATCAACACAACTCAATCCATATGGTGTGAACAAGCCCTGAGAGTGAATTACAATATAACTCCAGACACTCACCAGAGTCAGGCCAAGACCTAATTTACACTGGCATTGACAAATATGCATTTATAGGACATTTCTAAAGACACATAAATGCATATAATAGTTTTGCTTCAATTTAGCTGTGTTTAGAGAAAATCCTATGCGTCCAGGTTCCAATTAGAAACCCTAAACACCACAAAATGCATGTAAATGTAGCTAAACCCATGTAAAGGCAGGTACAGCTAAACATTGGAGAACTTGATCTGGCAAGCATAAAGTTTGTTTACACCACAGATCATTTCTTTTGCCTCTAAATAACCTAACGCAGGAGTGCTAGTATGAATGTAGCTTAAAGCTAGCATTTTCTACATTTTTGTTTTCAGAACATTCGTTCAACTTTGTTTTGTTTTGTTTTTTTGTTTTTTTATCTGAACGAGCGAAATTCTAACTGTGAACGTGATTTTTTTGTTTGGGAAAATTCATACATATTGTAATGTGAATGTGCTTAGCACAATGTGCTTAGCACAAACTAAGTCTGTTTAAAGGTGGCCCTACAATGCGAATTTCTTCCGGTTTCTGATGAAAAGGCTGAAATTCGCACACAGTGGGTGCCACTGTCTGCGCCCTTTTGGCCGGCATCCGTCAATCAACTGATCGAAGGAGCCGGTCTGAAAATCTTTGAATGAACAGAGCCGACAGCCAATGAGCATTGAAACAGCGGGGGATTCCTACAGTGAAGGAAGACAGCAGGAGATTCCTCGATCGAGACTCATGAACATTGATGAAGGAATCTGTAATATTACAGTGCGTGGCCAGCATAAGTCTTTCTGTGGAAAACACAATTGAATGAAAAGGGCAATTTTAGAAAATGATGCAACCTCAAACATACAGAGCATTTTTGTTTGTTTCACACATTCTACTGTTTAACTCTGACTGCATCATTTTTTTCAGGACAGATATGGCTTTAATTTGTTGGCAAATTTAGATACATATGTTTTAGGATGACAACAGCTCTTTCAGCTGTGTTTACATTCACTTCTGCAGTGTGCTCCTATGGAGCGATCTGTAGAAGCTTCGGAAGTCCAGGAGCAGGAGCTGATTAAACAGCCAGACAGCCAGCAATTCTAGCACTAGTGCTTGGGGGGGGGGACCAGAAGGAGCTACAAAGTCCAGGTACTATTTTAGAACATCTCTGGAACAAATAGCCCCTGTTTGTTTTAAAACAGCACCAAGGACTCAATTGATTAAAATAATCCCTCACTGACGTCTGTAGCTGCAGGCTCTGTGAAGCATTTCATCCTTAAAGTTCCAGGGACAAAAATAACAAAGATATACACACCCAAAGCTCTGAGCCAGCATCTTCTTAGACTGGTCCTTCCAGAGTCCCTCCACTGCAGCGGTCTAATGTCCCATAAATCATCATGTCTATACACAGTGTATAGACGTGAGGATGCTGAGAAAAATTCCAATGCTGCTAGAGGAGGAGATGGGCTGGAGGGAGCGCTGTGACAGCTGGCCGGTTTGGAGCTTCGGGTGAGTATATCTTTGTTATTGGTGTCCCCGTAGCTCTCCAACCACTGTTCTTCCCTCAACAGCCTTTTAACCTTCTAATGCCTAATGTAAACAGAGCTTTGGGATGGGGGAAGCTGAGCTGCATAGAGAGAAAGACTTTAGTGTTTGTGCTGTGAACTTTGAGGATAAGTTGCTCCACAGTGCCTGCAGCTACAGATGTCAATAAGGACTTTTTTTGAAGCTCGTTTACTGCTTGTCAAGAATATTTAAATACAACAGAACAAAAACATAAGCGCACGACTGATACTTAGTCACTGGAAAAGTCACGGGCTGTAAAATTATGGTGTGCAGGCTCTCACTGACAGGGAGAGGACCCTGTGAATTCGAATGGTAAACAGAAAAAAACAAAAGAGAGAGCGCTACTACCTAGAGAAAGCTTGTATTAAGTGGCATCTATTCATAAGAGAAAGAACAAATATATGTAACTTACGGTTGGAAGTCTGCAAATGTGTCAAGAATGGTGAAACAATGACCGGTATTCAGAGGGAGTCCAAAGCAGAATACTGCAGCAGTGTATGGATGAGGGGGCGCTGTGAAAGATCCTAGCGGCACGCGTGCACAGCTGGCCAGGCCGGGCCACGGCGGCTATGGAGGGAGGACCGCGGCGGTTGTGGAACCGGGACCGCGAACGGCTGTGTTCGGTGCGTGTATAGTAGAGTCAGATCGGTGGGCAGAGTATCGACAGGACGTCTGAGTGGGTGGAAGCTGTGCACAGACGGGCTTGCTGTATCGTGACGGCTACGCGTTTCGAGGCACAGCCTCTTTGTCAAGCCTTAAAGCAAGAATATTTAAATACTTGACTATGTCATAGCTCAGCCACAGGTGTTCTTTAGAGACCTTGTAAAATGTATTTGTGAAGTTGACATTATTTTGCAGCCACTTGTTATAAAACGTTTGCACACCTCTAGTGTTATGGTAACCCATCAGGTGTTATCAGAGCTTACGGGATAGGACTACAGAATACAGCTTGTTTGTTCTGCATCTCTTGCTCAGGCACTTTATTTATCTTTCTTAAGTGTTGAAGTTTCAGTAGTGCCTGAAGCCATCACCAGCTGTGTTTGCTGATATTTTTCTCCAAATCCAAGTTTGTGAGATGCTTGGCACACAGTGGCCCTTAAGTGACCCTGAAGAGATCAAGGCAATCTCTTCAGCTCTTTCCCTTGCGTCGCTAGCTGGTTGGCACTTCCTGAGTTTGTTTCAGTCGTCTCCAGAGTAAATGGGCAGCAGATGGAGAGGCTTTCAAGTCTGTGCCCTTCCCTCACAACACTCTCCAGCCATATACAGGAAAAGGCTCTCTGTAGACAGACAGACAGGCTTGTACTTCTTTACCATTTACCTTCGTGAGTGCAGGTGGGCCTGAAGTAAAAGAAACAAATTAGCACATGTTTCCTTAGAAGAGGAAATTGTGAGGTCCTCCCTGGCTCATCTGCAATTTATTTAACATAAACAGAGCTAATTATACTGCAGTCATTTTTTTTTTGTGTGTGCGTTATATAACATTGGTGTTACAGTGCAACAAAAAAATGCAGAGTAGTTACACCCAGTTTCTGCTTATTTTAGGTGACAGGAAACTGAAATGGAAGCTGATAACCCTAATGGGATTAATTGTTATTGCAATTCACTTCATAGGGTGGGAATATTATGTGTATGTAAAGCCACAACGTTTGGAAACCATGTGGAAGAGTTAGAACCTCTGTTGGGTTTTTGCTGCTGTCTGTACCTGATGGGGAGGATTCCCCTCACCTTTGGTTCTGATGAACATTATCACAAACAGAAAGTGATGGGAAATCCAAAGTTTTTGGGTTTCAATAGGAGCATGGGGTCAGGTGAAATCATCTAATGGGATCAATGTTTTGGTGTCCACTGTCTAACAGTGAACATGCTTTTTTATGAAACTAAGTGAAGGGAACAACACCAACAGCAGAGAGAAACCTAACAGGGCTTTTCCATTCACTACTTTATCCTCCAAAATGTTTTTCTCACTTTACATACAATTTGAGATGACACCCCCCCTACCCCTGCCACTGGCCCTGACTGAAAATCCAGTTTTGAGAGGGACTGTTGACTGTTCAGGTGACAGTTCTCATGTTTAGATACTGACTGGTAAGCCTTAGCACTGTTACAGGGGAAGGGGTCGCATGCTCCTCCATACTCAGATATTTTGATATTATTGAGGAAGGAATGGTGAAGGGAGCGCTGATAAGGGGCGAATAACACGGAAGGAGGACCTTTCCAGTGACGCTGTTGCTTTGTCCTGCATGGCAAAATTACATTGTCTCTTGAAGCAGGCTAATAGGGAAAACAGTGCTGTGAGGTATTCAAAATTATTTTCTGTATTTCCATACAACCATTGTGAGTACCTGAATTTGTTTGCTTCCTATAATCTCTTGCACAATAACGCCTACTTAAAAAGAGTCAGGCGTCTCACCCCCTCCTATGATTAATTGTACAATGCGCATTACCCAAGACTATTTTCCCATATGGAATCCCTACTGTCCTCTTGGGAGAAACATCCCCTATCATGGCTTGGAAGGGTTACGGCCGTTCAAATGACCCTGCTTCCCAACTTCTTATATCATGCAAGGGTCCTTCCCGTCTCCTTCCCGTCTCGGTCCCCACCTTTCGGCTCCGGCTATTCCAACGCTGCATCCTACATTTCATTTGGAAGGGTTTCTTTCCGAGAGTGTCACACTTAGTCCTCTACCGCAACAAACTAGAAGGGGGTTTGGAACTTCCCTTTTTCCAGAAATATTATCAGGCGGCTCAGCTGGCTCCTTTGGTTCTCTGGTTTGGGAAGTCAGAAATGCCTCTATGGGTCTCCTTGGAAGCCTATTCATGTTCCCCGATATCTCTCCTCAACCTCCCTTGGTTACCACCCACCAAACGTGGGAACCTCACTAATCCTGTTCTTAAACAAACCGTGAAGATCTGGGATGGCCTCCGCCACTCTATGAGATGGATGTCCCCCCACTCTCCCTTGATGTCTATCCATGGCAACCCACTGTTCCAACCGGGATACTCCAAACCCGCCACCTTTAAATGGTGGCTCTGGAGCTCCCTGAGTTTGATCAAAGACTTCTGCTCCAAAACGGGTATTGTACCATTCCCGACGCTTCAAACTAAACACCACCTAACCACTAGACATGTCTTCCAATACCTGCAGATCAAACATTTCTTGCTGACCCGATTAAGACCTTTACGCCCCATCCCCCCGCTCACCCCCTTTGGGAGACTATTACATCACGGGATACGCGGTTCGGGGACCATATCTACCCTCTACAGCCTTTTGTTAGACAAACTGCACGCCTCCCCTCCTCCCTAAGCTTCCAAATGGGAACAGGACTTGGGATGCTCCATTACCCCTGACACCTGGACCCAGATATGGGTGACGACCTCCCGAAGCTCAATGGATGTCCAAGCAATAGAGGCCAACTACAAATTGCTCCTTGGGTGGTACTTGGTCCCACTCCGGATCTCCAAAGCTACCCGATCACACTCCCCAAACTGTTTTAGGGGTTGCCGGGTGGAGGGCTCGGTCCTTCACATTTGGTGGTCCTGCCCCAAGGTAAAGAGATTCTGGCATAGAGTCTACCAACTTTTATATACAGTTACCGGCAAGACATTTCACAAGGACCCGTTGGAAGCCCTGCTACATAAAAAACCATTGGTGTGCACGATAAGTCAACACCGATTGATCACCTTCATTCTCACAGAGGCCAAGAGGGTCATTGTGAAAGCTTGGAAGTCTCCTGACCTTCCCTTTGCTGAAGTCAAGCGCAGAGTAACGCGTGTGATGTTTTTTGAGAAGCTCACTGCTATCCAAAGGGACACTTTGGTTCTGTTCAGGAAGCTGTGGGAACCATGGATTCAGTCGTACCTCCCTCCCTCTTTCAATGTGGATTCCTTGACAATATGAGGACCTGAAGCCGGAGTTGATGACCAGCTATCTCCAGTCCTCTACTCATAGGCTTTGCTCTCCACCCATTTCCCCCCTTCTTTTCCACTCTCCTCTCTTCACCCCCTCCTCTCCTCACTACCTTCTCCTTTCTCCCCCTCTCTATGATGTCTGTCCCCCCCCTAAGAACCAGGTAACTCAGGCCCCCTCTCTGTAACCTTGACTCGAAGTCCAAGTTAATATGTTGATTCAAACCTTAAAGTTTCTTAGGACTTCTAGACTACTTTCATGTTTATAATATTACTTTGTTATGCATATTCCTTATATTGTACTTGATAATTGTTACTTGATGTATGCGTAAATACACTTATCTATCTGATTGCAAGAAAATAAATAAAAACCTTTTGAACGAGAAAAAAAAAGAGTGAGGCGGCAATGTCAAATGCCAGCCTAACCAGGGCTTTATCTTCCTTTAGTGCTGTCATTCTAACACCAGGAACATGCTTACAGAAGGTGGAAAACACAGGGATCACCACACCATTGTGCTGCTGCTCTTTCACTGTCCAGTCAGCAGGTGGGGGGAGCAGATGTAACTAAAGTGCCTGTGTCAATGAACTCTGGGCTTGGGTCTATGTGCAAATGGAGTTTGAGACGCTTCTGATATCATTCACAATTCACTGTGAGACACATTTAAGTTTACTTCCTTCTAAGCTGCATGTGTGACGTAATTGAGATTCTAAGATGATGATGTTTACGTGACTTGTTAAAAGATGTGATTTGGTGAACAAGTCACTAAAATAATGACTGCAATCCACTTGAAATCTCACTGATAATTTCTTCTTTGCTTTTGACACATTTCTTGAAACTAATTTCAGTAAAGGACACGCGGAACTGCTTTTATTCATTATGTTCACTATGGCATTTAGCAAATTAATTAAAAGTCTGTGATTTGCTGGAACATTCACATCTATCATTCCTGGAAACAAATGTGGAACACAAGTAAAAAGCTTTTAAAAACGTGACTCTGATAGAGTTGTGTTCAAGGCAGCCAAACATTTTGATTTCAGCTGCTTGGCTTGGCCGGGCCCCTGTCTGTGGCTTATCTGTGTACACTTTATCTACCATCTTAGTCTGAAATACAGACAAGGAACATTTTTCACATGTACAATAGTATTGCAGTGTTAGCAGCCTACAAAAGCTTGTTAGCAGCAATGTATTGATGGTTTTATGATCGTGTTAACTAGCAGATTTGTTGTTATTCCTTGAACCAGCAATTTTGTAACAGAGGTGCTATATTTCATTGAATTTAAATTGGGGTTTCCAGAGTCTAAGCAATTGTGGTGAGAGCCAAGACAACTGGCCACACATGTTACAATATGATTGCAGAATCTAATGATTTTAGATTACAATCATTACAATCTCCTTTAGCCCCTGTTCACACCTCCATGATGCCACATCACAGAGGTGCTGCAGGGTGCGCTTGTGATGCACGGTTTTAGGCAGCCAGTGTATTTGAATGCCTACTACAGCTACCTGTGGTAGCTACCTTTTTAAAGATAATGGTGAATTGACTCATGCACAACTTGTCACATGACCAGTGATGAGACATTCTTCACAGAAATTGATTTCAGTTAGTTAGTTTTCTTCTAGAGAAATTGAATGTCATATGTGCTGTTGAGAAGAGGTGTTGGAAATGGAACAGCATACTGATTGTATTGCTGACATTCAGAGACGTAATATGTCTTTTGGCCACTAGATGGTGCTGTGGTGCAAGTCTAGTCAATGCTAGTTTTCTATATGCGTGCTTATCTATGATATATATGTTTCCTGTTTGATGCTGTATTCCTGTGTACAGATGTAATAATGTTCTCCTAAGCAAGTAAAACCTAATTCAGCATTCCTCAAGATCTCAGTGCTTCATCTAAACGCATAACCAACCAGAAATCGCATCACACCACATGGCATGGTATGGTAATAGGTTAACATGCGATTTGCTACAATACAACGGACAGGCTATGTCTAAGTGTGTATGGCCCCTTTCACATGGGCTGATGAGGAAGGGATCCGCTGAGACATCCATTTTCTTCCAGTTTTTTTCTCCTTCTTGTGATGGAGGAAAAAACTGAAATGGATGTAAATAGACATGTGTCCGTTTACATCAGATTACCCCAGATCCTGCACGGCAAAACAGAACACTGTTCCGTTCATTTTTCTGGACCTAGCTGAAGTCTGGGGTAACCATGCGTAAATGGACGCCCGTCCATTTAGACCCGGCTACCTTATGACTTAGATTGGGCATCCGATCGGGTCCGCCTGAAAAACAAGTGGACCCAATCAGAACACCCGTTTGAAAGGGGCTTTAGGGTGCCACTAAATAATAATGGCACCACGTCACACCTAACCTCACAATATGTGGTGCTAGATTGTTTGTGGCAAGAGCCTTCTTGTCTAGATGTAAATTAAATTCATTGTTTTGAGTGGGTATGGGGGGGGGGGGGTGCATCACCACAGCACCCTACACTCAGTTTAATGATGCAGAGAACAGGACAGACATCACCACCTCAGTGTCCCTGTCTGCATCAGTGACCGCTCAGTGATAAACAGGCAAAGGTGACCTTTTGCTGTCACATGCCCGGTATAAAGATTTCTTTAAATGCAGGTGTATTAAAAAATAAATAAAAAGGATAGAGTTGTACATACAGAGAATTCTATCCCTGGATATGCATGAAAATTAAAATGCATGCAATATGAAAGCAGCTCTAAGACGCATGTGAGCGCTATAATCTATGTATTAAACAGGGTTTTTATTGTAGCACACGCTGAGCTGCTATGAACTCTGCCTGACCTCTGCCTGGGCAACAAGCTTATAAGCGTTATTCTTTCTTTCATGTTTGATTAACAGTGGTCAGGTGCCAATTTCAACACATCATTCTGTTGTTAGGTTAAATGCTCCATTTGATTTTAATCTCAAATTCATATTTGTGTTTTGCACACACTCGTAAACCCAACTGTTCATCGTGAAGTTATTTTTAGTTGCCGGACCATTGCGCACCTGTGTGAGTTTACAGTTATGCAGTAAATATACTTTTAATTGAATTAATAGTAGGTGTTGATAGACACCGAAAAAGAACGGAATATCTGAAGAGGGACTGGTTTCTTCTGCAACTGAAAAAAGGTGAACTTTTCCTTGGTGCCGCTACCCAATGTTTAAATATGTAGCAGCACCAAGGAAAAGTTCACCTTTCTTCAGTTGCAGAAGTAAATGTGTACTAAACTTCACCATATTAAAAAAAATCTCCCAGCCCCCTCTCGCCGGCCCATCTAATTACGCTAACCTGTGTAGACCCCTAGGAGGTCTGTACTTATCTCCTCCAATGACTGCAACACAGCCAGTAAAAATCAAGTACAGAGCTGCCTACTCAAGAATGTCCTATGGACTTATATAGGACATTGCTGGTACAGCATAGATACAGTTTATTCAGGTCTATGGGACCTTAGTGGGCAGGTGGCTCTGCACTATATTTTACTGGCCGGGTTTCAGACAGTATGTAAGGTTGCAGCCATCAGAGGTGGTAAGTTAGGGGGCAGGGGTCACAGGCTAGTACACTGGGAAAGCTAGGGTTGAGGACTGGGGAGTATTTTTAAAAGGTGAAAATGTCCTTTCAATTACAAAAAATCTATTCATTTTTTATATAAACCCAGACACAAATGTAATATATTTGATACATTTAATAGTAGGAATAGGACAGATAAGAAAATATATGGGAGCAAAATATTGATTGATGATATATTGATAGAAAATAGTGTTCTGCTGTTTTCCTGGCAACTCCAATTTTATACATAATTGTTCCAATGTATTAACTAGTTGTGCTGTCTCTGGGGTTTCTGCCTTCCTAGTGGATTATTTATTGGGTCATCAAAGGACATTATTAAAAATTTGTAACCTCCACGTACAGAAAGACTTCTTTACACTAAAAGTTGTAAGGATTTGGAATAGGCTTTCACAGGATCTAGTTTAGCCAACTCAGTAGATTTCTCAAAGAATGGCTGGATGTGTTTCTGAATAGACAAAACTATAGCTGGCTATTAATATGGCAATTTGCATTTGGGAATCATGAAGAATTGTTTTCTCTATTAGAGAAAATTGTTATAATTATCAAGATTTTTTATGTGAGAGATAGTCTGCGCTCCTGGATCAAACTAAAATAAATAAAACCTAAAGCAGCTTTGAGATGAAAGGAGATAAATCTACTTAAAGTGAATGAAAAAGTGATAACCAAGCGCTAAAGGTTCAAGTCTATGGGACATTAAGTCAATTAAAAATATGTAATAGGTAATTAGGATGAATACATTATATTCAGATAAAAGTTTAAAGATTGTGTGTAGAAAAAAACTGCGTGTATAACACAGCCTCAATGAAGTTAAATTAATCGTGGGTTGGTGTAATAAAAACCAATAAATATCTTAAATAGAATAGTGACAAAACGAAATATCCAAAAATAGTAACAAACTAGGGTAATAATGAATATAGAGCAAGTTAATGATAGACGTTAGAATATATCATCAAATAATAAAGTATAACAAAAGGTTATGATGGCCACTAAAAGACAAGCAACAATCGACAATTAATAATTGTTAAAAAAGTCAAAGGTAATGTGTATCGCAGAACCGTGACAGCCACTCAGATAATAATCGACAGTCAAAAAAATCTTGGATTAATCTACAAGTGACAATCTCGTATTAGAAAGATCAGGTAAAGGAAAACAGTGTTCAGTGGATGATAGTTGAAAGACGGAAGAAAAAAATATAAAAAGCAGGTGGTGGTTGTTCTAATTCAATTTGGTCCGACGACCCCCTTATGGATGGGTACTCACCAGAAAGTAGTGAGTAAACGGATTTGTTGAATAAACGACAATTTGATCCGTGATCCTGCCCCGATTTTTGAACTTGGTCCTTCCCGCGTTGAGACTCGGCAAGGAGGTTTTGTTCTATGCAGCGCTGGAGATGTCTTACGTACACAGCGGCGATATTCTCCTGAAAAGCACTGGCAGTAATCTTGCTTTCAGAGATCCTCCCGGTGTTTAGGGATTTAAGAAAAAAAAGGCCTCATGGTGTAGTAGATAAAAGCAATCGAATTTATTTCAAAAAAGGCACATGAAGAAACGTGTCAAAGAGCCAGAATCTTTTGCACACGAGGAGTCTAAAAAGCTATTCCAGAGCTGTTTTACCGGCCGGAGTTTTTATGTTTTATATGTGAGTTGCTACTATTCTTTTAAATAAATTTGATTGCTTTTATCTACTACACCATGAGGCCTTTTTTTTCTTAAATCCCTAAACACCGGGAGGATCTCTGAAAGCAAGATTACTGCCAGCGCTTTTCAGGAGAATATCGCCGCTGTGTACGTAAGACATCTCCAGCGCTGCATAGAACAAAACCTCCTTGCCGAGTCTCAACGCGGGAAGGACCAAGTTCAAAAATCGGGGCAGGATCACGGATCAAATTGTCGTTTATTCAACAAATCCGTTTACTCACTACTTTCTGGTGAGTACCCATCCATAAGGGGGTCGTCGGACCAAATTGAATTAGAACAACCACCACCTGCTTTTTATATTTTTTTCTTCCGTCTTTCAACTATCATCCACTGAACACTGTTTTCCTTTACCTGATCTTTCTACTACGAGATTGTCACCTGTAGATTAACCCAAGATTTTTTTGACTGTCGATTATTATCTGAGTGGCTGTCACGGTTCTGCGATACACATTACCTTTGACTTTTTTAACAACTATTGATTGTCGATTGTTGCTTGTCTTTTAGTGGCCATCATAACCTTTTTTTTTACTTTATTATTTGATGATATATTCTAACGTTTATCATTAACTTGTTCTATATTCATTATTACCCTAGTTTGTTACTATTTTTGGATATTTCGTTTTGTCACTATTCTATTTAAGATATTTATTGGTTTTTATTACACCAACCCACGATTAATTTAACTTTATTGAGGCTGTGTTATACACGCAGTTTTTTTCTACACACAATCTTTAAACTTTTATCAAGATTTTTTTGCCTGATGTTTTGCTTTCAGGGTTCTAGGGATGCATTTTTTTTTAATGTATTTGGGTTTGTTTGTTTTTTTGAGCTCTGGAAGTGTCTTTTTTACTTATGTGTACTACGGTGAAGCTCCCAACTATCCCTTACTTAGAGCCAAACCCCTTTTGTCCCACTTTCTAGTGCAACTGTTCTTTTAGGTCTAATATATGGTTTGTATGAACAAGGGCCCGTGTAGATGGACTTTGTGCTGGTATCAGTAGTGTCAGGTGCATTCCACTTGCATGTGACATCAATGTGAGACCCTTCTGAGATCATTCAGAATTAATTGTTTATGTGCATTTGACCTCCGGAGCTCCACCATCCCGCTTCAAGCTGTTTTTGCATTCCCATTTACTTTTTTTAGGGAGAGCAGCATTTCTGGCATGAATAAAAGTCCAACACAGGACCTAAGAGTACTATTTAACAAACCGAATTGCATGATGTCATTTTTTTAATTCTGTAAATATTTCTTATTGTCCAGCACTTGTGTAAAGGAAATGTAAAATGCTTGTTTTCCTTCTCTAGATACAAAGAGCAGGATGGAATGTGTTTCTATAAGTAGCATAACTATATTGGTTTTGTACTGTTGAGCAGAATTTTAAAGGACCAGTCCACCCAAAATGTATATTTAATTTATAGGTAGAACCTGGTGAGCTGAGTCAGTGCCTGGCTTCTTATACGTCTTGAATATTGCACCAGCGAGATCTCCCTGTGATTATTTTGACTCTGCTCCTGTTCACCTGGGAGTTTTGGGTACTTCAGACCATTGCATGTTCAAGCTTGTATTCTTTATGATACCGGAGTGTAGAACCAGAACCTCTAGTGCAGATATGTCAATAGTGTTGTGATAATAAATTGAGGTTTAACTCTCCAGCATCTACCAAGAAGTGGCACATAGTTTGGGTGGACTGACTCTTTGATGTAAACCACATTTCAAAAACAATCAGTAGATCCAGATACAGTATGTAAGCAGCTGAAGGTATATGGAGAGCTCAAATATCCCTGTGAATGTCAGACTTGGCCCCACCCATTGCCACCTCCCTCACAAATTTGCCTATTGGTCAACCATCATAATATGGGAAAAGACCAGATTTACATAATAATTCAGATGAAACATTAGACTAAATATTTGTGACAATAGAAAAGTCCTTCTTCCTCTCTGAGAAATGTGGGAGGATTGCAGTATTGGTGCTGTAGGGGGAGGGTGTGTCCAGTGGCAATCTTGGGAGGAATGCTACAATACGTTGCAGCCATCGGGACACAATTTGGTGGTAAGTTATGTCCCTTGGACTGCATAACAAAAAAAATTTACTAAACTTCAGCTTTAATGTTAACGTGATCTGACAGACCTTATAAAAATTTAGTTTGTTTAACTGTGCCAAACTAATTTCTTAGATTTATTTTGAATTCGCTCAATGGGATTGCGCCAGTTTCTCATGGCTGTGTTGGGTAAACATTATAAACACAAGGCTCCTTCCAAGATTCCTTCACTCATTCCAAACTTTACCCATTAGTCTGTCCCTGTTAATGTGAATTTACAGCCCAACTCCAGGCACAGAAATTTTTGTAAGTTGTGATGCAAACAAAGGTCACCTGTCCTCATTTGTAATACACTGCTGGATCATTTAATGACATGTTATAATCAATACTTTTCTTTCTGATGTATAGTAAAGATCCTGCTATACTTCCAGTCCGCTCTGGATGTGAGAGCTGTGGGTCTCATAGACTGCAACACTAGTGTTGTTTTTTTCCACCAACCGCCCCCCTTAGCCATTCTCAGAACACCAGTATTTTATTAACCAGCGGACCATGGAGAGATGTGCAGCTTCTATTTTATTGACTTGGTACTTTACTTTCACTGTGGGTACAAAAAAGGGGAACAGGCAAAAGCAGGCAATTTTTTTTGTTGGCCCTCTTCATCAGCAGTTGTGTTAAATTCAGTTTTCAACAGTAAGACAAGAATTATGTCATCATCTTCTAGAAAACACATGCAAATGCCACATTACTTGAAAGGGAAAAGCCATCTCCTTGTTTGCTAAAACACATCCTGCTCCAAAAACATAATTTATGATTTTCTAGCTGGCACAATGGGAGTTTCCTGCCTTCTCTGTATTTTTGTTTAAAGTCACCATCGTGATTGGAAGCGAACATTGAGTTGCATAACCGGATCTCTGTTTGGGAATATGCTGTCTTTATCTTTAGTGTAAACACCTACTAAAGAGAACTCCTAAAATACAGACTACATCTCCCCCAAGAGTATTTGGGACACATTACTAGAATGTGTGAAATGTACAGAGGATGTATTTGTAAGTTTTTTGGGGGGTTTTCCTTTTACCTAGAATTTGCCATTTTTATAAACTAGTTTATATAACATTGTACAAATGACCTTGTTTGGACATTGGCTGATCTTGATTGTTGTTATATTGCGCCTCTTTGTCTTCAATGGTATGATCTGCTTCCTTTGTATGTTTCATATAAATAACATGTCTTCTAGTTCTAAATTTTGCAAGAAAAGGACATTTAATATGCACACATTGGGGTGTGTCTATAAAATATTCACAGAGTAAGCACCTGAGTTTTAGATTCACAGCGCATTATGGCCACTAGATGGATCTGAGCATAGAAAATTCCTATGCTCTGTGGCTTTGTCTAGTTGCCATAATGTAACACTATGGGTTGGGTCTAAGTACAACCTATAATGCTACAGATCACACCTTTAAATTTGAAGGATAAACTTTTAAACTGTTGTTTTTTTTAAATTGGGAAACTTTTGGGCTTTTTGTAAACCGTGATATTGACATATATACAAAGCAAAAACTTACTAAAATTAGATTTAGCTTGAGCATTGTACAATTGCATTCTCTCATAGGATTTTTTTTTGCTGACTTGCTCCCTGCTTCGGAGTACCACCCTCACTATTATTTCTAGTGACCTCAAAGCCCAGAAAGTGATGGGAAAACCCAGCATTTTAAAGTTGTCACCAGTACATGTGATTAGGGTAAATCTTCCAATGGAGACACCTGTTCTAGTGGCTACTATTTTTAAGAGGTTCATTCCCTTCAGGTTGTAGAAGTTTTTGTTTTTGTTTGCATCTCTAGTACAGGAAGTGAAGGGAAATAATTCCCTCTTTTTGTTTCCTATATTTTTCCTACATTTTTTGTCTTTAGATATATTTTAAACCTTACTTTTAGTAACAGCTGTGCTTCTATTTCCATTTAATAAAAATGTCACATAAAATATTGTTTTTTTTTGTAAAGTTTGTGGCACAGGGTTTGGCAGTGTACTAATTTAGCTGTAGCATTTCGGGGCAGCACAAAAATGAAGGAATAGCACAGCACACAGTGGTTTGGTTATAATAGATGTATGGTTTTAAAATGCAACAGGCATTTTATTCTGTATATTCTACAAGAACAAAGCTCTGAACTGTCCCTCATTTGAAACCACATCCCTCCATCCCTCTTTCTTTCTCAGTTGTCCCTCTTTTTGGCCTGATATAAAGATCTCTATAGAAAAAATATTTAACTATCTGAAGTGTTTTACTGCACTAAAACTTTTCTGTTCTCTTTAATTTACTCCATTTGGTATTTGGAAAAGCTAAAATAAAGGAAATGTAGTGATGGAAAAAAGCAATTTGGGGTTAAACAAATCATCTTTGCACATTAATCTTCATGGTCCCTTTTACTGGATGTGTTCTTTGCCTACATACTTTGTGGTATATTTGTGTCCCTCTTTCCCACATGAGAGCTTTCAACAAGTCACCTGGTGCCCTGATGGTTCCTTTTAACTGGAGAGGTTTTCTTTCCAGTCCAAGGCTAGTCCTGATGAAATATGCTGCCCTCCATTGCTGACTGACATAGGCTGTCTTATGTTATTTTGCAGTGGGTGAAAAAATGTATATAAAGAAAAACTGTCTCTGGGTCCATTTCAGTAAGGTGACTGGTCCATGGTGTACTTGAAGCCTTTTGTAATTCTTGCGGTACTAACCTTCCCTGCCATATACATAAAGAGAAAGCCATCAATCCAGAGTTCTTGCTACTCTGACATAACAATAATGTGTCCTCTTTGCTCACCAATTTTCACTTTTATTGACAAGCATGTTGTCATATCATTATTACTGTAAAAATGGTATCCACGATGTGCAACCGCATGTCTAATTCTGTGTATCATTTGATCTAAAAAGACTTGTGACTCTTTTTTTTTCCAGCTCTTGTGCTTCCCTTTTATTTTTTCTGATCACTTTTTTCAACAGCTCTTAGGCTGGGTTCACACCCAGGCGTATCGAATATGCGCGTTTGTTGCGCGTTTTGTTACGCGTGGTTTTACCGCGATTCACAGTTAAAAAACGCGCGAGTGGTGTTTGAGTGTTTTGCAGAGCGTTCGAACGCGCTACAAAACGCCCAGGTGTGAACCAGGCCTTAGTAGTGCCAGGGGCATGGCGGAGGCAAAAAAAAGGAAACAAGATATTAAAACATTTAAATTCTGAGTTTTGGTGCTGCCCCCTCTCAGCCCAACCTTGCTCCCCTTTCATTGGTCCACAAGCCATTTTAAATTATTACAGCTCTGATGGTTCTACATTCAACACTATAGATAGGAGTAGTTTAATGTAAATATATATGTAGTTGGGTCACAAATAGGTTTTTTGTTGGGTTCTATATTTTTCTGCACATTTACATGCAGATCAAGCTGTCTACCAAAGGTGACAAGGGTTAGAACAAACTATAAAAGCAGCAGAGGTGCTTACAATAGGCACCTTTTTGAAAGCTAAGGTAAACACAGAGCAGGTGACCTGGAAGAGGGGATAGAGTAAAGTGATAAGACCCAATTTAAATGACTTTGCTGTTTTCCTTGTAAAATATGAAGATGAGTTTCTCCGCTGTTCCTGCAGCGACAGAGGTCAATGGTGGCTTGGTTTAAGTCTGATTTAAAGTGTTTGTCAAGCCAAGATTTAAAAAAAACATATTTCATACATAAATGCACATTTCCCCACGTATCCCTTTAAACACACTGCAGGTGCAGAAAAATAATGGTTGATATGCCAGAAATCTAACATTCTCATAACTACCTATTTCACACGACAACACAGTTAATTTTGTGCTCTGCATTCTAAATGTGTTGTCAGCCTTGCCTACTTCATTTCTGATGCATTACAAAGAATACAAACCTCTCCATCTCCTCCCCGCTCCTCATCTTATAACCCCTCCTTGTGCATAGGCAGAGAACACAGGACGTTATCAGCTCTCAAGATTTTTGGCAAAATAAACAGGTATTTTTCCACTTCTCTAACAGATATAACAAAAAACTTTTAATGGTATATTTAGCAGAACAAAAGGGAGCAAATAAGAGAAGTTAATTGTCGGGGGTCTACATGCACTTTAATGCTTATTACGAATATGTAGGTGTATAGCCTGGCTACAGGTTCACATCAAATGTATTTTAATTTGACTTTTAGAATGTGGAGGTATATTTAGCCTGTGATGTCACAGTTGCAGCATAGCCCACTTCAACTTAACACTTAGATGACACAGTAACTGTGACCTATGTGTTCCAAAAACTTGAGACTAAAGTAAAGCTTTAGCTGAAATTTCAAAGCATGATATTTAACTGAGATGAACTTCAGGTGTACGCGAAACGCCTGGGGAAAAAATGACATCACCAACCGCTTGTTGACATATTTTAAGCACTGAACCATCAAGGCTTGATCTGACTAGAAGCCTCTTAGTGCCATTGGTTCCTTCTTTCATCTTGTATTTTTTATCTAATAAGGGTT
Source organism: Nanorana parkeri (assembly GCF_000935625.1). NCBI lineage: Eukaryota > Metazoa > Chordata > Amphibia > Anura > Dicroglossidae > Nanorana > Nanorana parkeri. The sequence goes on along the minus strand of NW_017306331.1, from coordinate 1,410,382 downwards.
AGAAATTATTTTGCTTAAGGGGATTAAGAACGCACACAGATGGTCCTTTCACATTCACAGTTCACTGCTTGAGCTTAATAGGCCAACGTTTTGGTGCGGGGTGTTTTTTTTTTTTTGGCCCTGTTGATATGTTTTGTTGTATTGCTTTGTTTTCAAAGCTGTCATTGTGCAAGATGTGTTATCATGTGGTATAAAACATGATGAGGTGTTTAAATGACCTGCATAAACTGGGAACAGTAGGCTGCATGGCTTCACATAATGTTCTGCCACGTACTACACGTACCATGTTCAGACATTTAAGGGAGACTATAGACCACAAGTAATAGCTATGTGAATGCATGTCAGGTGGTCCACTCCATATTTATTCATCTGAGTAAGAATAAATTTCCCATGATGCCTAGCAGCCTAATGGAGCTGATCTTGGCTAAAAGCTTCTGTTCACTCATTTTCTGCCTTCAACCTAAGTGGAGATGCCTGTCTAGGGGGACAACTGTCAAAGTTTAGACAACTCTTCACTTTGTGAAGAGTTCCTCCCACTTCCCTTGTGGTTAGAAGGACAGGAAGTGATGATAAGTCTCCACAATGAAGACAAAAAGAGCACTTAAACTTGACATAGATTTCTACTGTTCTCTTGCTGTATCCAAAACTAAAGAAAAATACAGTTTTGACCAGACTACTATTTTAAAGCTGATCTCCAGGCAGATATAAAAGACCTAACCTAATTCAGCTCTACATTCAGTACCTACATTTGACTTGGATGAAATTATGAATGTATCAGTCTACTGCATTTTCTCTTACTGTCCAAACACAAGGTGGGGAAGGGGCAAGACCTGTATATGTTACTGAACTGCTACAGAGAAAACCTAGGTCTCCTGCCCTTGTCAAACTGAGCTCTGCTATGTGGTAGAGCCGTATAACTCGCAGACCTGGATGGATAGAAATGCAAATTTTCTGTCATGCAGAACAGCTCATATATGTATTTCTTCTGTGCATTTAGCTGTTTGCCTGGAGTTTAGCTTTAACCTAAATATTTCCACTAAGAAAGAAAAATTGTTTTATGGGCAGAATTAATAACTAATCTGCTGATTAGCACATGTCTATGAGGAATTAAGCACATCAGCAAATGTCTTAGTAGGAAGTGAATGAGACCAGCAGGTGTCTCTTTCAATGGGGTGCTCAATATACTGCAGTAGTGTGCTCTGCTGAAGAGCCGGCTTTGAGCTGGATCAGACAAGAGGGCCGATGTGTTCTGTCTCATCATTTCAGCATTTACTAGGAACACAAAGATCCAAAGCACTTGCCAGCTTCTGAACTGCCAAGGGAGCTACACAGGAGCACGCTTTAATATCGGGCAGATAGATGAAGACGAAATTGCTCTTCTTGAAGTTTTACCTGCAACATATTCCTGGTGTATTCTTCATTCTCAATTCTAAGTAAATAAGAGCTCCAGACAAATATGTCAAACCCCCATTTATGAATTCCTTTCAAACAGCAGTTATTTTTCTTGAGTTGCCACGTTCCAGCTAAAAGTTAAAGATGATCCTTGTAAAATTAGTGGTGACATCATCACTGCGCTGTACATCACTTGTGTAGGGTGTAGAGCTGTGGGAGGGGCCACCAGGCCACACCCACTACAGGCTGCCTGCAGAAAAATACAGGGCATGGGGGGCCCATACAAGTTCGGTCACCCTACACAAGAAGAGAGAGCAGTGAGTGGTCCCTCCCCAGATACTTACATTGATCCAATGGTAATGGCCTCCCCTGTTTGTTTAAATCCAGAGATGCAAGTCCTCAAACCACTGGCTATGCCTGCACATTAAGTACAAATGTATATGGAGGCGTTTCTGTGGGGGTGCATCCCTAACATCTTTGATATTAGGAGATGGGCCATACAAGTCTCCAGGATTGTAATGCAACCAGGACACTAAGAACTAGATCACAAGGGACAGCACAGTCTCCATCAGCTGTCAGTCTACTAGTTTGGAGAAGGGAAGAGCAAGGCAGGAGGAGAGTAAGGAGCAGGGGTGTGTTTGTGGAGACGCACACAGCTGACTAGCACACACAAGGGTGGCTCCATAGAATCCTGCAAGGTAAAGGAGCCACCCTAAAACAGGATATCAGGGCCATAGCTCAGGGGACCAGCTGATTCTGCAAGAAAGTAAAACTTTTAACCATCAAGGAGCAGCATCCATTGTAAGTGATTTAATCAGCATTTGAAATAGCCTAAATATACTATATACTTTAAAGTAAAAATACACATACATGACTCTTGTATTTAGACAGCATTTAGATTAGCCAAAATGTCATTCCATTCAGGGAAAAGTAATAGAATATTTTGCAAGCCCATTGCTGTCCACTTACACTCGCCTTCGTGTCCCTCTACCATTGTCCCGTCAGAGCCCTCACAAAAACATATCACCTCCTTCCGTGATGCCTTGATGCTCTAGCTTATGGTCCCCCAATGTCACTTGAGAGAGGGGTGACAACATCAGCTATGTGTAAGCTCTGACAATATCTGACATAGAGCTTACATGGGGCTTAACTCCCAGCTCCAACAGATGAATGCAGTAGGGGAGACAACCAATTTTGGATTAAAGTAGTGGAGGCACCTAAAATGGTTCAAAGAGTAGAATGCCATTGAGTGTAGCTCATGGTCTCCTGGATTCCTAACCCTGCTGTGCTATGTGGCACAGTAGATGTAATTGGGCAACAGGAACATTACTTTACAAATCCTCTGGCAGATAAAACAGGATGTGAAGAAACTTACATCTCAGCCTCCAGTCATTTAGGAAGACCAAATTGCCCTCGTTTTACACAGTGGAGTCAGTTTATGATATCAGTCTGATCTTAAATATCTTAAAAGTCTATGCAATATAATGCTTAATACTAAACCTTCTAGCCATGGTCTTGAATGTAAATAAGCTTGTAACATTTTAAGTCTTTACTCTGCTGTGATATTTCCTCCAATATAACATTTTAGATACCTTTTTATAAAAGCTTTCTTGCTACATAAAGATAGAATCTTTTTTTAAAAAGGTAATGGGGCCCACTTATGCCCTATAGCAAACCCGTCGGCGTTTTAGATGTATATATTCTAGCAGAAGGATGAAGGAAGTAATTTTTTTTTTCAATTACCTATACAGTGTACTTCGTTTAGCTTATATAAATCAGTGTGATTGGTTTGTTAAATGTAAGTAAGTATCCTGTTCTGTTCTTTTCACAGGGATCTAAAACTGGACAATATACTCCTGGATGCTGAAGGCCATTGTAAATTGGCTGATTTTGGTATGTGTAAGGAGGGCATTCTGAATGGCGTCACTACAACAACGTTCTGTGGTACCCCAGACTACATAGCTCCTGAGGTAGGTCATTTGCCACCCCTCGGTGGTCCTGTTGATCTGTAAACTTTCTGTGCTGATCCTGTCAAAATATGCTCTTACAAGAGTTAGAACACATTATTGAAAAAACATGTAGCAGACAAGGGGTGGTGTTGCAGCCTTTCCTCTGTCGTGCTTCAGGAAGGACTATAAGGACAGAAAACCATATTGAGGATACAGCTGTGGATAGCCAGGATGGAGAAGAACCCTCCATTCAGTTTTTGGCCATCTGCTCTTCACTTCTGGGGCAGCAGATTAATCACCAAAAATATTGCAACCGTTGTTGCTACTAACTTCCCCGCCCCCAGCTGCATGTGAATCATAGAACCCAGCTTCGGTATCAGGATGGGAAACAGTGCAGAAAAAAATGCGGGGCCCATCTACACGTTGTCTGCCTGTCATTATTCACTATCGTCATTCCCCATATTGAGTCTGGTGCATTCTATGGAAAATTAATTCCTAAAGAAATAAAGGCTGTGCTGGCCTCAAACGTGATCTGAGATGTGCAGTTCTCTGTTGTTTATACATTTTAAAGGTCCACATAAAGTAAGGACAACTGTAATTTATTCAGTTCTCCTGAGTTAAGAATACAAGGCATTAACAAAATGAACAGGCATTGCTTTGATTAAATTTCAAAGAAATGCATTAAAGTCCATCTAAAAAGCATAATAAAGGCAGTTTTAAAGGTTGCAGTGGCCTTACATGGCTCAGGGGTGTTTGTACTTGTTTTTTCTTTGCTTTTTTGGTGTTATTTGTTTGACTTTTCTTTTCACAGAAAAAGTGCAAAAATAGTAACCAAAAAATTAATTTCTGAAGGAATAAAGACTGTGCTGACCTCAGGCATCATCTGAGATATGCAGTTCTTTGTTGTTTTATACATTTTAAAGAGCTAGTACACAACTGCCCACCGTCATTCTGGAGCAATGCAGCACATTGCCTCTTTTTGCCACAAGATGTCCTCAGTCTTCTGGGTTAAATGACACCTAGCCTCCTTCAACCCAAAAGACTGAGGACATACTATAAATACAGGGCATATTGGCCCCGCCCCAGAGGAAGCATCACCACAGCGCCCTTCATTCGTAGCACATTAATGCAGAGAGTCACATCTGGGAAGACTGCAGAGCCTGGAGCTGGGCTTTTAATTTTTTTATATTTTATGTTTTTTAACTGTTTAATAGAAAGTTTAGTTTTTAGCAATTTTCAATCTCCACCTGTTTCAGACATCAACCAGTGGCAGGATTATTGGTGCTTCACGCACAATATCTATAGATTAGTATAACAATACAGCAGTTCTACAATATTCCACAGTAATTAGCCATGTTGTGGGTACCATTGGACAATAGAGAAAGTTTGTAACTGTTATCGATTTATTCTGAGATGAACCCTTATTTTTCCATTCTGTAATTCACTAGAGAAGCCTAAACATGCTGTATGTAAGTCAGCCTCTATGCTATCAGTACTAAAATTACATTTATAATTGTTACCATTTAAACAGATGGACCCCATAATACGTTAATGCAATACATTTGCCCATTTTTAAGTTTGTTGTCAGAAACAGTATTTCAGATTAAGCTCTTTTACTGTATTCAGTGGCAGTTCATCAACATTCCTTTATATATTAATGACCTCTTTGTGTTCGAGGCAAGCACATATTATATGTTTGACTCTTCATGAAGTCTGTTAGGAAAATGCCTTTTTAACTGAATGTTTGCCTATCTTGTGTGATTTATAACAGTTTGTTTGATCTCTTACTTTTACCTTAAGAAGACCCTGTCACCAACTTAACAATTGCAGAAAAAAAGCATAGAAAAAAATCATAGAAAAGTATTTTCACTGCTTACTTGTAGTGTTTTTTCTTTTCCATAAATATTTCCATAAAAATTGCAATGTGACTTTCTTGAACAATCAGCTAATCATTTCCCTAGCACAGCCCCCTCCCTCTCTGCATGTCACAGCCCTCTATTCTTCTGGGGGTGTCTACTGTTTGTGCTGACTTAAAGTGTATTTCTGCTTTTGCAGTCAAATTTGAGCAAACCCCACTATATGTTTGTTAGGTGCTCCCATTCAATGCAGCATACATAAAAATAATTATTTCAAAAAATATTTCTTACCTTTCCAGCTGTTTCTTTGAAGGGGTCTTTCGGTAGACTGCAAGCTACTATGAACAATTTGTTAGGACAGACAGTTATCAAATCTAGATTACAATTTATAATGAAATCTGCCAGCACAGTACAGACAGAGTTAATTCCACACCACCTCCTTAACATTACGTAGCAGAGGAAAACTTCAGTTTTCAGAAGTGTTTTTAGAAAAGAACAAGTGAAAGGTAAGTGTTTAGTTTTTAATGCTATGTGAATGGGAACAGGTAACAAATATAAAGCAGGTGTTATCCTAATTTTGGTGCGAAAGTGGAAGTACACTTTACCTCATCCGTCCCTCCCTTCACCCTCCTATATAATCTTTTATGTAGCAGGTGGGGAGGAGCCAAAATTAATATTATAGAGTGTCACTTCAGTGACAGCTCTGGAACTACAGACATCACAACCAAGATGGTGGCGCGCAGCATTAATCTAGGAGCTTTTAGATGTCTAAGCAAGGGAGGCTTTTACAGGTGATAAATATGTAGGACCAGATTCCCCACAAGGTCAGCGAGGCCAATACTGGCCCCAGTGGTATGGAATTCTTATCGGTCGATGCCCGGAACATGTAGTTCCAGGGCCGGGCAGGTAGTTTTTTTTTCTACATTTATCCTTGCTTCCGGCAAACAGGGCTAAATGTAGAGCAGGGAAGCTGCAACTCGTTTTGTATCGAGACCACTTGTAACAAGCCTGCAGGTCCCCTCCATAGTCCACCCCCACCTCTATTCTAACTGCCTCCCCGCCATGGTTTTTGGAGTCCCCCACACTTCTGGGGGACCCGGGACCAAAGTATTTTAGGATGGAGTGCAGGGAGTAGAGCGGAGAATGTCCGTTCTCTGGTCTGCTCGATGTGAACACTGAGATGGTAGAGATGCACTCGCAGCCTTCCCATCTCATGCTGTCACAGGAGAACTAGCACAGTGCTGTGCTCAAACTACTGTATTGAAGGTGACAGGTTCAATAAAGAGAACCGGTGACCTCCGAATGCTATCACACAGGGGCTTTATAAATAATAATTTAAAAAGTAAATAAATAAAAAAATTAAAATTAAAAAAAGGAAAAGATAATAAGATAAATAAAAATTAAAAGTAAAAAAATACAAATTAAAAAGTGATAAAGTAAAAAAAAATTAACCCTGCCGCCCCTGCCATCTGGTTGCCATTCTCTATTGGGGGGGGGGCACATTGAAGTACCTGCGCTTGGGGCAGCAGAGAGAGTAAATCCAGCCCTAATAAGATGCATAACATATAATCTTATGTGAATTATCTGTCAACAGGGTCTCTTTAAGAAAGATCAGTTGGGGAGCCCAATTAAATGATACCAAGGACAAGTATGTCTACATTCATATCTATTTTATTTTGTAGAAAGTGGCCTACAATGACCATTTTAAGACACTTCTCTCTTCATTAACTAGCTCAATAAATTGGTTATATAATGTCAGGCAGGGACAGAGTGGAACAGTATTTCAAATGAGAACTCCAGCCTACACCAATAGCAAACACACATCATTTTATAGTATAATGGGAGGTATTAGTATTTGTCACTGGCTGTTTGCCCACTTGGAAGATTTCTCTTTTCTTCCCAGTTCCTAAGAGAATGCAACACTGCAGATATACAGCTATGAAGCTCAATGCAAAGGAAGTGCACTGCCAATTTTCATGAGAAAGTCAATACAAAAGGCACATTTTTAGGTTACTGCGTAAGCACAAATAACACTTTGAGGTTTTAGGTCCAATTTAAAAGGACAGTCTGCTGAAAAATATTTTAGATTTTGGTAAGTGCTGGAGCATTAAACCACCTGACTATATTTTATCTCTCTCAAGCCCTTTTGATGAGATTAGAGTATTGAATATGTTGCATGTATGTAAATGTGCAGTTCTTTTGCAATTTGTCCAGCAAAATCGGGTGACAGTCATCCTATGACTTGTTTAAACGGGGCTATCAGGAATCCAAGGGTGACCTTCAATGAAAAAAAAATCTCATGGAGATCTAAAATTCCGTTAACCCCTCTCAAATAACAGAAATACATTAAGTTACAATGTACTCAGTCTTTATTTTGTCATTCCAGATATTACAGGAATTAGAATATGGGCCCTCTGTTGATTGGTGGGCGCTAGGTGTCCTGATGTATGAGATGATGGCTGGTCAACCTCCTTTCGAAGCTGACAATGAAGATGACCTCTTTGAATCCATCCTCCATGATGACGTGCTGTACCCAGTCTGGCTGAGTAAAGAAGCAGTCAGCATTTTGAAATCTGTGAGTTTTCCTCATGTTTGTTGTCCTTGTTTTTTTCCTTTTTTTCATACTTCCCAAAAACTGAGAGAGACTAATACCGAAGAGTCACCCACTGGGAGTTCAAGCTCAGTTCATGGTGGCACTGCTAGGATAATGGGGCCTGGGATGAATTACACTGCTTGTGGGAAAGGAACATAATGTTTGTGTTCTGTTGAGTGCTGAATAAACCTGAGCATCAGAGAATTGTTTTATACGGAAAAATCCAACAAAGCTGATCTCTGTTATCTTCCTGACAGTTTACTCTCTGCTATGCCAGAGAGTCTGCAGGACACAATAAAAGACAGTGAATCATGCCCTGATACTCCAAAATCTCTCCAGGTGCTGGTAGGGCTCAGTGTCATATGTGTTTATTTGTTACAGTTCCTGCTATATACATCTCACTTACTGTATATTAGAAGCCATAATATACAGTAAGTATAATATTACAGCATTTCCACTGTCTGGCTACAGTCACTAAGTGCCTCCCCCAGCATGTCCACAACATCTAACCTTCCAACTGCAGACCATCTTCTGCAGCATGTCTGTTGCTGTTTCAAACATGGAAGCTGTCTTTTGTAAAAAAAATAATAATAATATATAATAATAAGAAAACTTTGTAAAATCATTAAAACATGAGAAAATAGATTTCCAGAATATAATGTGCAGCCCTTTCTTGATGGCCAAGGTTGCTAACCACCATATTATTTCTTCCATGCTTTTAAATAAAAAAAGAGGGAAGGTGCTTAGATGTTCCATTCTAAGAGACTTACGGGATCCGGAGCAAGGTGTCCCACTTGCTGTATGCCCTACATGCTGGGTTCCTGGAAGTCTGTTAGGATGTTGGGATGGATGCAAGTCTGGGAAGCCTTTTTAGACTTTTCAAATTCGACCACATAGGTGTCAGTAAAATTGACATATTAACTCAACTACTTCATTTTTCTTTTGTCCCCACTTTATAGACCATTATAGAGTTATTATTCAATTCCCACTGCCAGTTCATTTTCCGCCAGTGATCTGAACTCATGATATTGTACTAGTAAATAATTGCATGCCACAGAAACATTAAGAATAGATTGAAAGTTAGAACATTGCATGGTTCTCATGGCTTTCAGAGAAATAGGGTTATGGCCAGAATGCACATTTGTGTGTTTGTAAACCGCATTAAAGACAGGCTGTTTTGTCATTAAAATGAATTGGAAAAGACATAAATCTGTTTTTTTTTTTTAATCAGTTGGCTTATTTAGAGAGAAAGAAATGCAACTTCTACTGAACAAATTCAGCTAATAAAAACCGTAAATGTGGGTCACAGCATTCCCTGGAGTGCTTGTTTGTTGGTTTTAAATGGCAAATGTCGGGGCTGATATTAATTGTGACATTTCTTCAGTGATTTTGGTACCCTTGTGATTGTTTTGGAACTGTTCTCACATATAACACAGTGGCATTTAAGTTATAAGATGAAATAGGTATGTGCAGTCACTCATCGCAACCAGGTTTCAGCTGTAGGATTGCAGTGGCGCTCACTATGGCTCCTTCTTGGTTGAAACATGAATGTCAGTGAGTATTTTATTGGATTTTAAAATGTGACCTAAGACGAAGTTTGCCATATGTGGTATCATCAAAGTTGGCCATCTTTGAGGGGGATTTAGTTGGAAGGTAACAGGAAGATCAGTTTCTTCTTATGCCGCACTAAAAAGATACATGCAACGCACTCTGATATCCTCCACTCAGTGGTTTATTTCTAAAATGTCACATCATCCCCCTGAGCTCCTACCTCCTTTGGGAGTATGTCTACTTTTGATGCAGTGGAGCTTCTTATTTCTGGTGATGGCTGGGTCAGGAAAGCATTAAAGCAGATCTAACCCATTCACACTTATGTGTTTTTGCCTGTTGCATTTCCCATTGAAATCAACAAGAACACATGAAAATGCACATCAATGTATTTTAACAGATGTTGCATTGCACTTTTTATTGCATGTCAATACACACTGAAGCACATTGTAAAATACATTACATTTTCAGGAAAAAACTCCTCAGGCAAAGTTGGATTGAGTCCTAAGTGGATAACATTTAGTTAACTACAGCATTGTTTATCATAAACAGGTGCCATTTTTTTTAACCCCTTCATGACTGAGCTAGTTTTCAGGTTCTGTTCATAAATGACTGACACATTTTTTACATTTTTGCTGTGTGATTCTTCCACAGCAGTAATATACTTTCTTACTAAATGTACCCACACATATTATATATTGTTTTTTAGAGGACAGATAGGGCTATATAATTATATCACATATGTGTACCTAACCCCTCACTTAGTTTGAATAAAATAAAAAAAATGAGGAAAAAAACTAGAAGAAAACACTTTTTTCACAAGTTTTGATTATTATTATTTTTTTTTAGAATTTTTTTATATTAATTATAGTATAAAAAATATATTTATATATAATTTATATTTTCCTAATTTTGTTTTACACTTTATTTTAATTTTTTTACACTTTGTAAAAAAAATAAAAATAAAATAAAAAAACTTTTTTTTTTCTTGTCAGTTTATATCAAGCAATCACTATGACAGCTTGATAAATTAACTTTTTTATTTTATTTTTGGCTATTAGGCTGATCCAAACTTAGGAACAGCTAATAATAACCTTAGAGACTGATCCTGACTTTAGTCAGATTCAGATCTCACTAAAAGCTCTTTGATCTTTGAGAATCAGCAAATACCTTCTCTTTGAGAATCAGCAAATACCGGCATTACAAAGCCTGATATAACTCGTCACGTACAGTGTACGTGGCCAGTCATATAGGCACAAAGTGACAAGACGTACACTGTACGTCTCCCGTCACGAAGGGGTTAAAATCCTTTTTTCCATCTCAGTGCTGCTGATCTCATCCTGCTTTTGCAGATATTTCCTGCTACATGCATTTGCCCCACATCATTAGTGATAGTGACAACAGGAGGCATGTCTGCACAGTGTATGATGGCACAGCCTCTTGTAGTCTCCACCAGGGGCGTATGTAACAGAGTGACAACTCCGAACCAGACAGAGCATTGTCACCCCATGACAGTGCCTAATCAATCTAAATCACCAGATATTCATTTAATGAAAACTGCAGATTTACACAGCTTTTGGAATTACATTAACATGTTTAAGCTTATATGAGATTTTAGTGCATGGATTCACATATACTTTAACAAGCCAGCAATAACTAGTGACCGATAGTAACTGCTTATATGTGTGGTATGCGTAAAGGCATCAAGTTAAGTGTAAGGAGCTTGTGTTTACTGAGCTATTAGTAGAGTAGTTTATACATGATTCCATATTTATTGGCTTGTTTGGTTTTGGGGGTTTTTTTTGTAACCATCTACAAATGCATATGTTTGTGTTAATAAATGATGTATTTGAGAGATCTGCAATGAGATAATTGTTTTGTAATTCAAACTGTGTAGAATAAGGAACCCTACCCTGTAAAGCTGGGGAAAGAATGCCATCTCAGTGCCAGTTTGTCTTTCCAACATGTTCTCAGATATAAAGTTGTGTAATTGTCTGACTTCAGTTTCCGAATATTAACTGAATCCCAGCAGTTAAAAATAAAATAACACACATGTGAATGTGATCCTGCTGAAACAAGAAAGGTGTGTGTGTAGAGAATAACAGAAAATCAATGTACAGAACACATAAACAATAGGATTACTACTGAAATATGATTCAAGGCCTTTGAATATGTAGGACACCTGGGGTTTGATACAGGGCCAAAACACAACGAAATCGCCCTGTCCAAGGCTGGGGATTTTTAATTGGCCTTAAAGGAAATTCGTCCCTTATTAAATGAGTTTTTACAGAAAAAAACAGTATTTCTATTTAAAGAAAACTTGTATTTACAGAAATGTAGGGACTTGATACAGTATGTGTAGCCAAAACTTTTTTTTTTCTTCTTAATCAAGGCACAGGATTAAATTATTCTGAGACAACCGGGTTATACTGCTGCCTTTAGGAGAAATTGGACACTGGCAAACAAAAAAGCCCTTGGCCAGCCAGGTATACCCCCTCCCACTCCCAACATGCTTTAGTTTTTTGTTTGTGTCCTAGGAGGGTGACCATTTATTCCCTACTGAGAAAATTTTAACCATTTATTTCTTCTAAAGATATTTTTTACTTTACTTTACTTTAATTTTTTAATCAAGCCTTCATCTGTATGTTTAAAAGCTGAGCTCTTTATGCGACTATTCAGATTGGTTTATTATCAGCTATGCCTTGGGGGCCGCACCTGGACCCCAGTTGATTTAAGATTGCAGGGCCTGTCTGGAAACTGACCTTGTTATTGCACTCTGCTTGTAGCACTTTCCAGACCTTTGTGTATTTTGTTAGCTAGCTGCAGAGTGCTCCCCAGTTTGAGAGCCCTGGCACAGCCTCTGGTGTGACCCAATCTCTAAAGAATCTGGTTATATCTCCTTCACACATCATACCAATGTACCCCTTTAGTTAGGTGCTTGAACAACTGGTGAATGGTGCCACAGCATACTAATAAAGGACATGTTGTCCACACACCTTTAGCAAATACTGAATAACAATGTAACATGTGGACAAATACTGAATAACAATGTAACATGTGGACAGTCCAGCACCTTTTAGAGGTTCACTTGGATCCTAAACCTTAACCTTAAATTTGTCAGGAATACCTAACGAACGAGAAAGAAAACAGGATTTTTGTACTTACTGTAAAATCTGTTTTCTTGGCATTCATTTAGAGACAATGGACCCAGCCCTCTGTGCTTGTGATCTACTCCTATAACTGCTCTCCAATAAAACTAGAACATGCTGGAAGTGGGATGGGTTATACCTGGTTGGTCAACAGCTTTTCTGTTTGCCTGAGAGGAGTCCAATTCCTCCTGAAGATGGCAGTATAACCCAATTGACTTAGAATAACTGAATTCTGTGTTTCCTTAATGAACTCCAATAAACTGATTTTACAGAAAGTCGGTATAATATGTCTGTTTATTTTTGTTGCCTTTGTCTTAGTCCCTTATGTCACAGGAAGTGAGAGGAAATCTCTACAAAGTGGGGGGAATTCCTCGCTTAGATGTCTCAGGAACAGGTGTCCCCACTGAAAGATTTACTTTCACCTCTTGTTCTGATGACAGCTCTAAAAATGTAATTTCCCATAACTTTCTATTTCCAACAGAGAGGAGGCTGAATCCCACCCGCAGGAATACAGGCAGATGAAAAACTGACAGAGGCTGTAATCCTTCTCCACTTTATGCAAATACTTTAAAACACTACTTGCCCCTCCCTGACCCCAAACCCTCCCTCCCACTTCTCGCCACACCTAAATTTTAAAGCTGAACTTCAAGGACAGATATCTTTACTCTTGCAAGTAGGTTGCTTTCTCCACTGCAAAGGTCCTGAATGCTGAACATATTGGTGCTCAAGTACTAACATGTAAACACCATTCTATGCGGCATTCCAATGTGAGCCCAGGTTTCATCCTCAGGGGGTGTGTCCATGGCGCCCTGAATTCTTAGGAAATAGGTTGGATGAGGTCCAGCAGTGCAGAATGATGTGGAGGGAAATGCTCTGGGAACTTTTTAAAAAAAAAGTAGGGTTGGGAGAGGCCTACAGTAGATAAAATAACAAAGGTGGCTTTTGCTGCAAAATGCAGCTCAATCCAAAGATTTCCCCCGCAGTACTTTTTTCCTGCCACTAGATGACCAATATCATTTAACCCACTTCCTCTGATTCTGATCCCAGGTCAAGCTGGACCTGCTGTAGCCTGTGACTGGGACAGTGAAAAAGATATGAGCTCATTACTGTGCTGTTTTCCTATGACTCCTGTCACTGTGCTCCTTGTCAGCACATGAACTGATTAGATACTTGTACTTCTCTCACTTTCCAGTCCTGCTATACAGGGACTGCAAGAGGCTGATACCAGGTCTTTTATATCTGCCTGGAGTTCAGCTTAAAGTAACTTTACTGTTGGTAAACACACGATATACCACCAGAGCAAACATTGACATCCAGTTTTTCAAATATTACCAAAAACGTTTGCTTTGTGTTTTGGAGTGCAGGACCGCTCCTGCCACGAGACTAGATGACAATTTTGTGACTTGTATAGGTTTAAACACTCCTGCTTGGTGAATAACTATTGTCCATTGACATTTCATGAATGAGGTTAAGGCACTGTCATAAAGATTTTGTAGTTGGAGAATCTCTGTGCAAGCTATTTTTAATACAGGGAATGCATTTCTCAGCCCAGGAAAAGTCATTAGACTAGAGCTCAAAGACTGCTTTTTGTTACTAAAAGGTTTTTGTAGAAGAATAATACTGTTGCTGTATATTGTGACATTGCAAGATATTCATACAGACTTGTAAAGTTTTTGATACGTCTGCTCTTATGAGATCTGTAGGCAACCTGTTGGCGCTATATAAATCCTGTATAATAATAATACAAAAAAACTAGGATGAGCAAGAGATAACTGATTAAACTTGTTTTCAGTAATAAATCCAGAGCAAAAATATGTACAGTACCCAGAAATTATTTCCTTAAATTTTTGTCCAAGCACTTACAGGCATCGTAATTTGCAAACAGCAAGCTCCAACTCTCTCAGCTCGGCTTCCCTGAACTTCCTGTCCAGTACAAGATCACAAGAAAAAGCACAACATGGAGGAAGGAGAAGAGAGTAGGGGGGAAGAAGGAGAGGGGAACAGGGTGAAGAGAAATGGCTTGCCTTGCTGTGTCTGTGTATTTATGGGGACATACACAGTTTATTAGCACACACAAGGGTAGTTCCATAAGACCTTACAATAGAAGGAGACAAGCTAAAAGAGGATATTAGGGCCAGTATTTGGACGGCCAGCTGATTCTGCAGGAAGCTTAAACTTTTGAACATCAATAGGCTGCATCAATTGTACGTGATTTAATCAGCATTGAAATAGCTTACAAAATGTAGACTGTGATATCCAGAAGAACTGTCCAGAAGTGGGACAGTTGGGAGCCGTGTGTCTAGTCATTGTTGCCTCTGCATTCTGTTCCTAATGGGTCCCCCTTCTCCTTTTGTGTCCCCTGTGCAGTAGCACAGCTTGCACAGGTAGCATGCCAATCTTGCAGAACATTTTGTGTGGGCTAATGACAGAACTATTATCACTGTTTCTGGAAAGGGTCGTAAACCTGGAGATCCAGCACTATCTGTAGATCCATTGGTCTACAGCAGCCAGTAATGTTATTATGAGCCCAGACAGAATTAAAGTCTTTGACTTTCTAAAGCCACTGAGTTCTGATATGTGCGTAATTTAAAGACTGAATAGGAGCAGACATAAACAATTGAACGCAGACATTAATTGAAATAAATGAAAAGCCTGAGATGCCTACAAATTCTTTGTCTGATCATTATTAATAGCTGTGATGCTGGTGACGCTGTGATTTTAGTCACATAGGCCAGCGATGTTGTTCTGTTCTACAGGAAAGGCAGAGGAAGTGGGGAGGCGTCTGTGCAGTTCACTGGAGAATGCTAGCTGGGGATTAGACTTGGAAAACTTGATTTCCTCACATTGTACTAGCAGACTTTGGTTTTAATTCTTACATACTTCAGGCAGAAACCGCTTTAAAGCCAAGTTTACCTTTTTATATTTTTTCTTTTACCTGTGACCTAGTTGTCCAACATTCTTTTTCATATTCTCAGCTGTATTTATTACCATACTTTACCCCTTTTTTATGATTCTTTACTAGCGGGGTCTTTCTAGCCTCTTCACATTCTACTGGTTATTATGGTTGATTGGCATATATGTGGGACCTCTCTATGTGTAATACATTTCCACTAGAATCAGACTTATTGTAATAGTACAGTGTACAGCATCACCAAAGAGAAGCAGTGCATGTAGAGAAATTGGTGTTTGGTTGTTTTTGTTTCTGTTGTGCTTTTTTGATTTTTCTATTATAGTACAACTCCAGTCCAAACTTTTGTTTTAGTGGAGAATCTGTCAGATTTTTATTGCCGTCTGTGTCCCCAGTGGGAGATTTCCTCTAACATTCTCATTGACGATGGTCAAATGGACAGGAGATCTCATGAAGCAATAAGAACACTCTCCTAATAGAACAAGAAAGGAATACAATGACCATAAAATTCCTCCTAGGTTCTCATAGTTTAAATTCCTACTTTCACTTCCTGTGGCAGAGATAGTGGTCACCAGAGCAGGAAGGGGGATCAGAAATGCAAACCAATTAGGAGTTCTCACCTGTCCTCCCTTAATACAAAAAAAATAAAATTTTCATAAAAAATGTCTAACTTAGAAGACCACAAAAACACTATTCCCCTGTTTTCCCTTTGTTAATAGGGGTTTACAGACCTCCCTTCTTTTGGAGCCACTCCTAAACATTAGTTCTACCTATTTGTCCTACCCTGCCCAATGAAAGTCCCCTTATTGCTCAATGAGGTTCTGTCATTGAACATGGGAATAAGTGGAGCCTGGCTTACCTCCTGGGGATAGGGCTTGTCTACAAATACAGGGACACTTCAAAAAATATCCTTACTTGGTCATGTATCCCATCATCTCATTCATCTCGCACCACACTCAAAGCGCCTTCATCCCTCCCACGCCGCTGTAACAATCGGCTCTTCTGCACTAGCCTACGCATTCTGGAATAGGCACACTTTTGTGAGTCATATATTAAAAAATCTGTATAATGAGAACTCTTGCGCTATGGTATGTCGTCTTCAAGTTCACTAATGCTGTGTAATGTTTTTTCTTTTTACAGTTCATGACAAAGAATCCCAACAAGCGGCTAGGATGTGTGCCGTCCCAGGGCCTGGAGGAGGCCATTAAACAGCACCCGTTTTTCAAAGAAATCGACTGGGCGCTCCTAGAGCAGCGAAAAATCAAACCTCCATTTAAGCCCAGAATTGTAAGTAGTACTACAGTGTGGTTCATGCTAGTAGTATTGTCTGCAAATCTAACATGCTCTGCTGTAGATTTCTGCAGTAAAACTGTTAAATAACTTTATTATCTCCATTTATATATACATTTATAGGGGAAAATACTAGGAACAAAATGTGCATTCAACTAAAAGTTTAAGCTGAACTCCAGCCTTGCCATCACTCATGCAGAGATGCATGACATTTCTTACTGATTTCACTGCATACTGTAAGCATCAGTGTGCATTAGAAGCTGCAGCAAGTCCTAGCAGCCAAGGACACTGTGCAGCTCATAGGTTGAAAGACTGAAGATGGAGTGTCTGCGGTATGGACAGAAGGGCAGTGCATTGTTCTGTAAAGAATGATGTAGCTCTTTCCATTGCTACCCTTCATCTTCCCTTGGGATGCTACTTCTTTCTACTTTCAATCCCTCTTACCAGTAGGAGGCTAAGAAGGACCAGGCAAGATGCACTTTGTCCATTCAGGGTAAAATGACAGGTTCTCTTAAAAGAACCACCTCCCACCCGGTGATGCTCGTGTTTCTTGAGCGCCCTCACCACTCCATTCTTCAACCAGAGCTGGGGCTTCAAAAGGAGTTGTTTCCTCTGCTCAGCTAGGTAGTTTTTTTTAATCCAAACCAAAACTGCACCTTTTGGGTGTTCAGCTTGTTTCAAGCCTATAGCTTCAACAAGAAAAAAAATTAAAACTGTTGGACCGCCTGTCACATTAAAGGACCAGAAGAAAAGCTTGTGGGGTGGGACTTAAAGTAGAACTGAAGTCAACACTATTTGTTAGCTTTGGATAGAGTAAGGGCGGTTTATAACCATTTTTCGTTCCCATCGGTGTCCCATTGGGGAGATTTCCCTTCACTTCCTGTCTGATAGCCACCACAGGAAGTGAGAAGAAATCTAAAGAGAAAGAAATTCCTGCAGGGTCACCAGAACTAGTGTCCCCATTGGAAGATTTCCCATCTATTCCTGTTTTGGTGAGTGACAGCCCAAGATTTGATATTTGTTTTCACTGTAATGATAATGGTCACCAAGACTAATAGAGGGAGTGAAAACAGATTCTAATTGCTCCATCCTAAACTAAAAAAAGGTTTTGGCTTCAGTTGAATTTTAAACACAACTTTTGTCATTCAGTCGTTGAAATGACCCCATCCACAAATGGAAAACCGATGTTCTGAAAATAATTATAAAAAATGTTTGCAAAAGTTTACTGGTGGATGGCCAGCTGTAGGCAGAGGCGGCTCTTTAATTAGGCAAATTAGGCGGTCGCCTTAGGCCTCGCGCTCCCAAGGGCCTCGCGGCCGCCTAGTTTGCCCTGTCAGAACGGCACATCACCTTGCTCGCAGCCAGGTAACGTTGTGAGCTCTCAGCCCTGTCGCTGTCAAACTGACAGGAGCGATAGCGACAGGGCTGAGAGCTCATCCGTTTGCTTGATCATCGGTGCGGTCCATCCACTGTCTTCTGGAGCTCCGTTGGGACCCCAGACAGCCCTGCTACCCTGGGGAGAGACCCTCATAGAGCCCTGGGCCAGGGCTTTATGGGGTCATTTGTGGGCTCTTTGAGGTCTCACCAGGGCTCTGTGGGGTTTAACCAGGCTGGTGAGACCCCCACAAAGCCCTGGTGAGACCTACAGAGCCCTGGTGATACCCCCACAGAGCCTTGCTACCCTAGTGAGACCCCCTCAGAGCCCTGGTGAGTTCCCAGAGAGCCCTGGTGCGACCCCACAGAGCCCAGGTACCAGAGCTCTGTGGAGATCTCACCAGGGCTCTGAGGGATCCAACCAGGCTGGTGAGACCTCACACAGCCCTGATGAGATCCTACAGAGCGCTGGGGCTGGTGAGACCCTACAGAGGCCTGGTTTAACCAGGCCTCTGTGGGGTCTCACCAGGGCACTTTGAGGGCTCTGTGGGGTCTCACCAGCCCTGGTTAAACCCTACAGAGCCCTGTTGGGACCCTACAAAGCCCTGGTGAGACCCTATAGAACCCTGGTTTAACCAGGGCTCTTTGGGATTTCACCAGGGGTCTTTGGGATCTCACCAGGGCTCTGTGGGGTCTCACCATCCTGGTTAAACCCGACAGCCCGGTGAGACCCCACAGGCCTGAGTGGGGCCTCATGTTTAGGTTTCGCCTAAGGCCTCGCAAACTCTAGAGCCGCCTCTGGCTGTAGGATCCTTATTATCATGTGCTGACCTGTTTGCGTTACTATTGGTGTCCTTATGTGACTTACTACTTGCCATTGATGAGGTGTTGTTTTGGAAACTTGTATTGTTGCCGTAAGCAGTGTATTTTAGCCTCACCTCAGCCGGTGATGATCTGATTGGTGCTGTCCTACTCATGATGTAACAATTTTCCTATTATTAATCCTCTTGATTTTTGTATTGGTAGTTGTTGTCTTTTCCACTCTTCTTAGTAAATAGGATCAGCCTGGAGCTTGGCAGTTTTAGGAAAATGTATCCAGCAATTGTTTTGGCAAGATGCCTTGGATTATAATTAATATTGTTTTTATAATTGCATTTGGCTTTTGACAGATTGGATTGCTAAATGCCTATTTGTATGCTACTGGGCTGTGTACAACGAATACACGCCCCTACTATTCCCCCTCAGTCCCTCTTCTTGACCTTTTCCTTTTCTTCTCATTTACATGCGGTAAACTGGATACTGGTGTCTTGCCAGCTGTGCCGCATTTGAGAAGGATCCTAACAATCTTGACATAGAGCCAGCCATGCCTTCTTCTGTCTGTAGTTCCAATGAGTGCTGGAGGAGCAGAGGGGGGTGAGGGCTGTTTCTGACCATCAACACTGGATGATGAGAGTACTGACCAGTCAGAGGTCATGTGATCGGTCAGCCCCTCCCCCCAACTTAGAGCTGGCGTAGGACACCTGTTTACCAACTCCAAGTATTGGGAAGAGTATGTTTTTACGCTTTCCGTGCTTCTCTTTTAGGTATTCCTAAACCAGTGTCACAAGGGGGGTGCAGGGGTGTGTGGCCAGCACTGGGTGACACCATCAGAGGGGGTGACACCAAAATGACTCTGTAATTTTGGTGTCGCCCCCTCTGAAAAGTCGGGCACCCAACAGCAGTACAAGAGAGGAGGGGACCAGGTGGTTTACCTTATCCCGCTGGATAAATGTCTCCTCCTCTCGCTGCCTGTGTCTATCATAGAGATCGCCACCGGCAATTAACTGCACATGATGATGTCATGCACACTCGTGATGATGTCATGCTCGTGTGCGATAGCGGGCTGCTCCGGGTGGCACCTTGGCTGGCAACGCCTCTGTCCTAAACTATGTAAATGTCCTCACTAGAAAAAAACTATACATTACCCTTTAATATGGAACACCTCTTTAATGCACAAGGTGGCAAGTAGCCACATTTTTTTTTTCTTTTGCTGAGCAAATATATCTAGGTCAGTGTCGGTGTTTTGTAGTGTTGCAACCATCTTCCACACCTATGTATTTTGGCATCTGCTTAGCCTGATGGCATGCAAGACAAGACTCTTCATGTTTACTATTTGCATGAGGTGAACATTTCGTGTTGTTATAAACATTCATAAATTGGATTTACAAACTCCGAATGGAAAACTCAGCCCAGATGCATCCATGGCAAATTTGGTCTCCAAAAGAGGACTTTGCTTTTAAAGGGGACCAGTTACTCTACAGTTAGTCTGTACACAGTCATAGGGTGAACTCTGGTGACATATATTAGTTCATTTGGATCCTCATTCTGCTAAGTGGGTGGCTTTGAGAATCTTATATCATTAATGCTCACCTTGCGGTCTGTGGGAATCCTGTGCACTGCTTGTGCTACTTCATGGCTTTATAATCATTGTTTAGAAAAACAGAATTAAAGAGGAACTTCAGACAAACGGCTAATTTTATTTGCCAACTAATTTGTCATTTTGTTCATCCATTACCATTATCACCTGCCTGCTCATTGAAAAGCAACATTACCCCCAAGCAACTGGCATTTTTAGAAAGAGAACTTTGCAATGACAATGTCTTCTACTTCTTCTTTAAGCTGCAGCCTGTCTGTCCAGCCTAGAATTGTTCCATAAGTCTAAAGGCAAAAACATTCCCATAACAACGACTTCTTTCTCCCAGGAAGACAGAAAATATCAATGGATCTCTAGTGACACATTAGGCAATGTCATGATTTGTGTGTCACAAAAACCCCACATCAGTCATGTCTCAGATTCCTCTATTTTGGGCAAGAAAATCTTACACTTTGATATGGCTGTGCTTAATCAATCAATGTGTGCTTTTCATAGCAGAGAAACTGCTTTTCCACAGATCTATTAGCTACAAATTAATAGAGAACCATTTTGGGGGGTCACAGAAGTGCATTTAATAATATACTCCTGTGACCCAAACTCAGCAGTGAGCAGGCAACTGACAGCTCAGAGCCACGCTGCAGCCGGGAGGAATCCTGACACTATTATCAGGATCCACCCCACTGCCTGATTGACAGCTGGCTCTGCCTCTCTAGAGGCAGTGCCTGCTGTGCCCGCCCCCTCCCCTGTCTCTTCCCCCAAATGAGCACTGAAGGATTTGGAGGGGAGGAGGTGACTGATTGTCTTTGCGTTTTGCAGGGAGAAGCCGTGAGCTGAGCCATTAGCGATTACATGATTGCTCAGCTCTCAGTATATAGAGCCTGGTGTGTGACATCTGCAGTGTTCCACACCGGCTCTAAGTATTGGGAAGAGTATATTTTACTCTCTTAATACTTCTCTTTTAAATCTGAACTCCAGGAATGATCTTTTATAGAAACTTACATTGGTCCAGCTTGGCTGGATGTAGGTATCCATATCTGGTTTCCAGAGAGCTGTTGGGGATGCTAAAAATCACTTTATCAGTCAGCACTGGTCTCTTCTAGCTGCGGCTTCCCCTCTGCACACTAAGCACAGGGACTCGCTCGCTGGACGCCACCTCCATTATGAAAACACCTTGGGGTTTTTAAAATATAAATAAAAGGCTTTCTCTGATTTAACAAATCATGACGTCATCCGTCCCTTCTCTCCACCTCGCCCAATCATTAAAAAAAAAATACAAGGCATTCTGTGAAGGTTCTCATTCATCTAGGTCATGGTATAGCTGTAAAAAAGAAATCACAGCAACTGGACTGGCTGTATTTGTTCTTGAAGACATTTCGCTGGTCATCTGACTAGCTTTTTTTAATTCACAATGGATTGAGTCAATTCTGAATTGAGAAAGCTGGTCAGATGACCGGCAAAACTTCAAGAAAAATGACAGCATGTCCAGTTTCCTTGATTTATTTTTGACAGACTTTCTCCGTATGGTTGCAATGCTCAGCTAACAAATGAAAACAACAAACCCGCACAGGTGGCCCCACTTCGTGTATTTCTAATGTTAAACATATATACGGTTGACTTGCAAAGCTAGCTGGAAGGTGAAGTCACTGAGGCTGTTGTCAGAGGACTTATACCTGCTCAGGTTTTTGGTCCATTATTCTGGAATTCAGTACAGTAGCCTCATATTTCTGCTAGGCTTCCCACTTTGTTGAGCCAGACCTGCTTACAGCTAATAGATGTTGGAAAATAAGAGCAATAAGACCAATCCATTCATCAAGATACAACAAAAATCTGCCACACATAAAAAAAAAAAAAAAGGAATACTTTAATGTGAGCTTCTTGACTCAGTTCTTCAGTGAGGGCTTTTACTTGAACACTGCTATTTAATCTTCTGTATCGGCACTGATGGGGATTCTGGTGGTTTCCATACTGATCACATGTGTGGGAGTTTTGGGAGCACCTTTTTTTTTTTTTATCCTGGAGGGAACACTCCTCTGTTCCACAAAAGTAGATTTTTCAATCTGCTTTTGTAGAAAAATAGAAGAGTGACTACAGCCAATCAGTTGCAGTCATTATTCGGATAGTCTGACAACGGCACGTCTGGGGGGGGGGATTCCGGGCTAAGCATTGAGCGTTTTTTCTCGTTCAGCCCACACGATACATGTATGGCCAGTTTTAGATGGTGCAAATGATTGGTCTAAGTTTGTGCAAGTGGTGGGGCTTAATATCACACCCAGAATACACAGTAGGGGGAATTTATCAAAGCAATGCAACAGTTTTAGCCTCTTGGATCATTTTTTTTTATGTGCAAATCTGTCTTGGCCAGGTTTTGACCAGAGCTTGCACTACTTTTCCAACTGCACGTGTGTTGCACCTGTTCTGACCAAAGCTTGCACTGCTTTTTCAATTGCATGCTTTTTGTATGTTTCTTTGCACCTGTTTTCATCTGCACTTGTTCTGCGGCTGTCTGGAACTGGGGCATCACCTAACAAAACAATCACAACTTAAGAAGTCCCCATGACCACTTCTTCAAGAAGCGACAGTTAAGCTTTTTGCCTGGAGTTACAAGTCTTCTTTCCTGGAGTCTATTAAACCTCATTTATCAACAACATTACACTAGCATCATAACTCTGGCGCAAAGTGCATCAAATATATTCAGTGCAAGTTCAAACACTTGCAATTGCTATGATAAATTCTCCCCAGAGTCCTTTAAACGTAAAGAAAAGAGAAGTGTCCATCTTCCCTATCTCCTCCCTTGCAGGATAATTGTTCTAAAGCTACAGATGCAGTGTAAATGTACAAATATAATGTTTATGTGGAATCCAGGCGATATCTGGAATGTACAGAATGTTATCATATTTCCACATCAATCTCAAACTGGTAAAAGGTAAATAAACAGCCTAAATGGCCATTAAGCATGACGGCTTTAATTGTTACATCTTCATTAAACTTGCCTGAATCTGCTCAGTAGGTCTGGATCCACTTCTCCGGCTGAACAAACATTCCTGCTGGTGCAAAAGCAAATATAAGGACTAAGATGTTTACATTGGGGATGATTGATGGGACTGCACTGTGTCGTGCGTTCCCAGTGCAGGAATACAAATTCAAGCGTGTGTTTCAAGCACGCGTTGTCAATATTTTAGTTAGGCAAAGAAACAGTGTGCAAAGCACACTAACCTGTGTTAACAACCTTCATTCTGCTTTAAGGGGAGAGCAGTGTTTGGTTTGAGTGAGCACATATTTTGCATTATTATTGCAATGCTTTCCTTAAAGTGTATGTATGGGCAAGACTTTTTTTTTTTAGATTTTGGATAGAGCAGGTAAGGATTAGAACCCTGTCAGATTTCAATGCTTCTTTGTCACTAGGTAGGTTTACCTCTATTTGTCCTGGTGACCATTGTCATCAAGAGTGAAAGTGGTAATAAATCTAAAATTTAGAGTTGTCACGGGAACAAGAGATAAGAGGGTAACCTTCTAATATGGACACCTGCTTGGGTGACAACTGTCTTCAGAGAGGAATTCCTCTCATTTTATAGAAATTTCCTCTGATTTCCTGTTACATTTCCAAGACAGGAAGCAAAGAATTATCTCCCCAATTGGACAGAGACAGGAACAAATAATAATATGATATTTAAATGTGTACTTTCTTGATTCCCTAATTTTCTTACTGTAATAAATTCTGAGATTTGTAGATTGCCCACTATAGGCAGAGTAGATGTGTTACTGCAATGATTCTGCTAAACTGTGTTGCAGCTTTAGAGAACAGTTAACAGCCACACAAGGAGAGCATTGTTTTTAATCAATTGATTGACTCATAGACATGCATTGTAATTTATTGTAACATTTAGATTTCTAAAACATTAACACACAGTGATAAGGTTATTTACATCAAACCAATCTCTTTTGCATGTTACTCTAAAAACAAATCATTAAAAGGGTCGCTGTTGTCATTTTGATGATGGTTTGAACTTTTTTCTTGACTGAGAAGGGAATGGTTAATTTTATTTGCTTTTGACTCTTTTGGGTAGATTTCCCTTCACGTCCTGTCCCAGAGACAAAGCAGCAAGTGAGAGGAAAAATCCGAAATACAGTTGTCACCATTGGAAGATTTCTGGTGCTGGCTGTAACATTTGGGATTTTCCATCACTTTCTGTCCCAGTGGCAATGGTAACCAAGACAAATGGAGAAGGTGAGTCTAGCCAGCAGGGATATAGACAGCTAGGGTTGCACCGATACCAAGTACAGTACTCGGTACAAGTGCAAGTACAGGTATCGATACTTTTCCAGCTCCAAGACTAGACTAGAGAAAAATTCAGAAGTTAGGAGGCAGCTGTCATTTGTAAGGAGTACACGGAGCTCCTGGGATTTATGTATCCCTGTTATAATGTATGATTTTGTGTTTTATAAATAAAGGGATGCACCAATAACAGTTTTGCGAGTACAAGTACTGATACTTGCCCAAGTACTTACAAGTATGAGTACTGATGCATTTTTGTTTATTGTCATGTGACAGTTTTTCTAAAACAATATCGACTAATGATTTCAGGACAGTGGTGGAGCACCAGAGCCAGGTCCCAGCTGCAACCGCTGTTAAAATGCCAAGTATCGGCATTGTTACTCGAAAAGTATTGGTGCATCCCTATAGACAGCATTAAAAACCTACTAGTGAAAATATCCTGCTGCTCACAAGTCCCCTGTAGTGGATAACTCCTTTGGCTTGCAAACATATTCTGGCCAAACCATCAACACGTGCAGAGAAAAACAGCCAGCAGGACACTGCAAAGTCCAATCCTTGTAACACTTTTCCAAGTGTTAAGCTTTGCAGTGTGCTACCGGCTGTTTTTCCCTGCAACAACCCTGCACAGATACTGGGAAGACGCCTTACTTCTTCTCTGTATCTGTACTAGAGGAGTATCTACAACAAATTGTGCCCCTGGTCTCCCATCCAGCTCCTGACAACCGGTGACATCACTGGTTACTAGGACCTGGGTGGGACGCCTTCTAGAGCGTCCCAGTTTGCTAAGAGCCGGTCAGGGAGATGTGTATGGCCCTTACACATCTCCCTGCCCGGCTCTTAACCTGCGACACCCATACCGGTGTCCTGCCCAACTCCTGACAAGCAGTGACGTCACAGGTTGCCAGGAGCTTGGCTAGACACCGGCATTAGTGTCCCAGGTTGTTAAGAGCTGGGTGGGTAGAGAAAAAAGTAAGCTGTCTCCGTTGGTCAGCAAACTTTTGCTGACACATTTATTTATTTTTTGAATTGTGTTTGTGTTCTTCCTGCGGGCTGCCCTACACAAGAGTGTTTTTTCCTTCTCTGTAGTCTACACGAGGGCCCTTCTGTTCTCTGCAGTCCAGTGTAACCTATACGACTGAGATTTATTTGAGACTTGTTATCAGGAGAAGTGAAGAGGGGGGTGCCGTGCAGCCTATTTGTATAGTCTGCTGCCTTTCCCCATTTATGTGCCACTGCCATTTTGTTGGGATCAGATGCCAAGATTGCACTCTATTTGCAGAACCACCTGCAGGTGAATCCTGGTAAACCCAAACAGATATTTAAGGTATTATAGCGGTCGCTATTGGGCTGACTTTTTTTTCTGCTTGGCTCCTTCATAGTTTGACATACCGAGTAGTGGTGGCAGGGCTACCCACTGCTTATGTTCTAGCTGATTCTCAGGAATTAGCCCAAACTCGGGCCGTGTATGGCCAGTGACAAGTGAATCATTAGAATTAACAAATTGCAAATCATTTTTGTCCTCTTTAAAAAAAAAAAAAAGTATTATTTGTTCAATCCTCAGAGAATCATACAATTCAGGGAGTGCGATTGACTGGATATCTGAATGAGGGTATTCTCTGCAGAACAAATAGATCTGCATGCAAACATTTAGGCAAATCCAAATTTTGAGACTTTTGGTTCTCTGATTGAACATCACCAATCTTGGCATACAGCTGAATGCACCTGTATTCCCACGGAGTGATTGATGAACATTAGTGTACCACATTGTAAGCACCTTCTTCTCTGCTGATTGGACACTAGTTCCGACTGCATTTTATACCCTCTGCTGTTTATTTTCCATGCACATTATTTTCGCCTGTTTAGCACTGCCAGCTGCTAATTAATTGTTGGTAGTAGCAACAGGACAAGAAATTTCTGGAACTGAAACCGGCCCTAGGGAAAACAGAGGAAGTCTATCTTTCATATATTATAAACATATTAATATGTTCTGTAAATTCTGCATTGCGAAAGGAAGCAGTAGTGTATTCTAAGCTTCTGCAATATCCAAAATTGTCTGTGGCAGCCGTTTATTTATATTATTCTAAGCATTTTTCTATAGTCTACAGTCTGGATTGTTGTTCTATATCACATGCAGATGGTAACATTGTACAACCCCAATTCCAAAAAAGTCGGGACGCTGTGTACAATCTACATAAAACAGAATGCAATGATTCAGGAATCTCATAAACACATATTTTATTCACAATAGAAAATATTCACAATATCAAATGTTTAAACTGAGAAAATTTACCATTTTAAGAAAAAAAATAAGGTAATTTTGAAATTGATGGCAGCAACACGTCTCAAAAAAAGTTGGGACAGGGCCATGTTTTCCATGGTGTAGCATCCCCTCTTCTTTTAACAACACTGTAAATGTCTGGGAACTGAGGAGACCAGTTGCTGGAGTTTAGTATAGGATTCTAACTGCTCTACAGTCCTGGGTCATCTGCGTCATATTTTTCATCTCAAGATGAGCCAAATATTTTCAATTGGTGAAAGGTCTGGACTGCAGGCAGGCCAGTTAAGCACCTGGACTCATCTACTGCGTAGCCATGCTGTTGTCATAGATGCAGTATGCGGTCCTGCTGAAATATAAAAGGCATTCCCTGAAAATGACGACATCGGGATGGGAGCATATGCTGGTCTAAAACATTGATATACCTTTCAGCTTTGAAGGTGCCTTTCCAGATGTACAAGCTGCCCACTCCATAGGCACTTGTGCACCCCCATACCATCAGAGATGCAGGCTTTTGAACTGAGAACTGACAAACCAGAAGGTCCCTCTCCTCTTTAGTCCGGAGGACGCAGCGCCCATGGTTGCCATAAAGAATGTAAAATTTTGATTCATCTGACCACAGAACAGTTTTTGCAACAGACTAAATTAAATGAGCTTTGTCCCAGAGAAGATGGCGGTGTTTCTGGATCATGTTCAGACATGGCTTCTTCTTTGCATGATAGAGCTTCAACTTGAATTTTTGCATGGCACAGTGATTTTTGGAAGTATTCCGGAGCCCATACAGTGATGTCAATTACAGAATCATAGGAAAAGCAGGAAATCACCAGCACTCAGTAATAAAGATAAATATGTCCCTTTTATTGGACAAAAAGCATCACAAACATCCAAAAAAAACCCGCCGTTTCGGGGCCGCGCAGTGTCCCTTCCTCAAGGCAGAAAGATGCGTCGGTTTTTTTTGGATGTCTGTGTCGCTTTTTGTCCAATAAAAGGGACATATTTATCTTTATTACTGAGTGCTGGTGATTTCTTGCTTTTCCTATGTTTGCACGGCGCCATCCGTGTTAATACATCACTGCTCGCACCACCTTTTCTTATCTGGCCGGGACTGCTGTGAGGAGTGCGGAGGTCCTCTCCATCGACTTACATTACAGAATCATGTCTGTTTTTATTGCAGTGCCGTCTAAGGGCCCATAGGTCACATTTTGGCCTTGTCCCTTGCACACATAAATTTCTCCACATTCTCTGAATCTTTTGATGATATGTACTTTAGATGATGATATATTTCAAGTGTTTTGCAATTTTACGTTGAGGAACTTTATTCTGAAATTGTTTGACAATTTGTAGGTGCAGCTTTTCAAAGATTGGTGAACCTCAGCCCATCTTTAATTCTGAAACACTGTCTGACTCTCTAAGATGCTCTTTTTATACCCAATCATGTTACTGACCTGTTGCCAATTAACCTACTTAGTTGCAAAATGTTCTCCCAGCTCTTCCTTCCTAGAACCAGTGACTTTGCCCTGTCCCAACTTTTTTTGAGACCTGTTGCTGCCATTCATTTCAAATGACCTTATTTGTTTCTTAAAATGGTACATTTTCTCAGTGTAAACTGGCTCCATAAAAGTGCCATGCAATGTTGTCGCAACTGGACTTCAGCTGCCAAATTTCTAAAGTTTGCTGCAGTAAATATCCTGTTTCATACCTCAAAACTTGCAGTCTTTTATAAGGTGTGACGCAATGTTTCTGAACCTCCGATAACAAATTGCTAATGTCCTGCATTGCATTTCGGAGTTTGCAGTCTATTCTGGTGCTATGGCATGCAAAAATATATGTGGCTATTGTCTCTCAGACCCTAATGCTTATGTTAAGATAAAACCTACATTGTCTTTCCCTTTTATATTTTGGTCTAACCAAGTTGCTTAAATACTGTCCAGCTATTGAACAATATATGTAGCTATTATCTCTCACATAATACACTCTAACTTTTGTTGCAAGATAAAGCCTGCCTTGCTATTGTATTACACAACTTGTACACTCTATTCAGGTCTCTGCACAGCAGCACTGTGTTCTGTGCTATGGTGGACTCTGGTGCTATCCAGTGTGCTGAAGAAAAGCGCAGCATGTAGGCATTTGTCTGCACATCACACAAGCCTTGTGGTGTGCACGGGGCACATAGAAAACAATTGTTCGCTGTGTAACCTTGTGGTGACTGGCAGTTATCCAATGCAAAAAAAATGAGAGTCAACGCAAGTGGTGTAAACGAGCCCTTGGTGTCAAGATTCGCCCCTCCCTTGACTTCAATAAGATTCGCTGCCAAATTCGGATTTGCCCATCCCTACTTCCTAAAGTTGACTCTGTAGAATGTCTTCTTTGGCAATGCTAAAATGTGCTCCCTTGTGGTGAATTAATGATAGGTCTTCCTTATGTTTATGAATAACTTTATATAGTGCCCAAAGTAATACAACAATGCACTACCCTAGGGCCATAGACACATGGGCTTGCAAAGCTTTCGGCAAGCTTTGAGTAACGTGTTTTGAAGCCTTTAAATCAACATACAGCTCCAGGATAGAATGTTAAACACTGATCATAATGAGTGCAGAGTGTCACTTTAAACATGGCTTCAGTAAGCTTTAACACCACTTGAAACTTGTTGAAAGCTTACTAAAGCCCGCTAGCAGCTTGTTCATAGTGACAGGCACCACTTCCATCAAGATTGACGTTTAACATCCCAACGGTGCTATATAGGTTTTAATAAATCTTCTTCTGAAAGCGTTAGAATGCTTTGTAAAAGCTTGCTGTACATACCACTCCTGTACAAGCTAAAATCCATGTGTACTAGGCCTAATACAATGTTCCTCAAGCATGTATTTATTATGTACTACTATCATTATGCTTCAATTGGTGGGGAAAGGAGTCATTTTAGGATACGTGTATAACAGACGTGTATTATGGCAGATGTGTGCATCTGCTGTTTGAATTTTGGTGAAGATCCTCATGTTGTGGATCCCCACCCTTTAAAAAAACCCTGTGCATATTGAAGACACCACTCTCTCCAAAGCAGAATCCTGGAATCATGACTTCTACTACTTCTGCTACTCAGGTCTCCCTTTTTATGATGGCCACATTTCACTCTTGAACTCCTATCTGCTGTTGTAGCTATTCATGTAGCTCATGGAGTCTCCTTCTATTTGTATACATAATGACCTATTTTTTTCTGTTTACCTTCTAGAAAACCAAACGTGACGTCAACAACTTCGACCAGGACTTCACACGAGAAGAGCCTGTTCTAACACTGGTGGATGAAGCCATAGTCAAACAAATCAATCAGGCTGAGTTTGAAGGCTTCTCTTATTTTGGAGAGGAACCTTTGGCCTGATTCGGTTGGTGCCGTGATCTGTGCCCTCATGCAGTAGTCCTATGGAGACAAAACACGTGACTGAGATTCAGTGGATCCTTACAAACTTGTTTTATGATGAGCCTGCTACTTGTGTAAAGATACTATTTATTGTTGCAGTTTTTGTTTTTTTAACTGAAGGCACTCTTATTTTCTGTCTTACAAGCAATGCAAAATTGTGTTTTGTTTCCGAAACTGTAGCTGTAACATTCTGCTTGGTCTGTGACCACAAAATACTAGACAATCTTAGGAAAAAAAATGTTGTTTTTTTTTCTTCTTTAATGTTGTACGTTAACTAATATTTACAAAAGGAAAACAGTGCAGTGTTGGCAGTTAGTTGCAAAAAAATTTAACGTATTTGATCATTCCCTTTTAAACCACTGAGAAAATAGATGATGGAAATCTGTACAAGTTTTCTGGGTTCTTTGTGTCACACGGGTCCGTAAAAAAGTATATTCAAAGACCTGTGAGATGTGGAGCAGGGCTGGATATATGAGCCACTGTAGGCCATTGCCTACAGGCAGCAGAATGGGTGGCTTTTCCCTGCACAGGGTTTTTTCTTAAATCAACAATGGAAATAATTTATATTCTAAGCTTATACAGAAAGGATCACAGTACTCTGCTGTGTGGTGAGGTCAGAAGGTTTAAAGTGTTCTGGGCAAGTCAGGGGAAAAATATTGACAGAGCATAGGGTGTCAACTGTTGTATGCTTTTATGCCTCAGTAAAGTAAATCTGGACACAATAGGGGGAAATATTTTCTGCCTTTAGGGTTACAGGTGCTTTTTTAAAATGTATAAATATTCTATCAAGAACGCACATACATGCTGTGGTAAGTTTTGTTTTGTTTTTTTAGCATTTATTATCTTTTAAAAATGTATTTAAAACCCAACCCAACTTACCTGCATATGAATTAATTTCTTTTGGAATAAATTGGCTTTTTAAATATATTTAAGGCATCAAAAATTAAAGGACCAATAAACCTAAAATCTAAGTTGGCTTACATAATTTAAATGATTTTACAGTGCAATCTAAAAAAATACTAGTAGCTAAATATAAGTGATGAGAAAAGATATGAAGGTTGCTATTTCCAGGGCACAAATTAAATCCTGTGCATTAATCCCAGGGCTTGTTCACAGCAGCGTTATACCGCAGCCGCTGGTGTGTGCTGTGAAGGAATCGGTGTCAATGCGTTGTAATGACGCATTGCACTGTTTACTTTTTTAACTTTATTGAAATGTCACAAAATTACAGTTCATTCATCTTTATGCACAACTTCATAAAAATGTCACAAAATGACATTTTATTCAGCTTTATGCACAGCAGCACGTTGTGATGCAGCGTAGTGCATCTCAACACGTTGCATTGGAAAAAAAAGTAGAGCATGTCTTCTTTTTTTCAGCATAAATCTGAACTCATTGAACTCAAGGGATATTGCCTTGGGGTATGAAAACATGCCTACATTTTCCAAATGTTATTAAAGTTGACCTAATCTCAAACTTTAAGTTTACTTCAGGTTCCTGAAGTGTAAAAACACATTGGATACAGCGAGACCATGACAGTTCTGTTTCAGTTATGTTATGGCAGTCAAGCAGATGGAAACTGTGCTGACATCAACATGACCTAACAGTGTCTTTAATTCCGCTTAATAGTTTAGGATAAGGTCCCTTTAGCAGGTTCGGTTTGTGAAAAGATTCGTTCTTTGTGCCCCTTTGTGTGAACGTACTGTTCAGGGCAGCATCTGTCTGTATTAAATTTATAATTTTGCAATTCCCATCTTGCTCTCCTCATTTCTAGATGGAATTGACCCTGCCGGGTGCTGACAAAGCTGCATTTCCGAAAAGTAAAATACCATGCAGCCTCACAACAGCCATAACAACATTTTACACAGCCTGCACAGACTTTGAACTAAGCCATTGTTTTTAGGAACATTTATTTAAGGGCTAAAAATATTACCTGTTTATGTGATGTTAAATACATTTACCTTTTATAACCAATCCATAATAACATTTTTCTTGTTATGTGAAGGCAGCTAATTTGTAGTCTAGTACCCTCTCCTATTATTGGTGTATGTGCCCACCCCCATCATTCCAACTGAGCACAGCTTTTAATTGAATGTCTCCATTGCATTGTTTGCAGCTCACATCTTGGGCATGATGCGGAGGAAGAGGAGAGGCCATGCTCAGGAACGTTTTCTTGTGCCTGTTAATTCTTTGCCCTTTTGAAGTTATGGCTGCCATTGGTATCTGACACTTCCAGCTGTGCTAGATGCGCTTTGTTCCAGAGAACACAGTAGCAATGTAACAGCCAGCGGATGAAACCCACAGCGTGCAGCAGGGGATGTGGCATCAGAGTCACCCAGAGGTGTCGGATACCAGCAGTGACTTTAGCTTTGCAAGAAAGCAAGGATTGGAGCCAAAACCTTTTACAGGCAGACTCTACATTTTTGGACAAGGTCACCCTAAGTCATTTTTATGTAAGCCAACTTTGGTTTTATGGCAGTTTAATTGGCTTTGTTTCTGTTGATATGATTAAAAAAACCTGTAAACTTTGCAGTCCTTAGTCACCGTTATTAGGTAGTATTTCCTGAAAGGTCCAGAATGGTCCTGGGGTGTCTAGTCTCTGCTTTCTTAATATGGCACTCATAAGGTTCAAAGTATAGGAGGTTATGCAGTGCAACAGGTGGGCAACCAATGACTCGACGACTCCTGTGAACCTGCAGTGCCAAGTACCCTGGCATAACAATTTAAAATTCTGCCATACTGGAGGGATCTGAGCCTGGCTTCTGTACATTTCCTGCAGAGGGTACCTAAACTACCACAACATCAGTATTGCATAGTCAATATAAATTCTGGTATAGGTTCTGGGGCCTCCACATCCCACGACCATACAAGCATTTACTGCACTTGTGTTGCTTTTGCACACTTGTATGACATTTTAGCACTACTGTGGGTTTTTTTTTTTCTTGGATGAGTCTAATATCACAATGTGATATGCAGAAAAAGTTGAACTATTTCACACTTAAGTTGAAGTGTGCGAATGATCAAATGTTGAAAACTGACATTCTGTACATTATTTCATCTTTTTGTGCGTGTGCGTGTGTGTAAGAATTTGAATTTTGGTAACCATGGCAACGTGTACAGCCAGTGCTAACGTTACCTTGTTTGTATGTAGATGTTGCTAATAGTGTTGGAGTATGTTTTTATTTGCAGAAGTACCCTGTGTATTTTGTGTGTAAATGTATTATTGTAATATTTCCAATGTATTTTACTGGACTGAATTATAAGCAGTTATCGGGGGTTCAATTTAACTGACAGGCGCGGATCCTCTGCTTCTTGAAAAAAAAAAGAAACCGAAAACAAAAATACTTGTGAGTGGCAAAGTGGCACTAAGGAAGCTTTTTGGTTTTTTTGCCTTTTTGTACAGGTGAGATTTTGTAAATAGCGTTTGCTGTAAGGCCTGTGGAGTCTTATTCATTATAGAGGTATCAACTGCTGCATGTCATGGAAAATTATAAAAATGCTAGTCCAAAAAAAAAAAACTATAAGGTCAATGTGCAATACTCTGTATGTGTATTGGTTCAAGTTTCTGTGAGAGATTATTTTTTTTATTAATGTTATTATTATTATTATTATTGAACTGTTTTAAAAGATGTAAACATATTATGTTATACACTAGATCTATTGTATAGTACTTCTGAGCTTTGTAAACTGAAAGAATAGGAAGGTATTCTGGATTGAATCAACAGTGCTAGCACAAAACATTTTTTTTTCTTTTGTCTCCTTGCGTTAAAGGGCAGCTCTATCTTTTTCACAAATTTGGTATTCAGTTTTCTAAATGCAATGTATTGCTATAAGCCCTGTTGAACATTTCGTTATAGGGCCCATTAACACCGGATCTGTTGCGTTGCAATGCGTTTTTCAATGGCTACTAAACAAAGCCACCGAAAAATGAATAGGTGTGAATGGGGCTAATTCACACCGCTCCGTTACGTTGCGCTGAAAAAAAGTAAAACATGAACTACTTTTTTCGGGGCAATGGATCCAGTGTGAACTAACCCCATTCATTTTTTGGTGCCCTTCCGTTTTTCAACGGAACGCAATGGATCGGAAGGTACAAGTCAACAGACCCTCCATTGTCTTGTGATTTCCTTCCAATTTTGGTGTGAATGGGCCCTTAATCAGCTAATGCATTCCAGGTGCATCAAACCAAAAGGTGTGCAAAGTCTTACTGATCTTTAGAATGCAGCCATGAACTGAGTAGACAAAAGCTGTCCCCTGCCAGCATTCTCCTGAGAAGGACCTTTGCCCCCTGTGTGGAAGCAGTGATATCTCTGCAGAGGTCCAACATGCCTTCTACTGAGACAAAACTATAGATCTGCAAACAGCAAAGCCCATGCTCCCTGCTGACTGTACAGCTCTAGCTCTGACTCAGCAGGGTGTGTGTCAGACCACTGCTTCTACATGGAGAGCAAGGTCCTTCTCTGCAGTATGCTGGGGACAAGCTTTTTTACTGAGGCTGTGGTTGATTTCAAAAGACTGTAAGACTTTGAACATCTTTTATTTTGATATACCTGGCGCATATTTCGCTGATTCAAACTGCAAGATACCCTGGATTTTAATTTTATTTGTGGGCTGGTTGTTGTTTGGGAATTGTAGACCCAAATTGTCTTCAAATATTTGTAGCTGAATATGGAATTCCAATACGGGCTTACCATTCAATGCGTATGCAATTTCACCATGAAGGTAAACAAAACATTAACATTTATCACCGGGCACTGTGTAAACGTCCTGATCTTGTACTGGCATAAGGAACCTGGTGATGTAATACAAACATACAATTTGCAAGCTCAATTAGCAGCTAGCTAAATACTTGACAAACAGACTAATTTGTTGCCACAACGTATTAAGTTTAAAATTGTCAGGAAGGTGGAGTTGGGCTGTATTAAGTCTAAGCTATTTATGCTACTACCTATGTTTTTGTGTTTTATCTGTAGGCCATTTGTTACTACTTCCCTGCTGCTAAGGTTGATCTTGGTTGAAGCCAGGATTTACAAGCTGCCCTCCTTATGTCTTTACAACCCTTTAGTTTAATAGGAAGGGGGAAAATTCGATTTGTTTCAATTCTGTACTGTCTGACTCTGGTAGAATTTTAGGGGTTGCAACAGAGTTGGCCATACCGAAGGGCAGAGCTGCAATGCCTCTTTCATGCCAATGGAAGGCATCTGGGGTCTTCCCATATTGATCTTGTGGAACAGGGGTAGCCCTCCAGCTGTGGTGAAACTTCAAATTCCATCATGCATTTGTCTCTGGGAGTCATGCTTGTGGCTGTCAGTCTTGCAATGCCTAATCGGAATGGTGGCTCCACAGCAACTGGAGGGCCAGAGTTTGCCTACCCTTTTTGTAAAGCTTCCAGCAGCCGTAATGTGAGCTTGGGTTATTAGTGGTTTGTATTAGCACAGGTATCTTGTGGAAAGCCTCTTTGTGCATGTAGACAAATATGTCATTTTACCAGCAGGACAATGTCAACTTCGTACTAGAGCCAAAGCGGAAATAGATACATTCCCTGCAGTTCTATAATTGTTAGCAGTCCTGGGCTGCCACCTTGACAAATCTGACATTTCCCAGAAGAGTTGATGCTTTTGAGAGTACTTAGGGGCTGGACTGATCTCCAGCAATCAACTCTACACTAATAAATTGGTGCCGTTGCCCTGTCCACATTCCAAATGTGTATACTAATATTGTACTCTATCCACAGTATACCCAGCATATGCACACTGGGCTTGCAAATTTGTTACATACGTATGTGTTGGTATGTTTATCAACTCAGGGCTGTCACATCTGGTGATGTCCAAGCATGGCTCTGCAAAAAACTAAAAGAGCATGAAGCTGACGATTTCTGAAAGCTTCCTACAAACAGCCCTTTAAAATGTTACTGTTCCATGCCCCTCTACCGTATTTATTCAGAAATTGTGAGGGAGCTGTAATAGCCTGAGCACAACAAATTAGGATTTTTAATTTCAGTATAATGCGGGTAATTATGGAATACATAGGAGCCCTGGCAGAATCAGAACATGGATTTTGTAACTGTCATGTGTCTCTACAATAATACTGCATTTGCCTATAATGTACTGAAAGAAAGCTAAACACAGAATGAACATGTAACTTGATTCAGGAGATGTTCACTGTTGCCCCCTGTGTGACATACATTGGACTGTAGTGTCTTCTGTGGCTGCCCCTTGTCTCCTGGACTGATGTGGGTACTAACAAGGGAAATAACACAAATCTGGCCATAATGTTTCACCTGCACAATCTCCATAAAATGTATTTATAATTTACCTACAAATCTCTATTGATAAAAAGGACAATTCATACACTCTTACTAAATTAACTTTACATTGTGCAAAAGCCTTATAGTCCATCTGAATTCAGATATGTATTAGAAACTTGTAACAAGTATCTGTTAGATTTAGTATTAGCCAATTTTTGGCTCAACAGTTCACGTTGTGTTGAACGTAATTTCTGTAAGCTGTCATTGATGATCTCTTTCTGAAGATGCTGCTTGTCTGGCCATCATGCTGGTGCAATCACTTGAGTAACTGACATGGAACTAGTATGGAGATCTGAAAGTCTGACTTCACTGTTTGCATGCTTGTTCCTGGTCAGTAACTTGGGCCCAAATTATCTCAACCCTTGCAGTGGGGCTACCCACACATTGCAATGCTTAAGTGCTTGTTTCCGTCTAGGGACAAAAATAAAAATAAAATTTATACTTGCCTGAACCTCAGAGCCAGCTGGCTGTTAGACTGGCCCAGGAGCCCAGCGGTCTAAGATCCAGTGAGTCATCACATCCAATATATTGGACTGAAGGACATTCCTTCACTGGAGCGGAGAAGGAGACTGCCTGGAGGGACCAGCCTAGGAGCCAGCCAGCTCCAAAGTTTCGG
Source organism: Nanorana parkeri (assembly GCF_000935625.1). Classification (NCBI taxonomy): domain Eukaryota; kingdom Metazoa; phylum Chordata; class Amphibia; order Anura; family Dicroglossidae; genus Nanorana; species Nanorana parkeri. The sequence goes on along the minus strand of NW_017306331.1, from coordinate 1,373,027 downwards.
GTGATTTAAACTATAAGCTATTTTCAACCCTAGATGAAAACAAGCAATTTATCCTGGCAATGCAAGCATAGCCCCACTACAATCATTATCACAAAGAGGTCAGCAGTGGATGCCAAAGTATTACCCTCTAAGGTTTCCTTTAGTAATGTGTTAAACTTAAGTTGCAGATAACTGGGTCCTAATTTGTTTTGTTACTTACTGATAACCTAAGGCTTCAGACACTTACCTCTGTAGCCTTGTCTTGAGCTGGCTGATAATGTCACCAGAGCTGACCATTCATGACCCAGCAAACCAAACTGGACTGGAGATAGGTCAAGCTATATGCTTACAAAAAGTTCTGGATTAGGAAGTTTTCTTTTGCACAGAAATGGTACAAAGTTAAAGGTTTACTGGTTAAATGAAATATTTGCTTGCACTGCTGCTCTGTAGATAAGAAGTTGGTCACTTCATGCTATTTACTTTTTTTTTTCTATCTTGTATTAAAGGCAACAAAATACAGTCCAGTTTTCCTAAACTCAACTGCAGTTTTATACTGTTAGAGTTCCTTTAAACGTAGTATTACTCTAAAACTCCTTTCTCTGCTAGGCATGTTACAACATACTATCAGTTCATTTAGATTAATGGAATCATATTCATTGAACATTCCAGTTTATTCAAACACTCTAACCACTCACTACAGCAGCTTTGGAAGCACAAATTACCTGCTTGGTCAGCAGGCAATCCAGCTTTTCCGATATGAAGGTGGTCACAGTTCACAGCTGTAGGAGAATGGTCACACTGCTGTACTAGATACTATCAGCAGGTGGCAGTGCATGTGACTTAGTGGCTCCTGGTCCAAGGTAAACTACACAAACAGGTGTCATCAGTAAGATAAAGAGCATAGTACAGTAACCCAATAGTGATCAAGCAGGATTCATCTTTTACTGGCCTCTGTTCTGGCCGGTGCCTACAGGCTGCTGAGCATTGTTCATCATTGCTTTTTGTGCTGCTTTATTTAACAAGCTAATAAAGGGTCAGAGGCATAGAAGTAATTGCTGTTAACACTATAAATACCCTTTTGAGGGAACTTCCACGCCTAAATCTACCCCCAAAATGGTGATGATGATGAGCATGTATTAATTTGGTGTAATCCATTCCAACTCCAGCTATCTGGATTCTCGTAGAGCCACAAATTGAGACATCTTCAGCAGCACCCCATACTGGTGAGTCTGAAATTGCAGCCCTCCAGAGAGTCAGATGTGTTGCCAAGATGTGCCTATATCACTGAGCCATATAAATCACAATGGAACACACATCAAAAAATAGTACTGAAAAATTATTTGCAAAGCAAGCGTAAGCACAGAAAACTAAATGACATCATCTCATTTGTAAGGACAATGACATAATAAGTGGAAAGTCACCACTAGCTTTGGGTTCTTTAAACTCAACGTTGACCGTCCAGGCAAACCACATAGTTCAAACAATCATAGTTTTAGGTGCCCTTTCCTATAGAATCTTTGCATGGTGCACTATTGTCTGTATACTTTAGAGGCCTTTACACAGCATTGAGTAATGTAAGATTTTTGGAAGTGGGAAGAGGTGGACAGGATCAGTTACTGTCATTTTTAGCTTATTTAAGGCTTTGATGTTCCCTACGCATAGCATGTATTAATGGAGCCTTTTCTGAAGGCTTCACCTAACCCACCTATTCATCTGTACAGTATTAACGTCATAAGGTGACATATAACAAACAAATGGGAAAACAAGTTATAAACTTGTGTATTGATGACTATGAATGACTTTAAACTTCCTCCTGGTTTACAAGTACTCTGTTACTGTTGGCATCGCAATCCCCTTTTTGTTGTCTGTGGGGCTAGTTAAATAAATAGGAACATAGTCATGCATTTAATATGGGATCTGTTATCTAGAATGCTAAAAACTTTGGGGGTTTCTAATGCTGGTTTATTACATAAATTGGAGCATGTTGTCTAAATTATAATGAAGGGTCCCCCCTTATAAAAATGGATCTTTTGGTAATGACAGCTGTAAGCCATTGAAAACTTGTACAAGTAAAAGGCCTGTTTTAAGAGCAGGCTCTGCGAGATGTTTTATCACCTTGGTGAGTCAGGAAGCCATGTTTTGCATGCCTCTCTGAAAAGGGCTCACTTTGTTGCTAAAGGTTTGACTACCCTGAGTATGGTATTAATCCTGGACCATCTGCTCTATCCAATGAGTGTCCTTACAAGCCACTGAGGTATTCTGATTGGACAAGGGGTCGGTGTGTGGACTGGGCTTATTCCCAAAATTGGGGAAGTCAGTACACTAATATGGTTGAAGCAGCTTTAGAAATGAAAGAAGGTTTTCTAGTTGGCAAAGGTAAAATGTCTTACTCATAGACCGAAAAGAAATGGTTGACAGGTTCTCTGTTGGCCCCCTGCAGTCTTTAAGGTCCTGCACTTCCATGCTGGACCTCCTGCAGCTCTCTTCATGAACCCTGTCTGTGTGTTGGAGATAGTCATAGATGTTGCTGTTCGGAAATTCTCAGACATGCGCACACTTAGACAAATGGCAGGACCAGGAAATACTAGATGAAGGAGCTGGGGCATAGAGATGAGACCAATTTACACTATGCTCCTTTTTACCTTGTCATCCTAGGGTGGAGGTCTCCTTCAAAAGGTGTGCCACATTATAAGGCCTTGGTGAAAATTTCTGGGTACTTGAAATATTTATGTAGGAAGAAAAACTAGGCTAATTCACCCAGTGAGTAGCCAGGTCTGACATATTTGTGACCAATTTGGCAGCTTCCATACAGATAATTGTATCACAGGGCTGACCTGTATTGTGTGTCCACCATAGCTTTACCACACAGGAGAACAGGCTGGTGTTCACAGTCCAATGTACTGGGCATTCCGCGTCCCTGTAATCTGGATCTTTCTGGATAAGGTTTCCCATATGGCTGTATACATACCCATATGAGCAGATACACATATATAACTCATTCAGGATAAAAACAGAGCAACTTCTGTGTTTAACAAAAAAAATGCAGTTCTAGAAAATATTTACCTCAGAAAGAATAAAATAAAAAGTGTTCAGTTGCTTTATAAATAATACAGCTTCAGAAGGAAATGCATGCACTTTGGCGGGGAAAAAAACAGAAATTGCCCAGTTTTTAGTCTTCAATGTTTACAAATATCCCAAATACGATTTTAACGCCCAAATGAACTTTCAGCTCGCAAGTTAAATAAACACATTTCAGGTGCATCAAAGCCCAAATTGTGCAAAGTCTTACAGAAAAATCTGTTCCCTGCCAGCATACTGTAGTGACGGACCCTTGCTCTTGCTCCTGCGTGGAAGCATCAGTCTCTCCGCAGAGGTCAGACATGCTGAGTCACAGCTAGAGCTCTCCAATCCTGACTTCCTAGCTCCAACTCTGACTCAGCAGGGGGGCGTGTCTGATTTCTGCAGAGAGACCACTGATTCCACAAAGACACCAAAGGTCCTTCTCTTAGCAGGCTGGCAGGGTACAGGCTTTTCTATTTAGGCTGTGGCTGCTCCTAAAGAAAATTAAAATGCACTTGGAATGTATGTAGCTCATTTCATAGGAGTCCTGTTACACGCTCATAGACATAGAAAACAGTTTATTGTATTGCTTTTCACTGGCCATATTATATTTCTCTTGTGAAAACTGCCAAACCCCCCAGATGTCTCCGTTCATGCTTTATCCTACTGCATTCCTGGCTAGACCTGCCTAATGGGAGCCCATTTTGTGATTTACCAGGATATGCCCAAATATGACGAGGAAATACTGAAAACTCATTAAAAAAAATTACCTCTAATAAATTATGTGCAAATAGTTCTGGCTATATATAAATATAAACCATATTGCGTTTTGTATTGTGATGCTTTATTTGTACAGGACACTTTTTTTTTTTCTTATGGATGTTTTAAACCTATTGCCATTCATTTGTGTTACTTCATTGTAAACATTATTACTGTGCCAAACGTACTGTACTCAAGAGGATGTGAATGTGTATTTGTTTCAAAACCCAATAAATACAAACCTAAATGGATATTAAACTGCATTGCTGTCTCGGTCATTCAAAAAAAGCAGCAGGTGAAAGTAAACCTTGGTCATCACGTGGTACCGTTTTCCGCAGCATTTAGGATCTGCCCACCATCAGGGGGGAAAATTAGGGCAATCCATGCAATAAAGGTGAACATTATGTTTTATTTTCTAAAGCTGCAGTGGGAGATTTTTTTAAAGCCCCTTGGTTGGTGCTGCCCCCTATTACCCAGCAGCTATAGGCACGGGCCCATAAATGCACTATGGTAAGTCCTGTGCACAAGAGCATTTTGTGTCATTTTAACTCTGCCTCTGCTTTAGTCTCATCACCACTGTGTTTTGTTCTTCTATTCCCCTTGCTAATGCTCTCTTTTTCTGTACTGGTTTTTATGAAACATGTGCATAAAATCCCAAACCTGTAGGCATTTGCTTTGAGTAGAGTCTCCAATTGTTTGTAGGGCATAAACACTGCCAGGCGGCCAGCTGTTAGCTACCTGGAAGATAACTAATTAGCAAAAGCCGATGACAATCTTTTCAATAACAAATGGCATGTTCACCGCCTAATACGCCTGAGGTAGCCGCTGATTGTGAGATCTTTAGCAGCTAAATATAACATCTTTGTGGTTTTATAGAACAACCCTGAAGATAATTAAGCCATTTATTGTGCAGCATTTTCTTTATAAGATGTTAAATGGAAACTGTTAGGGTATAAATACTATGAATACTTTCCATTTTAGAATGGAATCTAAAATGGAAAATAGAGAGGCTTCTATTGCTGACTTGCTTTTTAAGGGGCATGTTCTAAGGCTGACATCCTTATTCTAGTTTTGCTACTTTGTGAGTCACAGCCCTGGAGGCAGGTACATATCAGGTTAAGCTGGCTATACACTGTTAGAATATTGGCTGATTCCTGTGAATTGGATGAAATTCTAACCATGGATGGCCCTGTCAGCACCCCCTGGTTCAATAAACTTCAGCTGCAGGTACTGTATGGGTATTCTGACAGCCAGTGCCACAACAATTGCTGGCAGGGGATATTTCTCTATCCAAGCTGTGTAGTGCATGTTGGGGAACTGAGTGACTTTTCTCATTCAGAATCACCCCGTGGGTCTGAACAAGAAAGATGTTAAGGTGTATAGCTAGCTTAAGTCTCTAACGTCCCTTTCAGATTATTGAGGCATATGAAAAGGCTCGGTGCATACTCCCATGTTTGCTGAATATAGTGTTGTGCCTCCCAAAAACTACATGCAACATTTTGGCCGCACCATTTCGCTGCATGCCCTCCACTATACACCACATAATTTCATCAGTCAGCATGACCGGACTATCGGCCTTGCAATTTATGTTAACATTTTTTTGGGACAGAGAGAGCTTTCTTTTGGAGGTATATAATTACCTCGGGGGTTATTATTTTTACTATATAATGAAAAAAGTACCGTAAATGTAAAAGAAAAAAAAAGTTTCCCTACACTATGTTCTAAAACATTTATACCCATATTTTTGGTAAAACACAAAAGTCGGGGTCACGTCGGGTAAATAGACACCAAACATGTCAAGCCTTACAATTGCATGCGCCCGCAAAAAACGCCCATAGGCGACGCTTAAAACGCTTTTACTGCTCATCAGTTTAGTGTTATCAGTGATTGATGGCCCTAAAATTATTGCTCTCACTCCGACATTTGCGGCGATATGTAACATGTGTGGCACAATCTGCGTTTTCGCACATAGGCGCACCCGACGCATATCTGAGTGTGCATGTGGGGGGTGGGGACTTAAAAAAATTGTTTTCTTTTTTAATTTTTCATGCTTTATTTTTTTTATGATTCTTTAATTTTTTGTGTTACTTTTTTTCTTTTGACACACAACGTTATTGCTATTACATGGGGGGCTAAGAAGCCCCCTATATAATAGCCAATTTACATGACAGGTCCTCTTTATGGAGACATCAGGGGTCTCCAAGACCCCTAATGTCATCTAGGGACTCCAAGAGAAGCTGATGAAGCAGAGACACTGAATGCAGGAAGTGATGTAATATACATCACTTCCTGCATTCGGGGACTGAGAGGAGATCAAAGGGAGCTCATATACTGAACTCCCTTTGATCTCCTGTCACAGAGGAGTGCCGGTCCCGGCCGCATCAGGCACAGCGGATCTCGGGACCGGCAACGGCAGCTACAGCTGCTGGTCATACAAGTGATCGGGCGTCTCTAGAGACGCTCGATCACTTGAATGTAAAGCTCCCGGCCGGCCGGGAAGCTGCTTGTCGGGCTCCACTGTCCTCTCGTCACAGACGAGTGGATTTTTCAAGCCCTGTGTGTATGTATATATATATATATATAACTAGAAAACTAAGCTATTGACGTCTTTGGAAGTCATATTGGTACATAATAAGACTGGCAAAATGTTTGGTGATTTCTACAGTCTGGCGGAAGGGGGTTTGGAGTGTTATTGGATGAACTATTGGGGGTCTGTTGGTAAAAGGTTAGGTACCCCTACAATAGAGGGAGCTGGGAACAATGGTTTCTTCATAACAAGTAGGTGTCAACTGCTATTTGATTCACTATCTATGAGTGTAAGGCAGTGCGGGGCTAAAATAGGTTATCAATTATTACAGGTAATTAGATTTAGTGCAATCAACACTTTAGATACTATTTATTCACGACAGTCCCTGCCCTCAAGGAGCTTACAATCTAATGTCCCTATCTCACATACTAGCCCCAATTTAGATAGGAGCCAATTAACCTACAAGCATGTTTTTATAGTGTGGGAGGATATCAGAGTGCCTGGAGGACAAAACGACATTTACACACACACACACACACACACACACACACACACACACACACACACACACACACACATACACACACACACACATATATTGGATGATGGACCTGTCTTTTCTTCATCATGACAAACTATGTAACATTTAAGACACGGTCGGGTCTTTCTGGAGATATGCGGAGGATCATTTAGTGGCTACATAAATCCCTATGCGCTCAAAGTAGCCCAAGAAAGACAAGTTTTTGTTGTAATGTTACTTTTTTTTTTTTTTCAAAGGTCATTCTGAAGTTTAGAATAAAATTTTAACTATTTTAAAAATCTGAAGCTGCTTCAGAAGTGACACAACATAGGAAGAGTGCTGGATAATCAGGGTAGGTTTTCTTTTGTTCTTGTACCATATCATTTAATGGCCAATTGGGAGATGTGTTAAAAGTGACAGCACAAGAATTATGATATGTTACAGAGCCTGAAGCATCCCCTGAATATAAGAGTCAACACAAAGGAAACAATCAAGTCAGTCACACTTTGAAGTGTCAGGAATTTAAATGAAGTTCTCTGGTAAGGTAACAGAGCTGGAGGTTGTGTTCAGGCTATTCCAAGAAACCAGACTGGTTGTACGACTTCAGGTCAGGAATGAAGACATAACCAAATATTCATTTCAAACTGATGAAAACTAATTGACAGATTCTTTAAAAATGGAGCTTGAGTGGAAACATTTTTTAAAGACAAATGTGTTTGTAAAAGTGTAATCACTAATTACTGCCTGTATACTAGCCAACCCAACAACAAAACACTATTTTTATAGTTAAATAAAATGGTGCTTTTTCCATGTTTCCTGTTATTGTCATGATTTTTTTTTCAAAATATTAAAACATTTTTAAGTCAGGTAAATAATAAAGTAATAATAAAGTCAAAAGGATTTTAAATGTGGATGAAATCACTTACGATGGACGCTGCTTCTTGATGTTTTAAAGTTTTTGCTTTCTGGAGAATCAGCTGATCCCCTAAACACGCCCTGATATCCTGTTTTAGGGTGACTCCTTTCCCTTGCAGGGTCCTATAGAGCCACCCTTGCGTGTGCTAGTGAACTGTGTGTGTCTCCCCACACACAGACACAGCAAGGCACACCACTCCTTTGCTCCTTGCTTCCCCTCTCCTCTCCATGTTAGTATATGGACAGCTGCTGGAGACTGCTCTCCCTTGTGATCTTGTACTGGACAGGAAGTTCAGGGAAGCTGAGCTAAGAGTTGGAGTTAGCTGTTTGGAAACATAATGACAGTAACATGTTTAGGAAAAACTGTAAAAACAAAAAATATTTTGAATGCATATTTGTTTAATCTGGATTCACTATTGAAAAAAGTTTGGCAGTTTAATTCTACTTTTGCAAATGATTTTGAGCAGTCTCCTACCCAGCCAGCAGATGGCACTCTAGTATCCTTTTTACATATTCAGCTATTTCAGCTGTGCTTAAGAAGTATCTTGTATGCTGGACTCTTTGATCCTGATCCTGAGCAGAGCCTGTCCACTTTCAAAGTGAATTTTTACTTTGCAAAGGGGAATTTCACTTTTCTTAGTGAATGAGGTGAAACAAAGGAAAAAAACACTTTGCCAAAAATACGTAATCATGTGCAAGGAAAAAAATTGCTTGTATATGACTAGATGATTGAAGTCAACACAACTTTGCCTCATTCACTAAAGCAAGTGAAAGTTCACTTTACAAAGAGAAATTTAACTTCAGGTGCCCATACACTCTTCGATTTTCATTCAGGAATTGACATTGTTGCCAATAACCCTCTTTTGATTCTAGCTCAAATATCCCATCAAGCACAGACCAATGTCTATCTTAAAAAAATAAGTCAGGGCAACTGGGCTTGCTGTATTTTTCCTGAAGATGTTTCACTAGTCATCCAACCAGCTTTCTCAAGATATACCATGACCGAGATGAATGAGAACCTTCACAGACATATTGCAACACATTTTGGGAAGAAAACCCTTTTTGAGAAAGCTGGTAGAATGACCAGTGCAATGTCTTCAGGAAAAATACAACAAGTCCAGTTGCCTTGACTTATTTTTTACAGATATAACATGACCTGGAGGAATGAGAACCTTCACAGAAGCAGACCAATGTCGTTTTGTTAAGCCTTTGTTAGCAAAACTAACCCGCCGAATTTCGCCGATCGATGGAGCGGATTTTCGTTTGCACATGTGCAGTGTTCATGTTGCGATTTTTTTCGAAAAAAAGTTTTCCAGCCTGACACTTTGAGAAAATTCGGCCAGGAGTACAGTGAAAAGAATCATTGGGTTCCCATCAACTGATCGAATTTATCTTTCGAAAGACCATTCATGGAAGATTTCAAATGATAATCAATAGGTGTATGGGCACCTTTAGATTATTGAATGAGGTAAGGTTGTGCTGACTTCAATTATCCAATCATGTGCGAGCAACAATCCTGTTTTTTTAAATGTTGCACATGATTGGGTATTTTTTGCAAAGTGAATTTTCACTTTGTTTTACTAAGATAAGTCAAAATTCCCTTTACAAAGTGAACATACTGCACCCCTTTAGTAAACCCACCCCAATGAGCCATCACAGCAGTGAGTCATCGCTTAATAGACAGCTCAGTTCCAGCTTTTAATCAAACTGAGCCACAAAGCAATCAAACTTTGCTGTGCTGTCTCAACGCACCCATAAGGGCTCATTCACGGCTGTACACTGCCCAGATCAGCATTTCTGCATCGGGTACATCCAGTTGTTTCTGATTCGATGCGGACAGGAAGCCTGTGCAAATCAATGACAGGCTTTGAGGCTCTGCATCTGTCCACATATGCACATGGAGCGAATACCTGTTTAGGGACAGAGGAGAGACCCTGAACTCAGTCTGCATAGATTGCTGTTCATCTGTACCCAGCCCAGAGCCAGATTAAGAGCATCATGGGTCTGGTACTGTTAGTTGGATGGGAAGCAGCAGAGGCGGCTCTCTAATTAGGCATTAATAGAAGTCACCAGCACTCGATGATATGTGCAAGAAGTTAAGCACGTTTTATTGAATCGTCACATGCGTCCAACAGCCGGCTGTTGGACGCATGTGACGATTCAATAAAAAGTGCTTTACTTCTTGCACATATCGAGTACTGGTGACTTCTATTATGGACTGTATCTGACAGAGCGCCATCCGTGTCGTCACTTCAAGCACCAACCTCTTATCCAAGGTCTGTACTCTATATGGAGTGCAGGTGATTTCATATTATCTCTAATTAGGCAGCCGCTCGCTCCTTGCTGGGGTCCCATGAGGCATGTTAATCTGGCCCTGCCTTAGCCACATGTAATCACTCCTTAGGCGGATACATGCAAACAGCCAATGTCAACCTGTCATTGATTTGTTGAGGCTGCCTGTCTTCAGAAATCGGAATCAACTGGCCGTACCCAACACAAAAATACGCTGATCTGGGTGGTGTACAAATTGCCCTGTATCCCTAAAATATTATTAAGGTAGCATGTAAGTAGTCAATTATTATGCAACTGTCACCGACCAAGGGAAAACAATGGCAAAAAAATTATATTTCCAGAATTCTTGAATTACCATTAAAAACTAACAATATGACAAAAATAAATTCCAATTAAGGGGACCCTCATAGCTCAGTCATAATCCTGTAGTGTATGCATCTGTGTTGCCATTTGTCTACATCGAATGTCACACCTATGAGGGTCTGATTCAAGAACCATGAAGCAGCACAGTCATGGAATCCAATGCTGGGAACTACTATAATAGCTTTCATTCATAAATTAGTGTGATGTGTATTTTGTAGAAAAAAATGTTTTAAATGTTTGCCCCTTATAAACTTCTAGGTTTTAGTGGCTCCCTCTTCGCCTTCTTACCGTAGCTTGTTATTTTTTTTATTGATAACATATAAGCTTTTAGATCCCGTTGCTCTGACAATGCACAGATATGGCTCCAACCAACTCACTGTGGTTTCTTTGCCTTGGGTGGCAGGCCTTGTCAGGGCAATGTGGTGACTGCTTTTGTTTAAGTTCCTCTACCACATCATACCTTGATCAATGACTGTGATAGATTATGGATAATCAGAGATCTGCCATCTCCTTTCTCTCATGAGATTGTTTGGGCTATTAAAGCTGGTCATACACTGCTCAAAATGACAGCTGTGGGTGGCCCTGACAGCACCACTCCGTTCCACAAAAGTACATTTTTAAATTGGCTTTTGTGAACGGAGACGTGGTCACACATTTTAACGTAATCTCGCCCAGTTTTTCGGTGGTGGAATAGGTGAAGAATTCCAACGCTTTCATTTTTTGGTGTAACTGTATTTTATTTTGAAGGCATTTTTAAATACAATTAAATTAAAATTATTAAATCAAAACAATCTAAAATATAAACAATCAACGTCCCCCCCTCAGCGGGCCACGGTAAAATTATCAAACGTTGACCGGTCCGCGGCGATAAAAAGGTTGGGGAGCACTGTGTTAGAGCATATAATGTTTTCTTTTAAAAGAGATTTTTTTTATCGGAACCATAACCACCTGAAATAGATCTAACAGCTTATTCATACCAGGCATGTTGCAGAATTTTGCAACACAGTCTAAATACACCAAGTAAACTGAATGTTTTTCTATGTAATTATTTCCCTATACCGTGCTGCATTGTAGCTTCTTGGGGAAATGGTTGGATGTTAAATGTATCATGCATTTCTCTGCCTGGACCCATGCTAGTCAATTAAATTATATTGTAAAGCGCTGCACAAACTGTTGGCGCTATATAAATCCTGTATAATAATAATTAACCTCCCTGGTCTTAATCCCGAGTGTGGCTCGGGGGTTAATTTTCAGTACCAAGAGTGGTAACCCTGAGCCAGACTCGGGAATGCACAGAAAAGTGTCACTTGCCTTGTCCCTGCGAGCCAGCGGTGTCCTCTGCTGTGTTCCCCCGGCCGATGCCGGCATTCGGCTTTCAGTTTTGTTTTCGCCGTAAATTGCCATGAAAAACAATGTACGGCTTTGGCATGCTAAAATCCTGCATAATCATACCGCCAGGGAGGTTAAATGGGACCATTTGAAAACTTCATCACAACTGATGCATGGCTATGTACATTTCCATGAAGCACGTCACTGCACGTGTTATGGTATGAACCAGCCTAAGGCTGCTGTAAAGGGCTGCAATCCAAATTAATCCTCGTTGTGGAATTTAACTAACATCTCTGTTATGTCTTTATTTACAAAATATATTACAATGCAGTAATTATGTATGTTGGTATTGCTTGAAAGTGCCATGGTGTAAGCTCGAGGCTAAGTATAAAGCTTTTCATATTAGGAAGCATTAAGTAGAAACAAATAAAATAACTAATAATGGCATAGTGGTGTAGCTGGCTATATAAACCTTTGTAATACATCAAAAAATGTAGGCACATTTGGGCTCCTGGGCTTTAGTTATTTAACAGTGTGAATTGTTTACAGGAGGACCTTTTCAATGTGCATCTGTTTTTCTCATTGTCCTATCACAAACAGGGGGGAGGTAGGTGACTAAGCTGTATTACTGAATTGCAGTGAAGAAACCTGAAGTCACCAATCTAGCTGTGCAGTCTGGTGTGGGTGCTGTGTCACAAGACTGGCTAAAAATAATTACAAATTATTTTGGCACGTAAAACAGTTCATTTCAGCTCTGTGTTTAGCATTTTTTTCTGAATTTTAGCTTTAACCCTACCCCCTAAAACTATAATCTAAATCTTAACCCCTTAAATCCTAATTTCAAGCCTTAACATGAAAGGGGTTCTAAACCCTCTGGTTTTTTTTGCTTATATCTACTGCTAGCAGGCAAGAAGTGTAAACAAAAAACGTTTAAAATCATTTTAAACTTACCTCGTTATCGCCGCTCGCTCCCGCGCCGAGAATCAGGAACTGCTCGTACGGCCGCAAAGGATCTTGGGGGCGGGCGCATGCGCAGTTCCGATTCTCGGCCGGGAGACGGGCAGAGACGCAAGGTAAGTCTATGGACGCGTGCACCCGCCTGCAAACACCGCTGGATCGGAGAGACAGAGCAGTCAGCGCTGGATCGGAGTGACGTCACACCGCTGGAGGGACAGATGAAAACATGGGGAAAGAAGAGGAAGATCGGAAAAAGAGACATCATTTAAGGTAAGTGCTAACATTTACATGGGGGGAGGTAAAACATTTTTTGCCTTTAATGTCACTTTAAATCACTGACCCTAACACTAAATTAACCTAATCCTTGCATTAACCCCACCATTAATCATACTCAGGGGTTGGCATTTATGGTGATCTACCCATGGATTGTGGGCATGTGACAGGTAGATCAGGAATGACCCAGCAGTGCCACCAGCTCCTGACCCCACCTTACCACCTCTCAGACCTCAGATCAGAGCATCAATGTGAAGTCCCAAGGTACTTCTCAGTTCCAACGAGTCATATGACACAGCTGGGGGGAGACCTGGGAGGACATCCTCACTCTGCAAGGCAGCACTGCATCTGAGGTCTGGTGATTGAATTTAACAGGGTCGGGTTGAGGGGGGATAGATGTTCCTGACCCCTGCACTTTGTGTTATTTTTTACTGACCCCTGTACTGTGAGTTACATACTCCTGGCCTTTGAACTTTGTGTTACTTATTACTCCTGAACCCTGCAATATTATTTCTAACGCTCACACTCTGCATTATGTACTATGAAGATATTCCTGAGCCCTGCCTTTTGCGTTTCATGCTACTGACTCCTGCACTGTGCGTTACAAACTCCTTATTTCTGAACTCTGCAATATTTATCAACCCCCAAACTTTGTTACTTACTCCTGATCCCTGCACTCTTCAAACTTGTGTTTCTCTTTAATGGGGCCTTGCTAGTTCATCTCCTTAAAAAAAGCGCAACTGCACCCTGTTGATCTTTGGTCTCTTCCATGCTGTAAAGATAGATATCCACCTCTCCAGGGTGCCTACCCTCAATCTAACTCATAGAAATATCCTACTTATCTTGTGAATGGAGAACTGCTCAGTTCCATGCCAAAGTGTAATTTCTTGAAGAACTAAAGATCCATCCATAATCTCAGCCAACAATTGGAGTTCAGCTTCCTCCGGCAGACATTAAAGCAAAGAAGAATCCACCTTAATTTAGATTTACGTTTTGAGCTCTGGCTGCTGGAGAACAAGCTTAATAAAAGTCTATATTGTGTGGAAATGAAGATATGCTCTATTGGAGAGTAGGCAGAAGGGAACTGGGAGAAGAGGCTGTTTCCTGCCCTGCCCTTGGATCATGCATGCTGTGCTGCCTCACAAGACTGAAGGAAAAAGGAATATCCGGTCAGCTAAATTTATAGCTTGGGTCACTTTAGGTGTTTATTCTTAGAATGCATTTATCAAGTACAGTTTTACATTGCATGATATTTCTTGGCTGCTTAGGCTGAAGAATGCTAAGAATGGTCTAGTTTACCCAACCACGTATTTTCAGTTATAGGTGGACGCTGGCTTTTTATATTTCTCAGAGATTGCAAAGGTAAAATATCCAGTATTCAGCAGTCAGGGTGATAGTCATATGGCTTAGGTGAAGATATTTCACTGCTGTGTCCCTAGAACAGGAGTAGCCATACACCGGGCCTCTAGCTGTGGTTAAACTAAAATCCCATTGGGTACTGTAAGACTGACAGCCACAGGCATGACTTCCAGAGGGCAATGCAGGATGAGATTTGTAGTTTCACCACAGCTGGAGGGCTAAAATGTGGCTACCCCTGCTATAGGACTTACTGGATGCCTGATGGTTCTGCATGAACAAACATTTTAAATGTAATACTGCCTAATCACGTGCTCAGTAGAAGGATAATAAACACCCTTACTTCCAGTTATCTATATTAAACGTTTTTTAATCTCAGCTAGTGTAAGTACCTCAGCTCTGCCTTTATTCTAGCTTTTTGTAATCTATTGCCGAAGAAAACTCTAAGGCCTCATTCACAAGAACGGCAAGGGGGCGGTAAAACCAGGCGGTTTTAACATCCCTTGTTTACCTGCTGCAGTGTCAGTTGTGTCCGCTTGTCAAACACGTTCATTGCGATAAATGGGACCATGCTGCGACTGTTGTAGTATTGCAATAGGAAATCCCAACTGAGATCGCAAAATAAACTGCATTTAGAAGGTGGCAGTATCGCTTCCTGAACGCTGGGCAGCTGCTGCTCCACTACCCTCTGAAAAGCAGTCAACCTTGGATAGCTTTTCAGAGGGGGGGTGGAGGCTGCCGCCAGGTGTGCCTGTCAACTAATTTTAGGCCAGAGTGTCCCAAGTTGTTAAGCGCTCTTAGCAACCTGTGATGCTCTGGTTGGTATCCTGTCCAGTTCCCGGCAACCAGTGACGTCAATGAGCTGGGTAGGAAGCCGGGCAGAGCCGGAGCCAGAGGTGACACACACACCCCCCCCCGCCCCACACACACCCCCTGGTAACATACACCACTAGCAGGGGCTGACTGGCAACTTTTAGCCCAGGGGGCAAGTCCAACCCAGAGGCCCATGGTGCAGCAACTTGGACCCCCTCCCACTCTGCCTCTTCCCCCGCCTTCTCCCCAACCCTGGCTGCCACTTTTGCCATCCATGTAACAGTAGTGTGAATATATTTATCGGTTTAGGAAATGTAAAGCACACTGGTAGTGGAGGGAGAAATACATTGTACAGCATTGCAGAATGGCATTGGCTATAGAGAACTACAATTCCAAGAAATACATTACACAGCAATGCAGAACAGCATCAGCTATAGAGGACTACAAATTCCAGCAATACATATTACAGCAATGCAGAATAATATGAAGGTACATACTCTGTTGCTCTGGGTTCTCCGCCTGATGTCTCCAGGGTCTCAGGTGGGCTGTGCGGGCTCTCACCAGGGGTCCAGAGAGTTTCACGGGTGCGTGTGTGTGCAGCAGAGGTGGCTCCCTAATTAGGCTCTCAGCTGGCCAATGCGGACCGCCAGGTGGTCAGTGCGGGCTCTCTGCTCCAAAACAAATGGCTCCAGTGATGGACTACTAGTTTGTATTGAGATTGTAGTCCATCACAGGAGCAAGCTTGGAGCGGTGGAAATAAGAAAAAAAAAGTGTGGTGTGCAATATAGTGAAATGGAAAGTGTAAAATTATACAGCATTCAATGCAGAATGGCACCGGCTATAGAGGACTACAAATCCCAGCAATAGTACATTATACAGCGCAATGTGGAATTCCACCAGCTATAATGTACTATTGCTGGGATTTGTAGTCCTCTATAGCTGGTGGTATTCTGCATTTCACTGTATTTCACTATATCATTTCATTCATTCATTCACTATATTCATTCATTCATTCATTCACTATATCATTTCACTATATCATTTCACATGGTGCTCTATAATGTATTGCTGGGATGTGTTGTACTCCTCTATAGCTGGTGGTATTCTGCATTTCACTGTATTTCACTATATCATTTCACTATATCATTTCACTATATCATTTCACTATATCATTTCACTATATCATTTCACTATATCATTTCACATGGTGCTCTATAATGTATTGCTGGGATGTGTTGTACTCCTCTATAGCTGGTGGTATTCTGCATTGCTCTGTATAGAGGACTACAAAACCCAGCAATAATACATTATACAGCACAATGCAGAATACCACCAGCTATAGAGGACTAATAGTTGAGGCAGGGAGGAGGTGCGGCACGTGGCGTGTGTGAAGCCATGAACAGGGATAACTAATCGAAAGCGAATTCATCGATAATTGAAAATGTTGACAACTTTTTCAATCATCGATTATAATCGATTATTAGTTGTTGCAGCCCTACATTCATCCCTGATTTCTGGGCACAATCCCTGGATTCAGGAGACCGTCCCCTGACAAATGATGTCGCCGGGAACATAAAATAAACCAATTTTTTTTTTAATACTCACCTGATCCCTGGATCCACCGACAAGCGCGGCCTCCCGTCTCCCACGCTGTTAGAAGCTGCATACAGAGCGTGCTGGTTACTAAAACCGGCGCGCGCTGTGTGTCGCTTCTGAGAAGATACGCTATTAGCATAGCGAGGAAGCCGGCTGCGCATTTTGGATCGCTCCCGCTTCGCTAATAGCGTTTCTTCTCAGAAGCGGCACACAGCGCGCGTCAGTTTAAATAGTAACCACCACACGCCGTATGCAGCTTCTAACAGCGTGGGAGACAGGAGGCCGCACTTTTGGTGGATGCAGGGGTCAGGTGAATATAAAAAAAAATGTTTTATGTTCCCGGGGATAAAATGTCCCTGGATTTTATTTTAAAAATGTTGTCACCTTACCTTGGCCTGGTAGTCAGTGGGGGGCTCCATGGACCCTGGTTGTGGGGGGGTGTCTGCTGGACTCTCTCCCTCTGCCGCCTGTTTGTCACCTGCACCCGGCCGGCCTCTCGGTCCCCAAGGGGGTCCTCAGAAAGCCCAACCAGGTGCCCCTCTACAGCGCCTGATTACAGGGCCACGTCTGTCTGTCTAGCAAGAGTCACTTTAAAAATAGTTATCTGTCATGTTAGCTTTTTCCTTGTGACATCACTGCTCACTTTCAGGCACGGAACAAACAGGTTGGCTCTGATTGTTGAGGTATACCAAGTTTAGATGTTATCTTCAACGTTACAGAAATTCCTGGAGGCCCGAGAGATGATGGAAAAACAACATCTTAGGAAAAGGAGGTAGAAAATATTTACTTTGACAAGCTGAAGTCTGCTCAAGTTATGTTAAAGGAAAAAAATATTCTGATTCCTATTTACTCACTTTTATCTTTACAGATATACATGTAAATGTGATCAGGTTAATGTGAATAATATGAAGATGCTAACATTTTCAATACCTTCCTTCTGTGAATAGTTTGTGAATATATTCTATGGTGTCATTCATCCCTGTTTGCTGGGTCCTGGATTAAAGGGGTCTGTCCCCAGCAAACCCACTTCCCCAACATTGTCCCCAGCAAACCCACTTCCCCAACATTGTCCCCAGCATTGTATCACTGTATTCACAATATGCAGACAGTAAGCCATGTGTCACATAGTACAGGCGCCAACCCAATATCCTGGCTACCACTGTCGCCTTTTACTTGTAGACCAGGATAGCAACATGTTATTGTAAGACAACCACTGATGCCCGTGAGAAAGGAGTCCTTATAACATTGCGTGGGGTGGAGCTTGATGCATCACAATTGGAGGATGCTCTGATGGCACCAAAGTATTGCTAGGTGACCACCAACTCCTACCGGGTGAGGCTGGAGATGGTGATTCTGTGTCTTTGTCTTTAAGCACAGGATTGCATGATTGGAGGCTGTTGATAGAGTGGAGCAGCTTTAAAGCTTCCAGGACAGAATACATGTAACTTTGCTGGAAAGTGCAAATGTGTGATTGACACCTTACAGGGGTTTTCCACCTAACAAATATCAAAAATCAAGTATGCGTTCGTAAAAACAAAGCATACATTTAAATTGAAATAATGCAGTTAACTATTGCTCTCCATTAAAGTATAATCTCAGGCCAGGAAAATGCTAGCTTTTTACGTATGTTGTACAAGAACATTTTTTCCAACTTTATCTTTAGGCATCCTGACATGGCTCAGCTATCACAAGCTTTGTCCTTACAGTTGCATGGCTTGTTTTTATAGCGCTGTGCATGACTAACTTAAAAGTGAACTTTTATCTAAGACTGATAAGAACATTAGATCTTATAGTATAACTGTCATTAGTATTGTTTTTTTTATCATTTTTATAGAACTTGTACTGAAGAACCAAAACTATAAAACAAAGTGCAAGGGAGTGGGCAGAAGAAGATGCTAAAATATACCTTTTGTTTTTTAGTATATACAGTTCAGTAAATGCAACCAGTTGCAGACTTTGGCCATAAAGCCCTAGTGCCCAATTTGTGGCCCAAGGGTTGCATGTGGCCCTTTGGGACTTGTGCACTGATTTGTAAAAGGCCTGTAATGGCAATGATCTCTTGCAGTCCCTTGTCACATTTCCCTGGTCTCTGTCACGGCCTTTTGCCTTCCTGTAGCATGTTTCCAACCACACGCATTGTATATCCGCAGTCTCTGAACATCTCCTGTAGCATGTCCACAGACAGTCTTCTGTAATATTACGTATAGTGAATATTATGTATGGCTACTTGGTGCTGTCAGGTGTTACAGTTGAGGTACCCTTACCTCTTCAAACTAGACATTTACAGCTCAATCAGATTTCTGGTAAATTCACTTTTTATTGACTGTTCAGGTATTCAGACAGCCACAGGGCTGAACAAGAGAAATCCAAACTTGTATGGCTAGCTTAAGTGGGTTAACACTGTTGAAAAGGATGCACTGAGATACATTATTTAAGTACGATGGGCTTACTTCATTGAAAGAACCTAACAAGTGAAAAAAGTTATTTAAACAAATTCTTTAACCTCTTGCCATAATCAACTCTAATTAGTTTAGCAAGACCATAATTCTAAAAGGATGCCTTGCCTGACTTGAAAAAACAGGAAAATATTATGTTCAGGAATAAACAATTAAATTCAGAGTTTTAGAGCTTCAGGGACACACTAGTGACGTAGGAGACAGGGTGGACAACAACAACAGCAGGGCGACGCAAGGCCCCATCAAACCTAGAAGTGCCGGATTTTGAAGATTCTCGTTGTACTTCTAAGTGTGCATAAAAAAGAAGACTTGTGAATAGTGAATATTAAGTATTTTCCAAAGCAGTATTTAATTAAACTGTTAAATAGGAATGAACGTTTCTCCACAATAGTCTCCTGTAGGCACCCCCATACACAGAGCACTATGTTACTGCAGTTAGTCCCTCAGTGAACATTTCCCAGACTCCAGCAATGCCATGTGTGGGAAGGGAGGGGGTGAATGTCTATACAAATAATGAGCCAATTCTTGCAAATTGTGTACCTAATTCAGGTGTCACTCATGATGTGGAAGAAGGAAATAGGGAAGTAAGCTCCGAGATGGAAGCAAGATGGCACTGGCTTCTACAAACTAAAATCAGTAAAGTAGGTTCTGAGCTGGTTCTTCGGCTGATGGTGGACCATACTTCTACTTTAAAGCTTATTTACTGCATGTGCATTATATATAAATACTATGTCAATAGCCTGACCCAGGTTCACGTTGAGTTCATCGTGAACTTGTGCTCCTTCCAGCAAAGCAGGAATTGCTCTGTGAATAAAATTGTTCCAATGAGTCTACAGTGGACATGCATGACTCGACTCTTTAACATACGGTATGACTGTGCACTTTCCTGTCCAAACAGTGCAGTGTACAGACGTGAAATCCTCCACTGGAGGAGAACAGGCTCCTGCCTCACATTCACAACACACCGAAAATCCCAAGGAAAAAGAAACTTGGCTAAGTGGAATCCGCTAACAAACATGGATAGAGGTGACATTTTCTTGGAATTCAAACTGAAGTCTGTTTTGTATATATCCAGGACTCTTCATATCCATGTTTGTATGGGCTTCAGACCCAGCAAGAGCCCCAGGAAACAAAGGATGACTAATATTGGACACTGACGTCTGGACTTTCTTCAGGGCTCCCATCACAGATGGACTCTGCACAGAACTTCCCCCGGGTATATGTTGGTTATTACGTCTTAGGTACAGCGATCAGGTGCTCTGACTTTACTTAGACCTCACTTGCTGCTTTCTCATTCCAGGTCAATGACTAAGGGGATGGACACACGACAGCCAGGAACTCAGCAGTTTTAGAAAATTCAGCAATGGCAACCCCATAGCTCTTTTTAAAGACTTCCTTTAAAAGTCCAGCACATAAAATACCATGATATGGCATCCAATTTAAACAGTAAAGAGATGAGAGCACAGGTATAAAACCACAACATAAAGACCCCAATTGCGTGTCCAAACCCCCACCCCCCACCCCCCGACAGGTAATTGAACATTTCTACATTCAAAGACACACAATGCCGATGTGAAAGGAAAAGGCCCACCATAAACCATCCTATTAAAACATCAGCATTGTAACAGGAATACATACTATCATTGTTCTTGATAATACAATCCCTTTTATGTAGTGAGTGCTGCCTTCTGTCTGCCCATAACTATCAACAACTTCCTGGATTCCCAGTGTGCTTAGCATCTCTTTCCCTGCTGCTTGATGTGAAGCAATTTCAATGTTTCAAGACTGCATATCCCATCATGCACTGCTTCCAGCAAGCACGGATGATGTTACATTGTTCAGACATTGACTTATAGATCAGAAAGCAGGCTCTGTGAGAATGGTGAAATTGTGTCCCATAGGATGAAGTACATCCTATGGGCATGTTCAATAAGTAAGTTTACAAACTTCTAAAATGATATGGAATCTTTCTATGGGGACAGACAGTTTCCTGTCACTTGGAAATTAGAGAGATGCGTGCAAAGGCTGCTACACAGACTAATCTAAAACATAAGAAATATTTTTGGAAATATTTGTTTTGGATTTGCTTTGTGAATGGGGACACATACCAAAGAAATAGTGGGGGTTTCCTCAAGTTTGAATGCAAAAGAATGCAAGAAATGTACTTTAAACTGGCAATATGATTGAGCAATCGTACTTTCTTCTATTGTTTCTAAAATCACAAAGCAATCAAATACATAAAATAGTGTTTGAAATCAGCCGCACGGAGATGGAATTGAAATACCACCAACCGAAACTACTACAGAAAAATCAAATCGCTTTTGATGAAATTGCTATAGTTCAATGTTCCAGTAACCTGTTTTGAAGCTGTGAATTTATTTGCCACGTTAATAGATGTATTCAGGTGGTGAACTGATCTTATTGGTGCTAGATTGATGGGTTTTTGACAATTCCTTGCTATTTAATGTTCCATTGCAGGTCTATTGCAGTGGTTGAGTTTGGGCAAACACTTCCACATATACAGCTGGATTTAAGGTCATGTCACACTGGAAACTTTGTATCTGAGTTTTGTAGCAGCCACAAATCTCTTTACTTGTTTCCCCTGGTGATTTCTGGCTGGAAACAAAGTTACTGCTGTGGTTGACCACAATTAGAGAGAGTATGTGGCTGCTACAAAATCTGCCTTTATAAAGCAGCACCTAAATTATGAGGTGTCCCTAACACAGCCTATATATGATTTCATCTTATATGTCAATATTCCAACAACTGTCAAAGCCTTGTCAGTTCATTTCAAATTATACAAATCAACAGGTTTGCTTTTCTGTATGTATAGACATTGCCAAGTATAACTTTGTTTTTCTGTATGCTGGGTGTAATTTTCAGTATCTTACTCTGTATGTATGGACCCTGCACGGTAGCACTTCTCTTGTTCTCTATGCTGGGTGTAATTCTCAGTGTCTTATTATGTATGTATGGACCCTGCACGGTAGCACCTATCTGGTTCTGTATGCTGGGTGTAATTCTCAGTATCTTACTCTGTATGTATGGACCCTGCACGGTAGCACTTCTCTTGTTCTGTATGCTGGGTGTAATTCTCAGTGTCTTATCATGTATGTATGGACCCTGCACGGTAGCACTTCTCTTGTTCTCTATGCTGGGTGTAATTCTCAGTGTCTTATTATGTATGTATGGACCCTGCATGGTAGCACTTCTCTTGTTCTGTATGCTGGGTGTAATTCTCAGTGTCTTATCATGTATGTATGGACCCTGCACGGTAGCACTTCTCTTGTTCTCTATGCTGGGTGTAATTCTCAGTGTCTTATTATGTATGTATGGACCCTGCACCGTAGTACTTCTCTTGTTCTGTATGCTGGGTGTAATTCTCAATATCCTATTCTGTATGTATGGACCCTGCACGGTAGCACTTCTCTTGTTCTGTATGCTGGGTGTAATTCTCAATATCCTATTCTGTATGTATGGACCCTGCACGGTAGCACTTCTCTTGTTCTGTATGCTGGGTGTAATTCTCAGTATCTTACTCTGTATGTATGGACCCTGCACGGTAGCACTTCTCTTGTTCTGTATGCTGGGTGTAATTCTCAATATCCTATTCTGTATGTATGGACCCTGCACGGTAGCACTTCTCTTGTTCTGTATGCTGGGTGTAATTCTCAATATCCTATTCTGTATGTATGGACCCTGCACGGTAGCACTTCTCTTGTTCTGTATGCTGGGTGTAATTCTCAATATCCTATTCTGTATGTATGGACCCTGCACGGTAGCACTTCTCTTGTTCTGTATGCTGGGTGTAATTCTCAATATCCTATTCTGTATGTATGGACCCTGCACGGTAGCACTTCTCTTGTTCTGTATGCTGGGTGTAATTCTCAATATCCTATTCTGTATGTATGGACCCTGCACGGTAGCACTTCTCTTGTTCTGTATGCTGGGTGTAATTCTCAATATCCTATTCTGTATGTATGGACCCTGCACGGCAGCACTTCTCTTGTTCTGTATGCCGGATGTAATTCTCAGTATGTTTTCTTATTCTGCATGTTTGGGCATTGCTTTGTAGCATTTTTCTTCTGTACATTTTCTGTAATTTGCAGTGTGAATGGACTCTGAATAATACCACCTCTCTTGATTTGTATACTGGGTGTAGTTCACAGTATATGATTTTATTCTGCATGTATAGACCCTGTACAATTCCACCTCACCTTGATCTGTATAATGAGTGTAATTCTCAGTATCAGTTCTTCGTTGTTATTAATGGACTAGACACAATGCTACTTCTTTTGTCCTGTTTGCTGGGTGTAATTCTCAGTATCCGTTCTTATTCAGCATGTATGAAAGCTACAGATTTGCACTTCATTTGTTCTCTATGTTTATTGTGTCATTGTCAGCATCAGTTCTTATTTGTTATGTGTGGACTCTGCACAATACCACCTCTCTTCTCCTGTATGCTGGGTGTAATTCTCAGTATCTGATATTATTCTGTATGCATGGACTCTATTTCTTTTTTTTTTTTTCTTCTGTACAATTTTTTTACTGAAATATCATAGTTTGACCAACTAGCATGTATTACTCCAAAGTCATCTATGTTTTATCTATAGGTCACAAAATGTTTGTGGTGCTACAATGCTTAAACTCCTATCATTACAAATTACTACTTTCCTGTTGGTGAGTTTATAGTAAAGGTTAGTTCAAACCAGTGAATAATGGGAGGATTATGCTTTGTATGTGATCTATTAATGTGAGCAGCTAAACCATAATTGTTAATGTCCTTGTTTTCTAACAAATGTAAACCGTTCCATGACTGTAATGAGGCTTTCTTCTAATAATGAGTTTATTTATGCTGTGCCAGCATCATCCTGCTGTCTTTAGTGAAGAGAGGAGATACGTCACTGATTCAGGTACAGCGTAACGTTTGCGTAATTTTTTGCCTGGGGTTCCTGGGGTTTCTTTCCAGCTTTGGAGGGACAGCCAACAAAATAAGCAAACACCACAATATGAACAGATCTCTGTCCTCTACTGCACAATCAATGGGACTAGTGAATGAAGGGGACTGATGAAAGGGCTGTTTAGTTGCACATAGTCAGCAGTTAAGATGTATGTAAACCCAAAAACAAAAAACTGTAATACATTGCAACTTACCGGTCCTTAGATGTGGTGGCTGCATTAATTTTATTTTTTTCCGGCTTTTTGCCCCTTTTTCACATGGCGATCCTGCTAATAACACTCTTCATGTCCATTCATGTCTACACTCAATTCTCCATTGTATCTATGGGGGCAGACATGGTTGTCTATACAGAAAGCCTAGTGTGTTCCTGTATTAAAAAACCAGTGCAGGGGGGCGTGGCCGGGATGTGAGACTGAGCAGACGTGTCTCACTGCAGCTCCCGACATCCGTGCTACATCCTGATAAAAAAAAAAAAAAAAAAAAACCAGTGCAGGCATATGGACATGTGCATACTGTCGCACATGACTCTGTACATAGGGTTACTGCCAGATGTGCATGCACACTTAGCGCTGGTGTAGGCACTAAATGGCCTATATAAACTGGAGTAGGACATGGACAGGTTGCTGAGAGCTTAAAGAGAGCTTCTGAAGTAATAAAAACACATTTTAGATTTAATGCAAAAAAAAAAGAAGAAAATGTAAAAAAAACCCACATGCCTGGCGTTAATGAATCTCTGCGAAGGAATGCGCATGTTCTAGTGATGGTCAGGGGCACGCTTGTTCTATCTCGAAATTCTGCTATATATGCTGTCAGAAAGCAACAGTCCCAGAATGATATTTACTGGCTAAATATTTATTTAGAGGATTAATATTACAAAATAAAATGTAAAACATTACATAGAACATATATTACTTTACCATATCTGTTTAAAAATAAAAACTTGTACTTCCTTATACATATTTATCAAAGTATTAGCAGAGATTGTCTGCTGGACTTCCACTGTTACACACCGCCTCTTTGTTCGCCTGGATCAAGACTCACTTCATTGCAGATGTTATGATAAATGTACAATGGAACCAACTAAAAAAACACCTTGCAATATGCATTAAATCACCTGCACACACCACACGCACCTACAATTTTGGGTTCCCTGTCATGCCAACACCAAATTAAAGTTAAGTTGTCAGTACTATGAAGGCACTAAACCAGTTACAGCAGTATAATGCAAAGACCTAGCAGTGCCCGATGTGCCTTTAGCTGAACTCTCCAACACTTCAGCTGACCCAAATACAGGGTCACTGTGATATGCCAATCTTGACATTTCCTAATAATGGCACAAGCTGGCCCATCCCATTCTCCCTCCCACATGTTCCTATTGGCATATCACTATGCTGGGCAGCCTTACTGGCCAATATAAATGTGTGTAAGGCAGGGTAGGGCAGGATAGGTCCAGGAAGTGTTGAAGCTAGCATATTACAACAGCCAAGGATTTTGAGTCTCTTGGTGTCAGTTCCAGCATCTTGATACTGACAGGTTGACTGACTGGCAGTTGACACTTTGGCTTGCCCCATTCTATCACTATTGGCCAATGAGGCTGCCCACTTTATTGACAGAATAATGAGGAATAGTGAGAAAATCAGAGGAGAGACCATAGCATCCCTTCTGAGATGAAGGACTAAAGGAATGCATTTAGATTCCCACCATTAGAGTGTACTGTACACCTTTTTCCAACAAAGTGGCCCCCAATGCGCCACGAAACAAGTTGATGGTGTATTCAAACCTGTTCTGATGATATATAAATAAACGTCACTCTTCCTGAAGAATCTAAGTGGAAGCACCCTTTTATTTACCACACATTGGTTTCATTTTGTGGCCTCATCCCTTCTACTATACTATACATATAAGATGATTGTTGAATAAGAAGCCATAATTTGACCACCAAATATATGTATGTATTTTTTTAACAAGATTGTAACTTTAACAGGCATACTTGTTCTGCATGGGTTTGCATAATGATACAGTAAAGAATAATACTTCAGTTGTGGGCACATGGGAGTTAATAAGAGATGCTCAAACTCCCCAATTGTCACATGTCCATGCAGAGGTGTCCCCACACCGTATGCAGGTACCCACACGGGGAGACCAAACCCGTATGGCCACACCGGACAAGGAAAAATGTGTTATATACGGTTTATTTGTAAACAGCACAACCAAATAAAACACCCAAAAGCAAAAATGACTAAGTAACGTGACCCCAACTAAATATAACCCATAACATATAACAGGAGCAAATAGCTAAATACAGGTAACAGCAACAGGACTACAAGCAGGTAATGTCAACAGGACTACAAGCAGGTAATGGCAACAGGGCGACAAGCAGGTATTGGCAACAGGGCGACAAGCAGGTATCAGGACTTAGGTCTATAAGCAGGTAACAGGACTTGGGACTCAGGCTACAGGGGAAATAACAACAGGATACTGAGCCATAGTCCTGACTGCAGGGCGGGTTTAAATATCCTCCCAGGAAGCACCAGGTGATGGATAAGTGCTGGCAGCAGGCAGACACCCGCAGGTGAGCACTGGAGCTACAGGTTCCAGCACCACCCAGTGGTGGTCTGGTACCTAACAGCTCCTGGCTTCCTGGAGACACCTGCAGGTGACCACAGGAAATGCAGGACCTAGCTCCAGCACCACCTGGAGGCGCTCTGGATCCTAACACCAATACTAATCCAGATTGACAAATGTAACATTTCTTAAAGTACTACTAAAGGCTCCTGCATAAATGTATAAACAAGAACCAAATCCAGTTACTATATGATAAATAAGCCTTATAAAGCAAACCAAAAAAAATTCTTAACCTTCCCTCACCGAGCCAAATCCTTCACAAAGCTGTAGGCAGGACTAGGTGTAGCCAGGTGCTTATTGACATGCTACATGCTTGTAAAGCAGAAATGATCATGCTGATAGCCATGCCCCCTGCAACATTTTTTAAATCCCTCTGTAGTGCTAGCAGGCACAACCTACATGGTAGTGGCATCTCTGCTCTGAATTCAGGAGCAGTGCAGTATTGTTGACACCATATCACAGGAACTCACATTCAGTGGACTTCACTGGCAGGATCAACAAGTATTTATGGGACTCTGTGGGGAAACAATAAGATAGTTGTAATGTGTATTTTTTTAGTTGGGGGCCATAGTTCTACTTTAACTCTACTGAGTTTGTGAGATTTTGTTCCATAGGCATGTAAGTGGGCCATTGTATTTTACATATCAAGACTTGTTTTTTAGCCCCAATCCTGCACCAGGAGAAACCCAAGGAAACCCACGCACATTGAGGAGAACCCATTGGACACCAGTAACTCGTGCACCATGCTGCATGTATTTGTTTTCATTCTTAATGCATTAAATAATACTACTACATTTGCATATTTTGTAGAGACCTCTCACAATTCTCACAAGAAAGCTTTGCAGCGCTAAGGCCATGTCAGGTAAACAAGTATAAGTCACTGAGCTTCTCAGCAAGTGGACAAAGTCAATTTAGAATGTGACTGACAGGAAGGTCAATCTTTTGCAACCCATGCCAAATATAATAGAGACGAAAATTCTTCTTGTATGTGAAAGCAATTTGGGTTCTTTTAAATGCTACAGGAAACAGATAAAGGAAATCTAATTTTATGTAGATTGCAAAGAAAAGTTTCATTGTACAAAGAATAAAAAAAGTTAGTATTGTGAGAAAAATGAAGAACAACTGGTGGAAGAGATGTATGCTTCTCTACAAAGTAGCATAGCAACAAGCATTCCACATCTGTTATAATTGGCTTTATGTATGGAATTTAGTTCCCAGGAAACACTTTGTGTGAATGCTACCAGAGACTTAACTAACACCTGCAGTAGGAGAGATCTGAAGGTTGGCTTTTTTCAAAAATTCTGAGTCACTTACAAGGACCTGGAACAAGTATGCAGTCAGAAAAGTGAGAACTTGCGATCTGTATAGTTATTCTAGGTTACTGACCCACCCCGACAACCATGCAACTTGCAAATTCAGAAGGGGAGGCCAGGAATAGCAATCTACATAGTTCAAAAGAGCTCCATTTTTCACATTTTGATTTCCAGCCATCAGGTGGGGCTCTGGGCTCCTTTTCACATGTATTCCCAGCTCACTCTAAAATTTACACACAGCAGTGACTCCTCTCCTTCTCTGACTGCCTGAGCTGATGTCTATGTTTTAGTGAGAGAGAGAGTGAGTCTAAAGGCAAACAACTTCTTCAGAAAACCCATTGTGGTCGGTGACACCAGTGTCATGGGGGTATCGTGTATTACATTTTTATTTGCAAATTTGATATAAATAGTAAAACAGATTTTTTTAAAATTCTAAACTGTAACAAAATAAAAATAAAGTTGACCCAAAGTCCATTATAACTTTTCTATAACAAAGATGTTTAATGTTGTGCAATGTGATCATCCTTTAAATTGTTTCCAATTGTTTCTAAGTTTGTTAACAGATGCTTGGGTCACCCATGTGTGTTGAAAGTGTGTGTATAGCCAAAATATTTCATTCTAGTTTGGAATAAAGTGGGTAAATATTAAAACTTCTCAAGTTTTTATTGCTTTCTGTGTCTCAGATGAGATGATTCACCGTTCTGTTTGTCCAGACCACCAGAACAAGATGTGAAAATAAATCACCAAATGGGAAAATCTGTTCTGAGGACAACTGACGTGGAGGGAAATCCACATGACTTTGCAGTGATTTCCTCCCACTTTCCAGGAACAGGATGTGAAAGGAAATCCCCCCAACATGACACAGACAACAAAATTAAACTGACAGGACTTCTAATCCTTCCTCTATTAATAACTGACTATTAGTGCATTGCAACTGTATGGAAAAGAGAAGAAAAGGAAATGGGCAGACAGCTCCAAGGCTAGGTTATCTTGGGGAGAAACAGTAGCAATCGGATGAGGTCTTCAAATGTGTCTGGTCACTACAGTATACCCCTGAGATTTCTCGGCTGGAGGTTTATATATTCAAGTGACCATAGATGTAATATTGTTGCGTGATCTGGTTAAAATGGCCAGGGAGGCAATCATTTACATCTATGGCCCTCTTTAAAGGTTATATCTGGTCTAGGTGGTGCAGAAAGGCTTAAAGTGGACCTTTACCCCCTTTGACTAAAAATCACATCACCATACAGCTCTACATGCTGATATGAAATCATCTTACATTCATTAGCTAAACAAACATATTTTTTATTGTACTTACAATTTTTTTTCCACTTCCTGGTTCACTTTGGCACAAAAGATGTAATAGTGCCCAAGTAATAGTGTCCAAGGTTACATCAGCAGTGCATTGCTGGGAAATCTCATCTGTAATCCCATGAGATCTCAGGGAAAGGCATTTTCCTCCCCTGAGATGATGTGCAGGGTCACATGTCTTAGTCACATGTGCCAGAATCCCAGGAAGTGAAGGGAGATCTAGTAACCTGCCCTTAGTTAAAATGGCCTCTATCAGAAGACTGTGGAAGAAAATAAGGTATGTAAAGAATAAAAAGTCTCCAATTATCTATAGGTATCTGTTTGTAATTAATTTGTCATTACTAAGGGGGTTATTCACTAAGCTGCCGAAGGCAGCCAAGTGAGTAACCGTGCCGAAGTAAAGTGAGCCAAACACTGTTCAGCTATTCACTTCGGCCCTGTACGGCTGATTTCAGCTGTATATCGGCTAAAATCAGACGTACATCGGCTGGCTTTGGTCAACCGAACATGAGCCAAAGTTAAGAAGCTGTTCAACAAAGATGATCCAACATCTGGATCAGCTGAGCCGAACCTCCAGGAGTTCACTCGCTGCCGTTTGCCTCTACTCTCATAGGGGCCGAACGGCAGTGAGTGAATAGCCGAATGCCGGTGAGTGGCATTTGGCTCCGCGATTCTGCTCGCTACCTCCGAGGTAGCAAGCAGAATAAAAAAAATTTTAACAAAAGAAAAAAAAAGATAAGAAGTAATGTTACAAAATGTAAAAAGAAAAGACGTGCATATTCACAGGCCTGAGTGAAATTATTTCAGGGCATTGAGGAAGTACATCCAATGGGCAGTAAGTATGTTTACAAACTTCTAGAGCAATATAGTGTTTAGGAGTGGGGTAGAACTTATGGAAATATAATATAGAAATACATATTCATTTTTAGTTTTTGACCCTAGATACCCTTTTAGGCAGACTATGGTACAGAATACAGAAATAGCTAAACAGAATAGTTCATGGATGTGACAGCTAACAGTTACAGAAGTGCAGTGAAAGGCTCTTTCTCTCATTGTAAGCCAATGTTGGTAAAAATAGTAAAACCAAAACACAAAATAACATTTCCAATGGGCAGTTACCCCCTTTGTTCTGCTAGTCAACATTAAAAGGTATCGCTGAATTATACAAGTTTTAACCCCTTCATGACTGAGGCCCTTTTTTCATTTTTTGCACCCATGTTATATTCCACATTTTAGGCCTGAAAATGACGTAAAACCCCCCAACATTATATATTTTCTGAATGCCAAGACCCTATAGATGGGGGGCGGCCCCTTCTTCGGGACGCAGAAGCGATCTGGCGACAGGTAAGTCGCCAGGATCGCTTATGTTGTAAAGCCGACAGTCGGCTCTACAAGTTTAAACAGACTCCCGGCAGCAAAAGTCGCCGGGAGTCTGTTTAAACAGCCCCGATGCTGGCGACGTACACTGCACGTCGTCAGTCACGAAGGGGTTAATTGCAACCCAAGACTTTGCTTTCTCAGTTTTTCTGTATGTATCTGTATGTGCTGCATCAAGCAGTGTTTTTCACCTGTCATTCTATTGCTATCATTTCAAACAAATACAGTGGGCACCGATTTAAAGAAATGCACTTCAGAGTATTCAGAGATCTGAAATACTGAGAGTGACATTCAGGGAAAGTACATCTTGTTTTTGGCAGATACGCTTCCTCTTTGATTAGTTGTTTTTAGCAGAATGACCATTGTAGATTCTATCAGCGATGTCCCACCCGACAAACAATAGAACCTGTTCTACTCCACCCAGCGTGTCTCAGTCTGCCCGAGGCCCTGCGTGTCCTACACATGCCCCTGTGTGAATTTAACCGATGTATCCTGTACATCTATCTATCTATCTATCTATCTATCTATCTATCTATCTATCTATCTATCTATCTATCTATCTATCTATCTATCTATCTCATCACCTAAAGCTTCCCATAAGCCTCAGATTCCAAGCAGGTGAATTGAGCAGGCCACACACAGGGCTGAACGAAAGAGTTCATTAGTTCCCTAATTAGATCCATTAAATCCTTAGATCCCCATTAGGTGGCCATACACTTTACAACCATCGCAAGACCTTAGTCTTGCGATGGTTGTAAAGTAATTTAAAAAACGTACGATCTGCCCATCTTGGACAGGCAGATCGTACTTGCGATCATCGCAAGCCCACCCCCCTGAGGGGCGGGTTTCCGATGACCGCAATGCTGAAAGGGCAGTGCGTACACCGGCCCGTTCGGCATTTGTCCCCCCGAGCATCATTCAAACCAGCCGAAAATCGTAAGATTTTCGGCTGGTTTTCTAGCATGCTCCTTAGACAAAAGACGTGCAACCGTACAGTAGAAACGGTCGCACGTCTTCATTCACACTGCACGATTCTCGTACGATCGCGGGATTTCCCGCGATTCTCGTACGAGAATCGTGCAGTGTACGGGCACCTTTAGATTCATTATATTCCTAGATCCCCCATTGGATTAATTAAATATATAGATCCCCCATTAGATCTATTAAATCATTAGATTCATTAAATCATTAGATCCTCCATTAGATCCATTAAATCATTAAATCCAACATTAGATCCATTAAATCATTAAATCCCCATTAGATTAATTAAATCATTAGATTCATTAAATAATTAGATCCATTAAATCATTAGATCCCCATTAGATTAATTAAATCATTAGATCCATTAAATCATTAGATCCTCCATTAGAGTCTTTACACTGATAGCAGAACTTCACAATTTTACACCCATCGCATGTTTAACAGCAACATATTCTCTGAATGATAAAAAAGCACAAGTTCTTGTTTATTCTGCAGCTAAACCCGGAATTGATTTTTATCACATT
The DNA here is from genome assembly GCF_000935625.1 of Nanorana parkeri. Lineage (NCBI taxonomy): Eukaryota > Metazoa > Chordata > Amphibia > Anura > Dicroglossidae > Nanorana > Nanorana parkeri. The sequence goes on along the minus strand of NW_017306331.1, from coordinate 1,340,741 downwards.
TGTATATTTTTTAATGAATGAAAAAAAAACACCCTGATCATATCAGAAAGTGTGACACCAAAAGCCTTCACACGCCAGGTCTCCTGGAGGTCAGAGAAGTGACATTTCACACTTTGACACTCCAGTGCTGTTAACCAAAATGTTTTTCACAATTCTTCTCCTCTGAAAGAGTCGTACTTCTCTCTTTTTTTTGTAAATTGGCTTTCTAAATTTATTTTAACTAGTTAATATAAATAAATGATTGTACAAAAGCAAAGTAATGTACAAAGAATCATGGCATAGATCTGGGTGTGCTTATGTAATGGATAACAAATTACAAAAAGAGAATGCCACAATAATAAAAACAAATAAAATATAAAAAGGGGAACTTGGGGTTGGGTTATTCATCATTTATTTCTTTCCAACCCATGTACAGTATGTAAAACTAGCCTGACAGCTTAGTGAAGGAGAGGGTCATTCTTCTGAACATGCCCATTGATTGTGAAGGAGTTTATAAACTCAACTCAAAGTGATATTAAAGTCAAAAGGTTTTTAACCTATTACAAATGCTGACAATGGATGCTGCCTCCTGCAGAATCAGCTGGTTTCTAAGCACTGGTGCTGATATCCTTTTTTTTTTTTTTTAGGGTGGCTTCTTTCCTTTGTAGGGTCCTATGGATTCACCCTTGTGTGTGCTAGTATGCTGTGTGCCCCCACTGGCGTCACAAGGGGGGTGCGGCCCGCACCCAGGTGCCAACATTGGAGGGGTGACACCAAAATGACTGGCAGTCATTTTGGTGTCACTCCCTATGAAAAGTCTGGCACCCGGTCACGGACCGAGAGCCGGACAGTGTCAGAAGAGAGGAGGGGACCCAGCGGTATACCCAATCTCGCCGAGTGAACGTCCCCTCCTCTCTCTGCCGGCGTCCATCACCAAGATGGCCACCGGCAGGTGTCAATAAGACGACCGCACATGCGCAATGGCGTCATTGGCAACATCAGTCACGTCATTGGCAACGTCATTGGCAACATGCGCATTGGCAACGTCAGTCACGGCGGGGTGTCACCTCGTCTCCACTCCGGTTGACACCCAGCCGCGGGACGCCCCTATGTGCTTCTTGTGACGGACCCCCGTACTCAGGATGAGTATGTCCGCCGCTATCTTCTTCCTTGCTGAGGAGATATTGCAACCTGAAGATCTTTAGCTCCCAGTTTCCCCAGTCACTGGTCGGGACCGAGTGTAGGGTAAACAAACTCTGATTTATTGAGCAACTGCACAAACTTTTATACAGCAAGTGATGAGATCAGATTATAATCCCATCACATCCCCCCTCCCCTCCCCAGACAATCGGTCTGCTCAACACCACAGGGCTTCCCCTGCTAACGAGCTCCAGTACAATGGGAGACAACGAGGGATGGTGCTGATAGTCTTTTCCTAACCAGGTTACACAGTATAACGCACTCAAACATAACTCAACACCAATGCACATTTAACTCATAAAACTGATCACCATGTCGTCACACTTCTCCACAAGCACATAGGGAAAGCCCAAAAGCAAGACACTACCTGCTCCCCACTCCTCCCATTTCCCTTCTCCAAAGCCAGTGGATGAACAGGTGTTTTAGACTGCTCTGGCCCTTGTGATCTTGTACAAGACACGAAGTTCAGGGAAGCCAAGAGATTTGGAGCTGTTCGGAAACATGATGATTGGAACTGCTTGGACAAAAATGTAAAGAAATACTTTACTGGGCAATTATTATATTTTTTGGCTCTGTATTTATTATTGGAAAATGTTTGAGAGTTTATTACTACATTAAGGCTGCATTCACACAAAGCGGTTGCATGCGGAAGACCGTGCGGGACAAAAACGCTAATATTTGGTGTGAATGATGCACATTGAAGTGCATTGAATTCCCTGTTTAGAGGGTCTCTGCGCGTATCCGTACAGCCGAATAAGCGTGGACAGCCGCTCAGATGTGAATAGAGCCTAAAGCTGAAATCCAGCAACAACAAAAAAAATTGGGGGCCCACACGTAAGTTACCTCTGATAGAAAGTATCCCATGTCCTGCTGGCTGCCGTTAATCCTCCCTACATTGCTGCCGGATATCCCACGGCGGTGGTCTTTTGGTACTGCGAGCTGCAGCTGCGACTGTGAATGATAATGCTGTTCGCCCTAACCTTCTTGTCCCCTCCCCTTCCATTCAAAAAAGTCTTTATATTACTTTCGCAGAATGCAAGGTGTTCTGTAAATGGAGGCTGGTGGATGAATGACAGGATCGTCCCTTGTCCATTCACAGAACTCCCTATATTCTGGGAAATTAATAGTCAGAGTTTTTTGAATGGACGAGGGGCAGAGCATGGAATGCACTCCCATTAGAGGGGAATTATGTGGCTGGTGCTGTGTGTGAAAAAAAATAAAAAATGTTTTAAGTTGAACTTTAAGTACACCAAACGCCTTCATTAAAAATAACATTCAATGGGGGCAATTCATTTATATAAGAAAAGTTGTAAACAGTAATTTACATTGGGGCCTGGAGCGCCTGCCAATTTCACTGGCCTGCTGCTTTTAGGACCAAAACACGTGTGGGGCAGTAACAGTAACGTGTGGTAAAAGGCACCTGTTACCACAACATGCAGTAACACACTGTACATGTGTTGATGCACTGCAGTGCCATTCATTTTGGCAATACAGACAGGATCCTATCCATAATGAGGCAGCCCGAGGCAAATATTTGCATCATATGCCTTTGCAACTTAACCCTATTCAGATATTATCATGTAAAATAGCAGTGACATCACTGTGCTGTACATAACCTGTACAGAGAATAGAGCTGTGGGAGGGATCCAGCAGGCCCCACCCACATGGTTAGAGACTGAGGACATTCTGCAAGTGATGGTCACAGACTGAGGACATGCTGCAGGAGATGATCACAGACTGAGGACATGCTGCAGGAGATGGTCACAAACTGAGGACATGCTGCAGGAGATGATCACAGACTGAGGACATGCTGCAGGAGATGATGACAGACTGAGGACATGCTGCAGGAGATGATCACAGACTGAGGACATGCTGCAGGAGATGATCACAGACTGAGGACATGCTGCAGGAGATGATCACAGACTGAGGACATGCTGCAGGAGATGATCACAGACTGAGGACATGCTGCAGGAGATGGTCACAGACAGAGGACATGCTGCAGGAGATGATCACAGACTGAGGACATGCTGCAGAAGATGATCACAGACTGAGGACATGCTGCCAGAGATGATCACAGACTGAGGACATGCTGCAGGAGATGATCACAGACTGAGGGCATGCTGCAGAAGATGATCACAGATTGAGGACATGCTACCAGAGATGATCACAGACTGAGGGCATGCTGCAGGAGATGGTCACAGACTGAGGACATGCTGCCAGAGATGATCACAGACTGAGGACATGCTGCAGGAGATGATCACAGACTGAGGGCATGCTGCAGAAGATGATCACAGATTGAGGACATGCTACCAGAGATGATCACAGACTGAGGGCATGCTGCAGGAGATGGTCACAGACTGAGGACATGCTGCAAGAGATGATCACAGACTGAGGACATGCTGCAGGAGATGATCACAGACTGAGGGCATGCTGCAGAAGATGATCACAGATTGAGGACATGCTACCAGAGATGATCACAGACTGAGGGCATGCTGCAGGAGATGGTCACAGACTGAGGACATGCTGCAGGAGATGATCACAGACTGAGGACATGCTGCAGGAGATGATCACAGACTGAGGGCATGCTGCAGAAGATGATCACAGATTGAGGACATGCTACCAGAGATGATCACAGACTGAGGGCATGCTGCAGAAGATGATCACAGATTGAGGACATGCTACCAGAGATGATCACAGACTGAGGGCATGCTGCAAGAGATCTCTGAACATGAAAAAAGTTTGAATTTGAGCATTGAACTCAATGCAAGTCTATGGGACCAGAACTCTAAAAATCAAATGTCCCTATTTTGAAGCCTTATATGCAATTTATTGGCCATAAAACGGGTATGGTGATTCGGTGATTCCCATTCCCCTGGGCGACATGTATCAATGACATTTTTTTTTTTTTTAAATACCGGTCTTAAAGGATTTCAACATCACTTAAAGGGTAAAAATAAAAATGAAAAATTCCTTTAAATATTGTGCCCCCCCCCCTTAAACTGCCTGTAAAGTGGCGTATCTGTACGATGTATAGAACCTGCTGCATCAAAAATTAAATTTTTAAAGAAAAAATTAAAAACGTGCGGTTCCCCCTCCCAAACACTATCAGACCCTTTAGGTCTTGTAGGAATTTTCTTAGGGACCCCAGCTTACAATTAAAAAAAAAAAGTGCGGGGGGTTCCCCCTCAAAGTCACACCAGACCCACCCCCAAAAATGGGGAAAAAAAGACGTGGGGTCCCCACCCTAAAATTCCATACCAGACCCGCAGCACAGGCCTGGCAGTGGAGGAAGAGGGGGACGAGCGAGCGCTGCCACCCCCTACTCCCGGTCATACCACCGTACCTGCCCTTGGCACTGGGTGGGTGCCCCCCACTTGTGAATGAGTAAGGGGTGCTTGCACCTGACCTGTAGTCAGGTCAGCCCACCGAACGCCCTGATAGTTCATGTGTTCGCCGAACACACAAACTAGCGATGTTGAAGTCATAATTTGTTCCACTCGAACATCGAGCCCATTGCTAATCTTCACATCCGGCCCGCCATCTCTGGGCTTCCTCCCGCCGACTCCTATGTCACTGCTGGGTTTAACTTGACCTACAGATGATTGGGTGTTCACAGAGAACACAACTTCACCCTATTCACTAATATAAGTACACATCCTTTAATAAGACAACCCCACTGATATAGAATGAATGCAGATTATGATCTCTGACTTCCTGCTCATTTTCCTTGTCTGCATGCTTGTTCTGGGTCAGTGTTGCCAGAGATAGCCATGCAGCTAGCATTTTCAGCCTCTTCTCTCTCATACAGCTGTCGGACTCTTGGTCCATGCCTAACTTTTCAGAGGGGGTGACACCAAAATAACTGTCAGTCATTTTGGCGTCACCCCCTCCAATGGTGTCACCCTTGTGACGTCACTGCATAGACCAATGTGCGCGTGATGTCACCTCGTGCAATGGGCGATGACGTCATCACGCAGGCACGACCATCTGATTGATGCCTGCCGGCGTTCATCACCAAGAGAGAGGAGGGGACGTTCACCCGGCGGGATGAGGTATGCCGCCGGGTTCCCTCCTCTCTTCTGACACTGTTGAACTCTTGGTCCATGACCGAGTGCCTGACATTTAGAGGGGGTGACACCAATTTGACTGTCAGTCATTTTGGTGTCACCCGGATGCAGGCCGCACCCCCCACTCCCCCCTTGTGACGCCACTTCCAATATGGGTGTGGTGATTTCAGACTGGAAGGGCACGCATGTCACGGTAAGATCCATTCTGAACAGCAGAGGATTCTTACATGGATACCTGCGGATCAGAACTGAAGGCGCCCATCTGAAAGGGGCCAAACACATGTTAAAAGGAAAACTTTAACACAACCAATTTTCGACCACTTGTACCATTGTTGATCGATATCGGTTGATTGAGGTGGCCGGGTCAAAAATCGACGAACCCTTTTTAAACTTCCAATTGGTCAATTTGGATATTGGGACACATTGATCGAAATTGATAATACTTGATCGCAGAACTATTGATCGCTTATTAACACATCCGTGGCCACCATGTTTGTGAATTATTTCCAGTTAATGAAGCCATTGGATCAGCATAACAACCAGGCAGGGACATCTCTCAGGGAGTGAGGACAGCAATGACAGCCTCATAGGGACAGATCACTATGACATGTATGGGTTCCTTCCCTCTGGATCCCACCACAGACCCGGACAGGGACGAGCTCGCAGGAGCAACAGCCGCACATCTGACAGCCCCAGTGTCCGCTGTCAACTTGCCTGACCCCGTGGGCGTGTCGGGGGTGGTGACTGCAGGCGGGGGCGTTTTCTCCCCCCCCCTCCTCCTGTGTGTGTCCTCTGCCCCCCCCTCCCTGGGCGGCTATACAATCCTCAGCAGTGACCTGAGACTGTATAGCTTGCCCGATCCGAGGGTTACTCTTCAAGGACTTTTACATTTGCTCACTTTTTGCAACTTTTTTCATTTTTGCACATTTTGGTTTTTCTTGCACTTTGTGTGTGTCGGCTGTCCCGCCCTCTTCAACCTGCAGCGCTTCGAGCAGGAGCAGAAGATCGCCGCTGTACCTGACGTTGCGACCAACTGACTCGAGTGACAAGCGAGCCATGACCGCAGAGAAGGAGAAGAAAAGGTAAGATCGATCGTCCGATCATCGGACTGTGCGTGGGTGCCAGCGATCGCTAGGGGCTGCTGAGCCTGTGCTGGTTTGCGTGTGTATGTGTGTGTGTGCAATCGCGAAGATCCTCTGACCGATTGTGTCATGACACCGAGATAAGTTGTTTGTTCAATCTGAATGTGTGACTGTCAGAGGCTGAGAAGTGATAAGAGATGATGATGATCTATAGGAGCTGATATTGTTTGATGACCGGCAATAAAAGACACGGAAGTTTCCAGACACAAACATTCGCAGGGACGAATCTTTATCTGGATGTTATAAAAAAGTTGGCAGCCATATCCTGTGCGATTGTAACATATCCCTGAGTGTACACATGACTGATCTGCTGTCACCACTTGTTACATTGTATCTTCTATGAGAATGCTGATCATGTTGTGTCCCAGAAATATATCCCTTCATGACTTATATACTACAACCCTCAGCAGGACGGATGATGACTGTCATCAGATCAATCAATTCAGAGAGCAGATAAAGGGCCTAAAGTGTGCTGAGAGTTCATCATTTTATCTCATCTTATGGTACCGATCCTATCCAACGATTCTTTATAGATTATTATTGATTATATAAGTTATAGAAATGACATATGCTGCCTCATCAATAAGTTTAGATCAAACCTGATACAATTCCATCCAAGTGATTGTAAGTGGTCTTGGCGGAAAATCTCATCGAATGTGATTGGATCTATTAGTTATAGATCAGACATATACTGCGTCATCAATACGTTTAGATCAAACCTGATCGATTCCATCCAAATGATTATAAGTGAAGGTCTCAAATGTGGAAAATGATATGACTGTCACCTTTATGGGACCTCCCACGATCTTGTTATGAGAGTATGTTACCGTTATGGTGGCCATACACCTAATAATCCGATCGAAGGATTCTTTATGGAATCGGACAATATGATTGAATCTATTAGCTATAGAAAAGACATGTATTGTGTGATCAATACATTTAGATCAAACCCGATTGGTTTCATCCATGTGATTTATAAATGATCTTGGTGGAAAAATCTCATGCAAGTTGGGAAATTATATGGCCGTTACGTGTATGGGACCTCCAACAATGTCTCATGAGATTCTGATATCATTACGGTGGCCATACATGTACCGATCCGATCGAATGATTCTTTATGGAACCAGGCAATATGATTGGATCTATTAGTTATAGAATAGGCATATACGGCGTCATCCATACATTTTAGATCAAACCCGATCGATTCCATTTAAATTATTGTAAGTGATCTTGGCGGAAAATGATATGACTGTCACGTGTATGAGACCTCAAATGATTTTCGGTGGCCATACACGTATTGATCCGATCAAATGATTCTTTATATAATCGGGCAATATGGTTGAATCTATTACTTATAGAATATACTGAGAATTTTTAAAAACCGGAGCAGACAAAATCTGGAGCAGTTGCCCATGGCAACCAATCAGCTTCTCATTTTTAAAACTTAACTGAGCAAACTAAAGAAAGATGCTGATTGGTTGCCATGGCCAACTGCTCCAGATGTTATGAATTCCCACTAATGTGTCATCCGTCCATTTAGATCAAACCCGATCGATTCTGTGATCGGGATCGGTCTGGGCGGAAGATCTGATTGCATGAACGTTGGGAAATGATATGATCATCACGTGTGGCACCTCAAAAGATCTTTTCATGGGATGCTGTTATCATTATGGCGGCCTTACACGTAACGATCTGATTGGACGATTCCTGATAAGATCGGACAATTAGGGGGGCTTATCAAAACTGGAGCAGTTGGCCATGGCAGCCACTCAGCTTCTAGCTTACATTTTCAAAGCTTAATATTTGCAGTTGACTCCGCTTGTACTGCGCTCCTGCTTATTGCGGTGTATTTTCAGGAACAATACATTGAATTGGTGCATCCAGGGCCAGCTTTTAGATATGGTACACCCTGTACACATTTTTAGGGTCCCCCACTCAGTGACAATGAATCTTGTTCATGTTGCTTGTAAGTTTTGGCAATAAAGTTGACGGGAAAGAGAGATGGCGATGTAAATGGCCTTGGTTCCAGTCCATCAATGTTCCAGGTTTATATACTCGTGTCATTGTACACAGGACAAGGTTGGAGGAGTGACATGTATACGATGGAAAGGATGGACCTGGAGAGGGGTGACTGAGCCCACGTTCCATGTTATAATGAATTCTAATAAAGGATTACAGGCCCATATATCGTATGACATCACAGATGTTACACCCCAAAGCGCCTATTCACACCGATTTTATGAATTATCGCTCGCAGTTATTTTTGATGCTCTAATGCTGATTTTCAGGTACACAGGGATAGTTGGTAAAAGGTAACTATGCATGTGTCATGCGTTCTTGTCCAGTTTAGCGCGCCTGCAATATGGAAATACTTAGGGTCACCATACACATTACAACCTGACTGCACAATCAACTTTACATTTACCAAACTGTGTCATATAAGGGCCGACCTAAACTCTCAAAATCAATTTATGTCTAATCAGGCAGGCCCTCACACTACATAGGTGTTGGTAGCTCTAAGCGCTTGTTCACACCAGCAACCGCTCTCAACTGCCCGGCTGCTGGTGTGTGCCGAAACAGTGCTGACGCGTTCGATTGAGCCGCATCTCACTGTTTTCTTTTTTTTTTGTTAGAACTTTATTGAAAAGGGGCAGCACAGTGGTGTAGTGGTTAGCGCTTCTGCCTTGCAGCACTGGGGGTCCCTGGTTCAAATCGTGTCCAGGTCACTATCTGCAGGGAGTTTGCATGTTCTCCCTGTGCTTGTGTGGGTTTCCTCTGGGTGTTCCGGTTTCCTCCCACACTCCAAAGACAGGCTGGTAGGTTAATTGGCTGCTGTCTAAATTGGCCCTTGTATGTGAGATAGGGACCTTAGATTGTAAGCTCCTTGAGAAAAGGGACTGATGTGCAACTATGTACAGCTCTGCCTAAATTGTCGGCGTTGTATAAATATCTGTAATAAATAATAAATGTCACAAATGGCATTTCATGAAGTTTTATGGGTACATTACCTTGTCTTGCATTTGGCCGCTTTTTCCCCCGCGCAGCTTGAACGCAGATGGTGGAAAGAAGCCCTAATGCAGATTGTACAGTCTGACTGTAATGTGTGCAGCAAGCTTTAATCTACATGGACACGAGGGACTGGGAATTCGTGCCGATCGGGAGACATGATTGTCTCTGAATGCAATCTCTCTGTGTCCAGGGACAAGCATATCTCCTGATCCGCAGGTAATCATTCCATGTACGATTACATGTGGATAGATACGGCCGCTGTGCCAATTCAAGTTAATGACAGGCTGAGAGCGGCCGCATCTGTCCACATGTAATCGTACATGGAATGATTACCTGCGGATCAGGAGATATGCTTGTCCCTGGACACAGAGAGATTGCATTCAGCGGCTGCATCTGTATGGACCCGCCTGGGATTCCTGCCGCAAGAGTGCACAGGTTCTCATGGCAAGAATCCATATCTAAAGCTTCATTTGTTGTGTGCAACTTTGTAAAATAAGCACATATATACTATAT